>NW_017731447.1:1821713-1833229 GCF_001890085.2 Hipposideros armiger
CTCTCTCTCCCTCTCCCTCTCTCTCCACTCTCCTCAATCAATAACGATTTTAACTTGCACCACAAGTTGTGCTGTTTTGTCACCAGATTTTGTGTCCTTCGTGCCTTCCTCGTTGATTCATTTTTCATGTTCCCGAAATACATTGTTTAGTTATCCTTCCAGAGAGGGTGCTTGAATGGTATATTTTCTGAACCCTTGCGTTTCTGAAAGTGGTTTTATTTTGCTTTCACTCTTGAATGATGTGTTTGCCTGGGTATAGAAATCTAAGTTCAAAATAATTTTCCCTCAGAACCTTGAAAGCCATGTTCCATTGTCTCCCTGACTCCGCTGTTGCTGAAGAGAAGCCTCCCCCCAATGGCCACATACCCCACCGCTGTCTTCCTCAGGGCGCAGAAAGCAGAATAAAAGGGGAGGCCAACAGATGTTCCTAGGGCTGCCTCCTCAATCCATGCCATTTCTGAATCACCCATTCAGTTAGCAAATATTTTTTGTGTGCATGTAATGTTCTAGGCTCTGTGCTGGGATTTTTTTTTAAAATACAAAAAATTTCATACACACACAGAAAAGTATAGAGAATAATGGAGCCAACGGGAGTGTACCCACCACCCATACAGACACACCTTATCATTCTGCCTTATTTGCTTCAGGATTTTTTTAAAAAGCAATAAAACACCAAAGAATGTATTGAAATCTCATTCCCTTTCCTTTTCCACCAGAGGTAACTACTGACGAAATTCGGTGTTTATCACAGCCATTAATGGATTGATTGTACTTTTAATATATGAGTACATTATGGATATACATGGATGAATACTATATGGAGAAACAATATATAGGAACTAATGTAGTGCTTGCTACACGTCTGTGTGTGGTCTGGTTACATTGCATAATATTAATTAGTTAAGTTCTCACTACAACGCAGTGAGGTAGACACTATTATTATTGCCTCTTTATAAATGAGGAGAAGTAACTGAAGGTGACATAGCTGGTGACCTGCTAAGTGATGGGACCCGAACCGGGCAGCCCGGCTGCAGAGCTTCTGTTATTAGCAACTGCAACGTGCTAATTTAGGAGTAATTCCCATGTATTTACATTTCGTGTAAATGGCATCATATTTGACACATTCTTCTAAAATCTTGAGGGGTTTTCTGCTCTGTTGTACTGACCAGAAAACATTTACCCACGATCTAGCTCGTCTGGGTTCATCCTTTATTTTTACTACTGTAGAGTAGTGCCTCGTGTTTTTATGAATATTCAGATTGCTTCCAAAATTTGCAGCAAAGGTTGCACTGACCCTATTGGGAGCTGTTTCCTAGGGCCAAGGACAATAGTTGCTCTGGGGTCTATACTAAGGTGTGAAACTCCTGAGGGGTATGCTCCTCACTGTCTTTCAAGTTATTGCTAAATTGCTGCACCAACTTCTATTCCCTCCATGTGACAGGGGAGGGCCTGTGTCTTGTGCTGGGATGTGAATGCGGCTGGTTGGGCGCCACACGTTTCTGAACAACTGGGCCATTATACTGCAGAACTCGCTGTTACCCTCTTTTTCCCTGTCTTAATATCGACACCTCGGTTGGACCTTTGCTCTCAGTCTCATCATGTAAAAATAACTGCTGATTGTTTACTCCATGCTAATTCTTCCTGTAAATGGTGATTTTTTTTAAAGCCTACAGCACTATGGGCACTGAAAAGTATTTGAAATGAGTGAAATAAAGGCCCACGTATATTTCATAAGGTCATGTATACTTAATGTAGACTTGTAAATGAACATGAGGCTGAATGTAACATGAAAGAAGTTCAGCTTGATCTAAAAGACACCTGACAGCCAAGATTGTAGGGTTTTGATCCAGAACTGAACTGAATCAAAAACATTAGATGTAAATCATTAGATTACATGAATTAGTACATATTTGATTATTATAGTTTAATATAAAGTATTAGCTGTTAAAATACTTAGATACTATTTTATTATCATTATACTAAAAATTAAATAATTATATATGGCATTTCGAGAAATTCTACCAAGTTAGAATTCCTGTCCTCCAGGAACACATATAAATATACATACCTTTTTTTTTTTTAAAGATTTTTATTGGGAAATTGGGGGGATGGGAACAGACAAGCTGCTGTCGCCTTTTTCTTCATTCTAGTTGTGGAGGACGTTGCTTCACTGGCCCAAGTTGGCACCATCATTGCGCTCTTCCCGGGCGAGGCAGATCAGTCGCCGGCTTCTGGACGGCCGCTCATGCTGGCTGCTGGCTACACACGGTAGCCCATGGCAACCCACTGCCACAGGGGCTGCAGCCTACGCCATCACCGGCAGCCCAGCTCCAGGTTGAGCTGTTGTTCAGCATCTTAGCTGTGGAGGGCAGTGTCACTGGCCCTCATATGTGGGATCCGAACCGGGGCCCTCTGGCGTCCCAAGCCAGTTCTTAACCATCCCGCCACTCGGCCGGTCCCTCCCCCCCCCACCCCACCCCCACCCCCGTTTTGTTTTTCTTTTTAATCCTGTTATCTTGTTGCTCAGTCAGGGATGTAGGCCAAACTTCAAGTTGTAAAAGCTTCAGACTCATAGATTCAACGGCCTATTCCGCATCTCCACTTAGATGTCTAAAAGTCCCCTACCTTAAAGTCCCCAAAACCAAACTCCCACTTTCTTCCTCCTATACCGTGTTTCTTCTAAAGCATTTCTTATCTCAAAAGTTGCTGGGCTGAAATGCTCGGAAGCATTTGTGAGTCCCCACCTACTCTCCCCACCCTCTACCCCCACGGGCAACACATCAGCAGGCAGATATCCCTCCTGCAACTGCAAATGACACCCAGACTCGGACCACACCTCACGGCCCTCATTGCTGCAGCAATGGTCTAGAGCGCCATCATCTTGTGCTTGGGTTTCTGCAGTGGCTAGCTCGCTGGTGTCCTGCTTCCACTCTAGCCCGCACTCTATTTGCCACCCAGCAACCCGGATGAACCTCTCAAAAGTAATTCAGATCACGTCACTGCTCAGAGTCCTCCCTGAGACTTCCCATTTCACTCTTCACATTGGTTTGCAAGGCCCTACGTGACCTGCCTCCCACCACCCAGATCCCTGTACCCGTCCATCTCCTACCAGGCTCCTACCTCTTTCCCTTCATGCACTCTGCTTTCGCCTCGTGTTGGCTGAATAATGGCTCCCCCATGATGGCCACATCCCAAACCCCAGAACTAATGAAGATATTACATTATTAGAGTAGTTTGACCAATAGATGACGATGGTTGGGAGTAGGGTATTCCCAGGGAAAATGAGAAAAGTGAGATAAAGTTTGAAGGTCAAATGAACGAAACATGAAGATGAATTAAATGTGGGGGCTGATGGGGGGGCGGGGGTGTTGTCAACAGTGACACCCAGTTTCCTGGCATGAGGAACAGGAGAGTTAAAAGTGTTATTTATTGAGACAGAGGAGAAAGCAGGAAGAGTAGATTTGGGGGTAACAACCAAGAATCCAGCTTTTGAATATATTAAGTTTGAGATCTCTATGAGACATTGCAGGAAGGGTGGGGAGTTATCAAGTAGTTGGATGGATATACTACTACCTGGCATCTCTGAAAAATAGATAAGGTGAATTTCTTAAGCTGTTGGCATACAGGTGTACCTAAGCCATGGAAAATGTTAAAAATTACCTGGAACTGAGAGAAGACGGCATTGTATGGAATTCTGTAGAACTTTACATTTTAAAGGTCAGATAAAGAAGGAGAAATGGGCAACTAAGACTGAGCAGGAACAGTTAGAAAGACAGAGTAAAGCCCCCCAAAAATGTAGCGTCACAGAAACCAAAAAAGAGAATGATTCAAAGATTACTCAATTGCTCTGACAGGGCATGTATTCTGAGGGTTGGGTGTAGCAACATGAAGATCAATGGTGATCTGTTTTTTTCCTTTTTGAGAAAGATTTTTTTTAATTGTGGTAAAATATACATAATATATAACTTACCATTTTAACCATTTTGAGGTGTACAGTTCAGAGGCATTAAGTACATTCACAGCGTCGTGCGTCAATGTTGATCTTAAGAATTTCTGTAACAAAGTGAGGACTAAATATCGGAGCAATTTTTAATAGTACACGGGGGTAACGAAGTGGTGCCAGAAAAGGCAGAACATATTCAGCTCTTGAGACCTTTGGCTTTGAAGGGTGACATGGCTGTGTGGCAGGAACTAGAGGAGAATGTAGAGATGATAGGGATAGGGATAGGGATAGGGATAGGGATAGAGGGAGGGAGAGAGAGATTTTTTAATTGGAGCTATTAGTCCACTATTGACGGTTGATTCAAATTATTTCAAAGAGAAGGAAAGAAAGGAGATGATGGCAGCAGAGGAGACATGTTATGGATCGAGTACCCGGAGAAAGTGAGAAGTAATGGGGCTAGAACTCGTGAGAATGCACTGACCTTTGCCGAAAGGTGGGAGGGAGACTGGCACAGAGGCAAAAAGGTTTGCAGTATTTCTGGGACTGCTGACTGTCTATTTCAGATGGGTGATCATGAATGGCGATACTAACCTGTCAGTTTATATATTCCTATTCATGTATTCTATATATATTTACAGAAGGCCTGCTATGTGCCTCCGTTGAACCACTTGCGATGAAAGGGATGGACAGGTCAGCCTCTCAAGGCCTTCAGGTACAGCTCCTTGCTGGTGCTCCTGGAGGCTTCTGAAAGGGCTTAGGAGGGATATTATTTCTGGAACATTTACTTCAAGGCCACAGTATACATTACACCGAGAAATTACCCTTATTCTGCTTTCGACTTCAAATAATCCCCATTGCATTTCCAGAGCCCATTCCTGAGAGATTACACGTGTGCACTGATTCCAGAATAGCTCAAGTGATAGAATACCAGCTGCATAGACACCCTAAAGTCTTATCAACTTCAACGAACACCCTGTCCATCATCCAGCGAATCCCTTGATCCAAAGAAACAACATATAAAGAAGAAAACTCGCCTCCCTTTCCAGAGACACTACCTGTGTACAGGGCATCTCCTCTGTAATTTCCTCCAGTTCTGCTTCTCAGCCAGAGAAATATCTCAGGAGATCCATCTCAGCAGCTAGAGACTGGGTATCCTCCACTGGAACAGGAAGAGCTCCTTTGACACCCTCCTACCTCAAGCCCCCCATTTGCAGTGCTTTTCCAAAATTCAACAGGATCAGCTAGACAATTTGCAATATCAGCACCACATCCACACATTAAGAAAAAAACATAAGCAAATTCCCACACCACAAGATAAACTCCACAAGAGCAGAAAGTTATTTTTTTTGTTCACTCATGTAATTCCCGGTGCCTACCAGAATGCTTCGTATATAGAAAGTCATCAGTGTGAATTGGTCGAATGAATGAAATATCTAGAACCTTATGCCAATGCTATGGCAGAACGCTCACGGGCAAAATCAGGTTTCCAGATCCAAATAATGTTGGTTAAAAATTGCTTGTGTTTCTTGGGACCACTCACCTGGAATACAGGCACCACCTTTATTTCAGAAAGGGCTTCCCTTAGGTGGTCATCTACACAAAAGTAAATATTACCTTTTCTGCACTGTTGATAGGGAAAGCACCCTTATGAAAATCTAGTGTTTAAGCAATCCCAGTGGAATTATGAAGTACAGTAAAACCTTGGATTGTGAGTAACTTGGTTTGCGAGTGTTCCGCAAGACAAGCAAACATTTCTAATACATCTTAACGTGGTAAACTAGCGATGTCTTGCAATATGAGTAGTTTGTTTCTGGAATGAATTATGCTTGCAAGCCAAGGTATTACTATAGTTAGAACTGAATGACAACAAAAGCACTACTTTGAAAATGGTTACAAATAAACAAGGGAAACTTCTCTTCAAGGAGAATTTATGGCCCTGAAGTATATTAGAAAATAAAAAAGAATGAAAATCAATGTGTTAAGTATTTAATTTGAGAAGCTTTTTTTAAAAAATGAGTACATGTTAAATTCAATAAAAGTGAGAGATATAATAAAAATAAATACAGAAATTGAACAAATATAGATTGAAAAAGAAACAGCTATGATCTCCAAAATGTCGCTAGTTGAAAAGATTATAGACAAACTTCTATAGGCTTGTCTGAAAATATAAGACAAAATAGACAATTCATAAATATGTAATATCAGGAATTAAAAGTAGGCTATAACTGTAGATACTGTAGAGAATTTTTAAATAATAAGAGAATGCTATGAACCATATGCCAACATTTTAAAGGTTTACATGTAATATTTAATTTATAAAGAAAAATGTAAATTACCAAAATTAACTCAAGGAGAAATACAAAACCCAAATAAACTAATAACAATGAGAGAAACTGAATGGAATTTCCAAAATACGATGATTTCACAGATGAGATTTACCAATGTTAAGGAACAAATAATACCTATCTCATATAAACTGTTACAGAAAATAGAAAAAGGGAAATTTCCAAATGCATTTTATGAGGGTAGCATATCATACACAAAACTGGGCTGGACTCAGTGGAAGGAGGAGTGAAAAGTGGTGGAAGAAATATCAATAACTTAAGATAATGCAGATGACACCATCTTACTGGCAGAAAGGAGCAATGATTTGAAACAACTTCTGAGGAAAGTGAAAGAAGAAAGTGCCAAAGCAGGACTGCATGTGAACATCAAGGAGACCATAATCATGACTCCAGAAGAAATACCCAAGTTTAACATAGATGATGAAGACATCGAAATTGTTAAAGATTTTGCTTACTCTGGTTCAGTCATCAATTCTAATGGAGACGGCAGCCAAAAAATCAAGAAAAGGCTGAGACTCGGAAGGGCAGCGATGGAAGAATTAGGAAAGATCAACAAGAACAAAGAAGTATCATTAGAGACCAAGGCTAAGCTCATCCACACCTTCATCGTCCCAATTTCCATGTACAGATGCAAACGTTGAACCGTGAAGAAGGCTGATAGGAAAAAAATTGGTTCACTTGAAATACGGTGTGGAGGAGAGCTCTATGGGGACCCTGGACCGCCAGAAAGATGAACAAGTGGGTCCACAACCTGAAACATCGCTGGAGACAAAAAATGACAAAACTGAAGCTGTCCCACTTTGGGCACCTCAAAAGAAGGCAGAGTTCTTTGGGAAATGATGGGAAAAAAACAGAAGGCAGCAGGAAAAGAGGAAGACCAAACATGAGATGCATTGACTCCCTAAAAGAAGCCATAGGCATGAGTCTACAGGAGCTGAGCAGCGCTGTGAGGATGGAACATGGTGGACGTCACTCATTCATAGTGTTGCCCAGAGTTAGCGTCGACTCAATGGCACAGAACAGCAGCAATTACCCTGATGCCAAACAGAGACAAAAGCAGTGCGAGAAAAAAAAGAATTACCAGCCAATATCATTTATGAACATAGATGCTAAAATTAGAAAGCATTCACAAATTGCATGAAGCAGTGTATTAAAAAAAATATGGCAAAACAAGGTTTATCTCAAAGAATGCAGAGATACGTCCACATTAGAAAAATCTATCCAAGTGACCTGCTACATGAACATATCAGAGACAAAACCTATAATCATCTCAATAGTTTTAGAAAAGGCACTTAACAAAATTCAATATTCATTTCATAGTTTTAAAATATTCCTCCTTTAAACTCAACTGGGATAGAAGGGAACTCCTTGACCTGGTAATGGGATGCTACCAAAAACCTACAACAAATATCACAAATAATGATAACAAATTAGAAACATTCTCGAAATAGGAAAACAATACTAGCTCTCACCCTTAGTATTTGATATTATATTGGAGGTCCCAGGCCATCCATTGAGATAAGAAAGGAGAAAAGTATCGAGTGTTATTTACAGATAATATGATTATCTACATGAAAATACAAGAGAATTTGCTGCTTAAAATGCAAATAAACTACTAATAAAGTTCAGCATGTTTGCTAAAACAAGATTATTCCAAAATCAGTAAATTTCCAAACAGCAGCAATAACCAATTAAAAACTTTAAAAAGAATCCAACTTATAACAGCAACAAAGGCTGTAAAGTACCTAGGAATAAATCTAACAAAGAGGTACAAGGGTCTTATAAATAAATCATAAAATGTTATTGAAGGAGATGAAGAAATTAGAATATAATATCAATGTATTAAATGACTCCATTTTATAAAGATGTCATATCTCCCAAAATTTAATCTATAAATTTAACTCAGCACAATACCAAAAAGATTTTTCAATGCAAGTTGACAAACTGATGTTACAGTTAGTATGGAAGAGTAGAAGTCCCAAAACGGCCAGTACAATTTTTAAAAGGAACAGAGGGGGAAATGCCCTTCTAGAGATGAACACTTATTATAAAGCCATAATAACTGAAACAGTGTGGTATTGGCTCAGAATTGGTTTGATCAGTGGAAGAGGACAAAGTAGGAACATACCCATGAATATATGGAAATTTAATTTGCAATCATGGTGGCATTACATATTAATGGGGAAGTGAAAGACTGTTAAGTAGTAAATCAAGTCAGAACAACAGGTTTTCCACATGGGGGAAGGGAGAGTAAAATTAAATTCCTACTTTACACCATTCAAAAAAAATAAGTCCCAAATGGATCAATTTTCCAAGTGTAGAAAGCAAAACTTTACAGCATTAAGGGGGTAAAAAAAATAGGAGGCTATCTTCATGGCATTAGGTATAAAGAGTTCTCGAATAAAACACACAAATGACACAAACTATAAAGAAAGAGATCAGCGAATATGACTAGGGTTTAACATTTTCTATAGTACAGAAGCCATCAAAAGCAGTTATAAGAGCCACAGACTGAGACAATGTAATGTTTATATGCATGAACTCCTACAAATCAAGAGGAAAAAAGATGAAAGTATTTACAGCCCATTGGAAAAATGGATGACTGTGAGAAAACAAATCACAGACTCAGAAACCTTAATAGCCAATAAAATGCTCAACCTCACTAGCAGTGAGGGAAATTCAAATAAAACAATGAAAATGCTGGGGTTTTGGGTGGTTTTTTTTTTAAATCAAATCGTCAGAAATAAGAAAAGCCTGAATCTAGAAAGTATGGAGGGTCATGTGAGGGAAAGAACTCTCATACAGTGCTGATGGGAAAACCATTTGGCAGGCGCTAATAAAACTGCAAATGTGTGTGTAGGCTTGCAATTTCCCACCTAGGTAGATACACAGAGAAATCCTCACATATGTGCAAGGGACACATGTAAACATATGTTCATACCAGCATTGCCCATAATACCAAAACACAGGTAGCAGCTTAAATATTCAATAGGGGAGTGAATAAACACGGTATGTTTACATGCATGGGTCTACAATATAGCAATTAAAATGAATTCACCGGATTTATATCTATCAACATGGAGAGAAAGAATCAGAACATACCATGAAGGAAAAAAAGGAACAAGTCACAGAATAGGAACAGTCTAACACCACATGTGTACATTTTTTAAACATCAAAGCAATATTATGTATCTTTATGGGTTCATGTGCAGTAAAAGTATAAAGCCTAGATTGTAGAGTTGTATACCAAATTCATGATAGTGTTCGCCTTTGGAGAAAAGGGTGGAATGGTTTTGGAGAGGAGTACAAACAGATTTTAATTTTATCAGCAATGTTGAAGACTTTAATTTAAAAAAAATATAGACCTGAAACAGATATGGCGAAATGTTAACATTTACCAATTATATGAGATGGGCAAGTGGGTGCTTTTCATATTCTATGCGTTTTAAAATACCTGTACTTTTTTTTCCTAAATAATGAAAGAAAATCTGCTAGTAAAGAATTCTATCTCATAGAATTTTAATATGTGCAGATTGAGAGTTAATTGTCTAAAACTTTGAGGCAAGGAACTTTACAATAATTATTTGTTTTAGAATAGAATCTCCATAAAAATAATAAAGCTGACAGTATTATAGGACTACTAAAACGAATAGATCCTATAGGTATCAATATGGATAGTTCTCAAAATCATATGGAGGGAAAAAAGTAAGTTGCAAAATGATGTGTACATTACTGTACCATTTATAAAGAAAATGCAAAATATACATAAGCATTGATATACATATTTACATATAAATATATGTAGGTAATTAGGTAATAAAAGTATAATAACAAATGCTGGAAAAATACACACATGATAATACTAATTACCTAGGAAAGTAAGGAGGGAGAAAGGTGAATGAGACTGGGGAGAGAAATAAAGGGACATTGAACTCTGTCATCTTTAATATAAATAAAAAACCTGAAGCAAATATAAATATTTCACATTTGATTATTCTAAGAAGCAATACACAAAGGTATGTTATTCTTAATGTATATGCATTTTTAACTTCCAAAAGAAGTACTGAAGGATTACAAATAAAATGCACATTATTCAATAATATATCAGTAAAGCTGTGTACATCAAAATCCGTGCAATAATAATTTAGAAAGCATCCTGTTTGCTTTTCTGTGTTTTCAATTTTTTAAAAATCAAAGGAGGAAAAAAATGAAAGCAATGAAGAAATGTAAAATATATACACATATATCTGATTATATGAAAAAGAAAAAAAACCCTCCACAACCACAAAACACCAGATGAGCAATTCTGTATCATTTGCTGCATTTTATTTTTCATTTTTGTCCAAAGAAAAAGAAAAGATGTTGCCTAATTGGAAACGTGACTTCCTATTATTAAAATTGTGGGAGTCCATTTTAATGTGTTTATCTCACTACTAGTCTATAATTTATATTTCAGCGTGGAAATTTGTTCGTATGCCTGTGACAGGTTAATGCAGTTTAAACACGCATTTTTCTTTCGTTGGTTGAATAGTTAAATCGTTCCTCAAAAGGATTTTAAGTTTCAATTTCAACCATGAGAGGATTCTTTGCTTCTTTTCAAGGTTAAAAATGTTTCTGGTTCAAAACGCTATTAATTAATGGCTACGTAGTGGATCTATTTAGGGAATTGGTACCGACCCTGGATTAACCGTGGAACTGTTAAATGAGAGAACTTTTTTTTTTGGATGGCAGACTTGGGGAGATTTTACATTTGGTCTGACAGCGGTGGACAGAAGTGAAATGTAATTCCAGCCCGCTTAACTAACGATCGTCATTATGAATCGAAAGACAGGTCAGGTATTAGCAATTTTTTTCCCCCTTAAAAAAAAAACAATAACAAAAAAAAAACCATACACACACACAAACTTTCTCGGACTCCGCCGGACACCCAGCTGGCGGAGGACCAGCGGGCGAGGGGGGGCGCGGGGGGAGGCGAAGCCGGCAGGCTGCCCAGAAGTTACGATCGGGGAGTTTGCTGTTTATTAAAATTACCTGGCTCGCCAGCAGAGGCAAGAACGCGGAGACAAGATAATTTCTTAGGCTGTTAAGGAGGACTTGGGCCGGCGGGCCGCGCGCTCCGAGGGGGTGTCCTGCGGGCCGGGGCGGGTCCCGCCGCCCCCGCGGGCTCCGGTGCGTCAGGGGCGCGTCAGGCGGGGCGGGCTCCGCGCGGGCGGCGGCAGCGGCGGCGG
>NW_017731447.1:1833864-1858766 GCF_001890085.2 Hipposideros armiger
TCGAGGTCCCCGGGGCGCCTGCCGTCCGCGGAGCGCCCGCCGTCCTGGCCGCGGGCCCTGGCGCGGGCCCCGCCCCCGCCACGGGCCCGGGCCCCCGTCGGAGGCCCGTCACACCTGCCGCCAAGCGCCACCGCTGCCCCTTCCCGGGCTGCAACAAAGCCTATTACAAGTCGTCGCATCTGAAGTCCCACCAGCGCACCCACACGGGTGAGCGCCCTTTCTCCTGCGACTGGCTCGACTGCGACAAGAAGTTCACGCGCTCCGACGAGCTGGCCCGCCACTACAGGACGCACACGGGAGAGAAGCGCTTCTCCTGCCCCCTCTGCCCCAAGCAGTTCTCCCGGAGCGACCACCTGACCAAGCACGCCCGCCGCCACCCGGCCTATCATCCCGACATGATCGAGTACCGGGGGCGCCGTCGCACCCCCCGCGTCGAAGCGCAACCCGCCAGCCTGGCGGACAGCTCCGGCTCCGTCCCCGGCCAGGCGCCGCCCAACCTCACCAGCAGCCTGTCTGACAGTCATTGCTTTTAGTCGCCCCCTCCAGGATGATTCCCCCGCCCCCCCCCACCCCCCCAGGCCGTTGCCCCCTGCCTCCTCTCTGCCCATCCCTCTTTCCCAGAGTCGTTAGCCCAAGGCACAGACTGGTTCCTCCGCTCTGAGGGTGGGTCCAGGCAGGCGTGTTGGACCCTGGGGAGGGACTGGGGGCCTGAAAATAACAGGAATTCTTACAACACGTATATCATCCTAAAAGGGGGGGTTGCCTCAAGACAGCCCCCAGGAACTGGTGAGAAGGGGTGAACCCCGGTACTCTTCCCCGAGTCCTGAAGATTCTCCCTTCCCTGGAAGCAGAGATGTGAAACTGGAATTCTCAGGTGCCTGAGGAGCTCCCAGTCTTAAAGGACTCTGGTGTCTTACCCACCCACCAGGGCGGACCTTGGCGAGGGGATCACGGGTGGCAGTCCAGGACTGGGGTGGTGAGAGGCCTTTGGAAACAGAAATGATTTCTATTTCTGTAAACAGCAATGTTTACTAATTTATTTTTAGTATCTTTTAAAACAGGGATCCCAGGTTGATAGGAGGTTGATGTCCTCCACTCCCCAATTGCCCCCAGCTACCTCTGCTAGGGGAGGCCATGTCAGAGTCCATGTGGATGTATGGCTGGGAGATGCTTCTGGGTGTCTGGGGAGCCGTGCGAGTCTGTTTTGCAGGTCCTGTTGGCATGGTTTGGAACGCTGCACTTGTGTGGTAGCCTTTCTTCCCGCTTGGATTCCTCCTCGGGGAGGGTAACTTCCTGGCTCACTCTCACAATGAGATTTTGGTTTTAAAGTTTTAGAAACAACCATAAAAGCACCAGAAATAAAGGGTGGTCCAGGCTAGTTCCCCTTCAACCGGAGGGCGAACCCAAGTGATGTTGTGTGAGGCGATCCAGGGAAACAGGGCATGGGGCTCCAGCTGCCCACTCCCAAGTAATCTCAGGTGTGGTAGATTCCGTTCATTTCTTAAAGGCTAACTAGTGGCTTATTTCTTTGGGGGGGGGATCTGGGCATCTTTGTTTCAGCAACAGGTGAGTTGGTGGTTTGAGGAGGGGAAGGTGAGAGTGGCTTCTTCCAAAGAGCGGGCTGCCCTGGATTTGGGGAAGGAACAGCAAGACGAAAAGTTATTATCAAATAAAAGGACCCTTTCCCCTGACCTTGGAGTCCCTCCAAGTTACACCCTCAGGACCCCTCTTTCCCCAATGTAGGAATTGAGCATCAGTGATATTTATTTTTTTTTTCTATATGTGTCTCTGCTGCTATGGATGAAATCATCGGCCACTTTGCTTATGTATGTGTGAATGCGTGTATATATGTGACCCTTTCATTAGAGATGGGGCTGAAAGGCATTTCCTGCTCTGGTAAGGGTTCCCTTGGTCCCCTGCTGAATATCTTGTAATAGTCCATCAATCACACTTGTGGAGGATGCCATAATCTCAAAGGACTGTAACAGGCATCTAGTTAAGCAAACCGCTTTCCCCTATTTTGCAGATGAAGACACTGAAGTCTAGATAAGCTCAAAGTTACATGCTAAATTGCTGGCAGACGCCATGACTAGAACTTAGGTATCTGGCTTTCTGAGTGACTCTTTTCCTCATGCTTGCTTACCCTACCTCCTTTCTCTCTGTCACCTTAGTCAAAGTACGCCGCTCTCCCTTCTTGCCATCAGGGTCCCCTCTCTCCCTATTCCCCGCTACTTCTGTGTTCCTTCAAATGTTTGGTCCCCGCTGAACCTTTTGCCTGTTGTGTTAAACCTGAAAGCCCTTTTCTTAGCAGATTGAGCCCATTCCCTCCTTCCACACCATGTGGACTTAAAAGTGGGAATGACTCGTGGGCATCTTGGGAGAGATTTTATCTTTTGACTTGGTAGATTAATTTTCAATCCCAGTTCTATTCTTTTTCTATTTCTGGGCATTCCAGCTTCCTTGAGAGAGTGAGTGATACGAACTGACATTGGGACTCTGCTAAGTGCTCCTACACTGAGGGAAAGGTCGTTAGGAATGGCCCAAAGGGTATGTCCTGTGACCCTGAAAAAAGGTTCAGTGTTTCCTGATGTGGACTGAACAGGGCAGGTGGGTCGCTCCTTGAATTACATATAGTAAGAGGAGGCTTTCCGTTGTGGAGGTGGGTTTTATTGGTGGGAAGAGCTCTCCCTTTGTTCCATTTGTCTCCCAGTTGGAAGTGGATAGGAAGGGCACTCCAGGCCCCTTTGAGGATGATGATTTTCCCTTTGTTCCCTTCAGTCGAAGATCTGCTATTGGGTAGGTGGACCAATGACGCTAACAGGAGAGAGACTCCCACTGATTATTCTGGAATTGGGCTCAAGAAAGCTTGGCTTTTCCAACCACCCTTTGATAAATAACTTCATTCTCAAGCTCCCAAGCAGTGTCCTTTTTTGGGTTCTTCTACCTTGGGGACTTTTGTCTGGGGATGGCTTCTGATAGTCTAAATGCGGCATGTCTTGCAATGACTCTTCCTAAGACTTGTGATGGTGGGGAGGCAGACACCTAGAACACTAGAGTAGCCACATAATCGAGGCAAGGTTTGTAGGCTGGTCTTTCTTAGTCATGGGTATTGCTGTTACCCTTTTCACCCCAGTGGCCAGACAGTTCCTGAGGAGAAGTTATTAGTGAAATGGCTTGGAAGGGGTTTCCTAGTTTTATTGGTGTTTCTTTTGCTTTTTTGTTTTGTTTTGTTTGTTTTTTTGTTAGATGGAGCTCAGTGAGTGAATGTGTCTGGGGGTTGGTTGGGGTCAACCTGAACCTCTGGGCCCTTGCTCTACCCCTGCCATCCTGAGTTCTAATGTAGGAATGACCTAGTAACAGACGCTATTAGTAGAACTCTTCCTTAAACCTGGGTTGAAAGCTGGGAATGAATTCCAGGTCATACATTGGGTGTGAGGGAATTGGGTCCCTACCCCTTCTAGGAGGGGATGAAAGGTACAGGCCTTGCCTCCACCCATGGGGACAAGAATAGGTCATTTGTCCCTATTTACCTGTTCTCCAAGTAGGGAACCATGTTGGAATATCACTCTTGGACCCTGTCTATACCTCTTCTCACAGAGGAAGATCGTGTTCTCTGATGGAGTCGTAGGAAAGAGAGTCATCGTATACACACACACACACACACACACACACACACATGCACATGCACACATGCATGCATGCACGCATGTGTGCATGCTCTTAGCGCTCTCCTCTCTTTTGCACCTCTTTGCCTGTAATGTGTATGCATTCCATTCAGATCCAGCTTTCATAAGCACCTGCTGAGGCCCAGGCCAGCCTTCCAGAGGCAGGTGTGAAGAACACCTCTCTCTGTCTCCACTTTTGGAGCAGCCATGCCCCTTTGCAGCTCTCCAGGTAAGTGCTTCCTTTGTATATTCTTCTTTGGGTGGGTAATCCCAATACGAGGAATTGGGAGGGGTAGGAGAAGCAGTAGAGGGGTGGTATTAGCCCAATTTTGGCCATAGATACAGATTCATCAACAAAATACTGATATGTTGATGCTCAGTTGTCTGATTCCTGTATCTGTTACTTGGATAAAAACCTAGAGAGGAAAGGAATATGATTAATTTTTCCCCCTTACACCCCAACACATGCAAATATTCATTGGCTATTAAATCTGGAGGAAGCAGCCACTCTGACTAGAATTAGGGGACCAAAATAAGATGTGTGG
The DNA here is from genome assembly GCF_001890085.2 of Hipposideros armiger. Classification (NCBI taxonomy): domain Eukaryota; kingdom Metazoa; phylum Chordata; class Mammalia; order Chiroptera; family Hipposideridae; genus Hipposideros; species Hipposideros armiger. The sequence goes on from NW_017731447.1 coordinate 1,838,075, forward strand.
AGATGGGACATCTGGTATACCAGGGCACAGGAGTTTGGTGCTTTAGTAATCTTGGGCCTTTGAGTTCTTTGGCCTTTCCAAGTCCTAGCAGCTCATGGTAGCTAGTGTCCACAGGCAAGTCACTATTTTTTGGAGGTACTGACCATAGGACTTTGCAAAAGTAGACTATACACTGTGTTGGATATTGATTCCTATAGATACAGTTCAAATAGGCTTGCTGAAGAAGGGAGAGGCACTACTGAATAGAAAAGTCTGTGTTGCCTTTATTCTCAGCCAGAATTGCAGATGAGGACTTGAAGGTACAATGGCATAAATCCCACATGTACTTCAAAACACAAGTTTGGGAGACTCTAGCCCTTAAATTGTGCTGCTGAGGATTAGCAGGGCATGTTAGATCAGTTTCACCCAATTTGGTTCCCTTTTGTCTTGATTTGAATTGCATCCTTTCACAGGGCCAGGGAAAGACCTATGGGAGAGACCATGTTCTTTCATTCATATGGGGTATCCAGAGTCACCTTCTAATTATATCTCGTTAGTGCCAGATGTGTTTTATATAAGACCTGACAGTGGGATTTCAGGGACTCAAGCTGTGTGTTCAATCACAGAGGAATAGTGGATTTTAATCATAAATATATAAAAAAAGGAATGCAATTGTTTGTTATATCAGGGTTTGAGGTAGAGAGAAGCAATACTATTATAATCCCAAAAGCTAGGGCGGGTATTAAAAAGGGTTTTGCCTGAATTCTTCTCTCCCTAGGAATCACATCTATTCAGGAACTCAAGTAGCAGCCATATTTGTTTCAAATATATATTTAGATTTTGCAGTCAAAACAGAAGCAATGGGAAGGAGAAAAATGAATAAAGGAAGACAGGCCAGTTGAGCTGGAGGAAGACAAGGATTTCTTTAGAAGAAAGGTTGTGTTCTTAAAATACAGAATTGACAATACAAAGGGGAAAATAAGAAAGACCAGTAGCCACCCAATCTTATTTATAAAAGGGATTATAAAAAAAGGTGGTAGTTTAGTCATTACTAAGTTAGAGGAAGTGATTGAAACTCAAAAAGATATGACAAAAGAATGGACGCAAGCTCTCTGAGAGAAAACAGAAATGCCCACCTCCACAGAAATACTGAGAGGTACCTACCTGAACCTGCAGAGAACACAATGAGAAATCACCTCTTCAGCACTGAGACAGGTATACCAGAAGGTTGCAGAAAATGTAGACATACGTCCAACATTTTTAGCTTCACCTCAGTGATATTACCATCATAGATGGGAATACAAATATAGCTTGAAGAGTGCACAGAGTTAGGTCTCTAAGGAAAAGCATAAGGTAGATAAGACACATGAAATATATCAAAGTAACTAATCAAATTAGTAGACATTAGGGAGAAAAAAAGCACAGTCATTTGGCTCCAAAATAAGTACAGATGCTCCTCGATTTAACGATGGGGTTATGTCCCAATAAACCCATCGTAACTTGAAAATATTGTTAAGTCGAAAATGCTTTCTATACACCCAACCTACCAAACATCATAGCTTGGCCTAGCCTACCTTAAATGTGCTCAGAACACTTACATTAGTCTACAGTTGGGCAAAATCATCTAACACAATGCTATTTTATAATAAAGTATTGAATATCTCATGTAATTTATGTAATTACGGCTTACCGCCTTCACACTGGGCAATTATGCTGAGTTTCTGTTCAACAGTAATTGTCTTCCTCCTCTTCTTCTCACCAGATGCAGGAGACACAGATGGGAATTTTGTAGATGGGACAGGATGCAAAAACACAAAACACAATATCCAAAAAACACAGTATGTGCTAGGGTATTGGTTGTTGACCCTCATGATCACATGACTGACAGGGAGCTGCCGCTGCCCAGCATCAAGAAAGAGTATTGTGCTGCATATCGCTGGGCCCCCAAACGATAAAAATGCAAAATTCGAAGTACAGTTTTTATTTACTGCGTATTGCTTTCACAGCATCATAAAGTAAAAAAAACCATAAGGTGAACCATTGTAAGTTGGGGACATCTGTGTTTGTTAAAACTCAACACCAATTTGTGATTTAATTTAAAAACAACAAACTATAGTAACAAAAGAATTTTTTAAATCGATAAAGATTATCCACTAAAAATCTTTAGTGAACATCAAACTTAATGCTGACGTCTACAGGCATTCCTGTTGACCATATGGCATGATAGAAAGACAGTCTCAACAAACTCCAGGCAGGCAGTCACATAAAAATACCAGAAAAAGTAGAAGCAAATATCCATGCATTGGGAAATTGAAATTCAAATCTCTACGTAACTCAGATAAAAGGGACAATTACAAGAATGTAGAGCTGAATGAAACCTAAAAAACGCTAAATAGCAAAAGTGTGATGCAAGCAAATGGCACTTGGAAAGGAAGTGTAGTTTATAGCCTTAAACTTTTTATTTAAAAAAGAATGAGCTAAGCTTATTTAAAGTGAATTAACTAAACTTTCAACTCCAGAAGAAAAGGAAACAAACCCAAGGAAAGTATTGGGTCATCGGGAAGTCATGACACGTTTTTGTATTGAAAAACATAGAAAAATATGTCATGATTTTCCTGACGACCCAGTAGAAAGAGTCATAACCATGGACCATACATTCTCAGTAGGGAAGGTATTGCTCCCAAGGGAGTGAAAATTGGCTCTTGGGGGATGAAAAAAATATCACAACCGTTGTGGCCCTCCAAGTGACCATACTATATAAACACATATATACCATATGTGTTATTTAAGATGTGTGTGTGTGTGGGGGGGAGGTAATGATTAGGGAAAAAATGGTCTAAAAAGGCTCCTAGAGAGCTGATCATAAAAAAATATTCAAAATCACTTGCATAGATAAAGCAGAAAAGACAGAAACAGAAAAAAACTGAATAGAGTTGGTGAAAACTCGTTTTAAAACTCATTTTAAAAGCCTAATAAACAGAATTCTTTGGCACATATAATTAAGAAAAAAAAGTTATCAGATTAAAAAACATAAAATCATAACAAGCAGTTTTTTTAAATTATAAGAGAATAATACCAATAACTTTATATCAATAAAGTTGAAAACTTTATGGATAATTTTAGAGGAAAATACAAATTTTCAAAATGGTCTGAAACTGAAATGGTAGTCAAAGAATTATTCCCCCCAAAAGGCATTAGGTCTAGGTGGTTGCATAGGCAAGTTCTCTAAACCTTCAAGAAACATAACTTCTGTCTTTTATAAGTTGTACAAAATCATTAAAAAGATAGAAAATTAACCAATTTATATTACATAGTTAAGTTAGCCTTAATACCAACATAAGACAAAAGACAAGAAAAAAAATACAGCGCTTTTTTCTATAAAGATAGGTGCAAAAATCCCAAGTACAATACTAGAAATGTTAATTCAGCAGTGAATGGAAAGAATAATGAATGCATCATGATCTTATGAAGTTCATCTCAGGAATGCAAGATTAATTCAATAATAGAGATCTGTCGATATAATTCACTACATTAATCAAAGAAAAGGAGAAAATCAATTACTTTCTTATATGCCAGCAATCATCAATCAGAAAATGTAATAGACTAAGTGATTCCATATACAGTATCAATGACTAACATAAAGAACCTTTAGAAACAAGACTATAAAATGTTTACTGAATGACATAGAAAATACAAACATATGACCAAGTGGAGAGAAATAATGTGTCTGGATGGTAAAACTCAATGCTATAAAGATGTCAGTCTTTTTCTTAAATTTATATATTTAATGAACTCCAATGAAAACCTCCCAATTTTTTTTCATGAAACTTTTTCAAAGAAATATTACAGAAGATCATGGGGGAACGGGGAGAAGGAGGAAGGGAGAAATGCTTTACCAGATATCAAAATATCACAAAGCTGTTGTCATTAAAACAGTGCAGAGACAGACAAATAGGTAAATGGAATTGAATAAAGAACTGAGAAATAGACCTATGAACATAGAAGAATTTGACATATCAGAGAGATGGCGCTTCACATCAGTGGGGAAAACACATGAGCCAACAGATTCTATTGAGACAATGGGCTGTTCATGAGAAAACAAAAATTCAAACACAACTTTTCTATCTCAAATCTTTCACAAAAAAATGCCAGGTAGTAAAGACCTAAACATTTTTAAGCTATAAAAAGCATTAGTCAGAAAATCTGGAAAATTGATCATCATTGGATAAGGAAGACCTTGGACACAAACATTTTTAAAATACAAATTGAAAGACAAAAGACAAATTTGCATTAGAATTCTAAAATGTTGTATACCTGAAAATCTAAGCAAAATCAAATATCAAGCTATATTCTGAAAAAAAACAAAAACATTTAACAGTCACAGGGTTAATATCCAGAATATAGAGAGAACCAAAAATTAAGAGGTGAGGGTCAAAAGTGGCAAGAGGGGACAGTAACAGGCAATTGAAAGAAAGAACCAGAATTGAGAAATAGTCAGTGGGCCTTTAACCTTATATAATGCTTTCACTCTTTTAAAAGAGGAATATCGTCATGGATTGCTTGCGTAAATTAAAAGAAATTATTTGAGAACATTTTAAAGGGAGTGGGGCAATACTATTGGTTAAAAAAAAAAAAGCTGGTGGTAGGGTAGGAAATGATACACCAGGCAAATGTTAAGAAAAGCAAGCAGGTGTGACAAGATTAACATCAGCATCAAAATAAAACCCACAGTACAGAACATTAGTGGGGCAACGACAGATAACTTGACATGGAGAAAAAAGTATACGTATATAGTACGCTGAGAATCGAAAGCAATCAAGAACCTTTGTGCCCAAATATTAAGGGTGTCAGCCCAGGAGCTCTAGTGCCTATTCTTGGACGTGGGCAGGGTACCCCCTCTCCCATTTCCTCACTAGGAATTCAGAGACCCATTCCCATTTTCTAAGCTTTTTTTTGGGGGGGGGTGCTAAGAAAGGTTAAATCATGTAGGAACCTAGCCCATCGAAATGTCCTCAGGAGAATGCTTCCCCCACTCCCTGAAGCCCTTTCTTTCCTTTTCCCTCCTCCAGAATTCTCTATCCCTCTCTTTTTACCACAATAGCTCTTGATGATCCAAGGCTTGACCCAGAATGCTTATTTCTCTTTCAAAATATTCCAGTTTAGTAAAGAGGAAGAAAAGAAAAACTGTCAAAACCGTATATGTACAGGATGGTAGCATCCTGTGTTATCTATAGCTAATGGCATCTTATTAACAAGCTCCCACTCCTGTTAATGACAGAGGGACACTTTTAATTTGTGAAACTCCCTCCCAGGCGTCCTCTTTCTAAGGGTCTCCCCCTTCACCATGGACACCAGGAGCTTATAAATCTTTGTGATGGCAGGAAGGGAAGCCACCTCAGAGCTGTGAGCTGTGCTGTTCTCCGGGTCCGCACTCATTTTCCATGCTGGGCGGTTGTTCGGGGCACCTCTGGGCATATAGTGCTTGTGTCCAACAAGTTGCAATAGGTCCCATCTGGTACTTTTGGCTGCATTTCTCATACCTCTGGAGCCTATGGTCCCACTATAGCCGCTCCTCATGAGGTCTCTGACGAATACGACTTCCTCATCCCAACTGCAGACCTATTCTGGACCTTGGGTTCCCTCAGCATTTCCGTACCCTCTTACCAAGGCATGAAAAACACTCAGGTTCCCCTCCATACCATACCAAGTCCACAGAGAACGGGGTGCAGACACAGGTCCATTTACCTGGACACCTCTCAGTCGTTGCAGAATTACTTCTTGAAGGGTACCATGTTGCCCCAGCTCCACGCTGAGCATGGAGAAGTGAAGGAACAGCCCAGAAGTTCAAAATTCTACCTTAACTTATCTGGGGTTCCTGATATGTGTTCATCTTACCCATTCTGGGCCAAGGCCCAAGGGATGAGGGCATTGTCGTTCCTTCTCAGGGATCTAAGCACCGGGCAGATCCAGCCTCAACCTCTCTGAGCTTCCTTCGACCCTCGGCTCTTCCAACTGGAAGAACGCTTCCTCCCTCAGTAGGTGGCAACTTCCAACCTTATACTCCAGGCTTGCTCTGACTATTGATTATAGTAAAACTTTTCCCCCAGGCTGTACGTTTTGCTCTTAACATCCAAGAGTGTTGGGAATTTGGAGCTTCCTTTACTTTCCCAACAAAGCTTTCAAAACTTCTTATTTAGCTCTATTTCAAAAGCTGAACTAGAGTCATTATTTACTTTTGCATTCCTGCTATAACAATTGTGATGTTCTCTGAGGCAAATGGATGCCTCTGGTTAAAAAGGGAAGAGTCACTTGGAAGAAAATAAGAAAAAAAAATCACGTTATTATTTTTCAAAACATACCTCCTCCATACCAATTTCTAATCTGCTTAAAGGCTAAGTTATTCGCTCTGAAGGTGGGACTAAGAACAGGGTTTGTTTTTCCCCCCTAACTCATTGGGTCCTTACGAGAGAACAGCGCATTTATCAGATATAAATAAAACAACCTCTAGGATCAGGAAACGCCCAGGAGAAAGGAAGGATTACAGTTATTACTGCTCCAAGCAGGGTATAGATGGCACAAGTAGGTGTCAGAGAGGGTATCAGTAGCCTCCTGTCACCCTGCTAGTCCCCAAGGAGTTCTAGGTCCACTCATCCAGTCAAGGGAGGGACAGCAACTTGGTCAGTGGGTTCCAGCAGGGGTCAGCAATGGATTGGACTGGAGTGCATCTAGCTGCCTCGGAGGCGGGGCTACAGGCTTTCTTTCTAGGACTGTGTGCACTCATGGCTTTGACCTAAAAGGACCAGGCTTTCATGGGCCAGGGCATACATTTCAACAAATGTTTACTGAGCACTTACCATGTGTCAGGCACTGTGATTGGCACTTGCGGTACATCCGCGAATAAAACAAAGATCCCTGCCCTTATGATTTTCTATTCCAGCAGAAGGGATATAGAACATACTAAGTACATTATATATAGTAAGTTAGCTAATAACAGATATGGAATTCATGAACAGTAGAGCAAGCTAAATGGGAATCAAGAATGCTGGGTGGGAGTAGAGGTTAGCCGGAGGTAATAAATAGGGCGATCTAGATAGGCTTCATTGTGCAAATAAAATACAAAGAAAGACTTCAAGGAGGTGAGGTTAGCCAGGGGATACCTGGGGTGGGAAAGTGTTCAGGCAGAGGGAACAGCTAAAGCAACAACCCTGGCAGATGAGATCAAGAAACAAAGGAGACCTGTATGGCTGAAGAAGAGTTATGACTAGAAGGAAGGGGGATGCCAGATCACATGGACCTTAGAGGCCATCCATTGTAATGACTTGGGCTTTTTCTCTGGTCCAGTGGAGAAACAGTGAGGATTTTGAGCAGAAGCATGATATGACCTGCCTTATGTTTAAAAGTATTGTTCTGACTCGTGTGTTTGAGGGATTTAAACAAGGAGCTGCGTTAGGAGGTAATTTTATTAACCTAGGTAAGAGATGATGATAGCTTAGACCAGAGTGGTGGTAAAGGAGGTGATGAGAAGTGGTTAGATTCTGATATATTTTAAAGGAAAAGCTAATAGACTTTCCTCAAGGATGAGCTATGGGAGCAAGAGAATGAGAAAAGTCAGAGTGACTCGGAGTTCTTTGGCCTGAGAGCTGGGAGGATGAAGTTGCCATCAACTGAGGTGACAAAGGCTAGAATCGGGGCCGGGTTTGTTGAGGAAGATCAAGTGTCCAGTTTTGGACATGTTGAGTGTTAGATATATGTCAGACATCTCAGTGGAAATATTGAATAGACAATAAAATAAGTCTGGAGTTTGGGAGAGAGGTTTGGGTTAGAGATTAAAAACTGGGGAGTTTACAGCAGATTTAAAGCTCTAAGGCTGAATCAGAACGAGAGAGAGAGTGTAGAGGGAGAAGAGAAGAAAGGCTAAGACTGACCCTTGGAGCACTCCAACATGAAGAACTGGAGGAGCTGAGGAGGAACCAGAAAAGGAGGCTGAGAAGGTGTGACTAGTGAGGCAGGAAGAAAGCCAAGAGCATGATGTTCTAGAAGCCTAGTAAAGAAAGTATCCAAAAAGGGGGTGGTCCACTTTGAAAGGCATTCATGCAAAGTAGCATGAAAGTTGGGGAGCTGGCCATTGGCACTAGCCACTCAGCAGTCATCGGTGACTTTGATAAGAGCAGTCGCACTGGAGTAGTAGGAGTAAGCGCCAGATTGCAATGGATTTAGGAAGGAACAGGAGGGGAGACCCTGAGTATAGAGCACTATTTCGAGACATTTTCCTGCAAACGGGAGCAAAGAAATGGAATGGAATTTGGTAGGGAAAAAAAATGGGGTCAAGAAAAGTGCATTTGTTTTAGGATGGGGGTGGGGGAGGACCCGCCTGTTTATATGCTCATGGAAATGATCCAAGAAGGAGTAAAAAGTTGCTAATGCAAGACAGAGGTAGGGGAAGATTGCAGGAAGGAGCTCCTTGAAGGAGCAAGGGCAGTGGCATCGAGCGCACAAGAAGAGGGACTCATTTTAGCTAGGAACATGGGTATTCCATCTGTGAGGCAGTTGGAGATGCAGCTCCCCTCCCCATTAAGGCCTGCTCCACATTAAAGGACCCCTGAGTTACTCAGTTACTAGCACAACATCTACGATGGGGCATTTGCTTCCCTGACGAATGTCCAGGTTGGGCAGCAAAAGGAAAATGGCCACCAAGAGATTTGAGGTATTAAATTCTGAGTTTCAAATCATCTATATCTTTTCCCTTAGATTGCTAATATCCCATCATTCCTCTTCCCGGCACCATTTTTAAGGCTGAATGGGGGCATTTTGATCTTAATATCTGGAATGGGATGAGACAGATGGGGTCTTCTAGTCCATGTTGGTGACATCTTGACCATTAGCTCTACTAGTGGTCTTGCGACAGGCAGTCTTGCCTTGTGCCCTGGAGGCCCTGAACATGTATTCAGCCCTGGTCAGAGGACTACTGTGTCTGGCCCATCCTGGAGTAGTTCTTATGGTATAGAGGTAGTTTTTCTAGAAAACAGACCTACTTTTCCATCTTCCCAAGTATGTTGTATAGCTAACACAAAACACGTTTCCAGACACCCATCAGCTTAATGGGTTCAGGGACATAGACAGTGTCACAGTGATAGTCCCTTGGGATATTTATGAGAATCCTCCTTAGCCCCTCACTGTGGGTGTTTTCGTTCTAGGATTAGAGGGCGTCATCACGCACTCTTTAGGCTTCAGTGGCGACATAAAGCACTTTATTGACTAAGAAGTTGTAGGTCAACTTTCCTGATAGTGCCCAGAATACCAGGTTCAGTCCAACAAGAGCTGAAAGGTGCTTTTATCCAGGGCTGTCACTAGGAGATGGCAGTGGCAAGATGCACATCCAGAGGTTCGGAGATCACTGTTCTTTAAAGACTCCACATTCTGCCAGGTCTCTAGGTGGCCTGTCATCTATCAAGGAAGCCCCCAGAGACAGAGGTCAGTCAGTCATGGAGACCTCAAGCCCAGAATGACTGTACTTTGTGCTATGTGCTGACCTGTGTGCTGACTTGAGTCCTTCTGCTTCTTGGGTTACCCCTCAAGGGGGCCCCAACATAGAAGACTGATGGGTGACTAAGTAGATAAAGTGGAATGAGATGCTTGACAAGGCACTGATTCTCCTTCTTAGAAAAAGTCACCTTTGGGGATAAATGCACGTGACACAGACATTTAATGCTCATGGGTCAGAAAGACCCCGGTGCTTATATATGTGCAAATACCTCTGAACGGGCTCTAGATAAGAATGTCACTGATACAATCCACCAGAAAATCCTGAGGGAAAAGAGAACACCAAGAAAAAGGTCTTGCCACACCACAAAGTGATACAAACCTGGAGGATTCAAGAAACCATTGTTAAGTTCGCTGAGTGTGCGGCTGAGCATCAGGTGTGAAGGGGATGCTGATGGTGGGTGTGGTCAGAAATCGAAAGGAAAACACCGACCGTATCAGTGGCAGCAAATAATGGTAGTAGGTGTTATAGCTGAGCCAAGTGAAAGATGCACACAGCAATCTCTATGAGTCATCTGCGGCCAATCTTTTTAAGAGGCCATATGGGAGAATTAAAGAGATGAATGGTAGGAAAGTGACTGCTACTGGAGGCTATCAGGTGTGGTTGATGAATTTTCCTTTAAAGCCACAAGGCACCAGCCATTGCCATGTTGTTGAGGGTCCCAGCAAGAAACATATGACACTCAAATTGGGTCAATAGAAGAGAGTTTAATAAAGGCACCATCTTCCAAGGTGTGAGTTGAGGTTAAACGGGATATTTCAGTATCCTGTAGCTAGTAACTTAGGGTGTCATTCCCATTCCTAGACTTGAAGGGCTTAACAACAGGTTACCATAGCTGGAAGAGAGAGCTGTGTGGAGAGGGTCACCTGACAGGTGCAGTGGTCTTTAGTTAAGGGGTGAAGCTAGCTTGTAGCAAGCCTCCCAGGAAAGAATCAAGAAAACAATGACACAAATCTCATTCTCCGCCTTCCCATGTTCTTTTCTTCCTTGCTCACCATTTGCCAAACCCAACTGGAAGAGAGCAAGAGAGTATTTTAACTGGGCCGGACTTCTGAGGATGAAGAGCCAAGGAAGGTGGAGAGTGGATATAGAGGGATCTCAGATGATATCCAGCAAAATATCAATAATTTTGGCAGGCTAGCGGAATGCCAACTGCCCTTTCTTATATTAGTTTTTGTTTTTTTACAGAACAAAATATCTGCTATTCACAAGACAGGAGACTGTATATTATGTAACTCTATATCTAAGCTACATTCCCCAAGAAGAGCAATCACTCTTATGCAGTTAGCATGGCCAATAAGATCAATTTGTAATTGTAATGCTCTTTTATCCATATTACAGAGCAAGAGCAACACATTTTCACTGTAGAACATTTAGAAACATAGATAAACTAAAAGGAAAGGATAAAACCGTCTTGTAATCCCACATTCTAGTGCTAACCACTGCTAATATTATAGGATGTATTTTTTAAGTTTTAAAATCATGCCTTACATATGTATCTGTATGTGTTATAGCTATTTATTTTCACATAATTTTAGACAGTGAAGTTTGCAATAATAGTACACAAAATTGCCATTATACCCTTTACAATGATTCTCCAAATGTTAACGTTTTACCACATTTGCTTTATTCATATCGCTATCTGTACACACACACACACACACACACACACACACACACACACACACAATTTACACACACGTCATTTTTTCCTGAATCATTTGGTAGTGCTCAACTTTAAAATGTTAACAGGCATGTTATGCCAATACCTCTAAACCATTAATATTCCCAAGTGTAATAGGAAATCCTCAAAATTAAGGATAAGAGAAGAATAATGATAACAGAACCCTTAGCAAGGAATTTCCATCAGACCAGAACGGACTTAGCTAGTGATGGATCGCCTCAGACCTTTGTAAATACCCTGGGGTCTTAGTGCAATCCTGAGACAAGCTACAAAGAGTCCTGAGTGACAGATGCCCAGCCATGATCCTATTTATCGGGATGAGACTCTTTAAACTGGGCTAGCCTCAAAGATACCAGGTGGCCATTAGAGGGCTCAGAGAGCAACCTCTGGAGGAATTGAGCCATATCGTGGGCACCCAATCAAGTGATGCTCTATTCCAAAGATCTTGTTGCTTGACATCCCATCTCATTTAGAGCGTAGTACATCATTGTGAAAAAGTCAATTCCAGGTGTCCAGTTGTAAATGCTTGGTATAGAAGATAGAGAAATTAGTCATCCTGGCCAGGGCATAAACAACCTTTCCCATAATGGAATCACTAGGGAAAGAAGAGGAATTAAGGCCTTCTGTTACCTGTCTGGTGCTGATTTGAGCAGAATAATGCCTTGGGCTGGGTTAAATCATTTTTTTCCAGCATAGCACATCACCTTGAGTCTTGGCATAAAATAGAGCCAGGTGATAAAATGCTTTTCTGGATTGTTTTCCAGAGTTGCGCCTGTTTCCTTGAGCTGTGCAGTTGAGAATATCTGATTGTCCATGCTTCTAAATGCTAAACAGCAAGAGGCTTGGCAACAGGGCCAAAACACTAGAGCACCAATGAGCTGAATGTCAGTAGGCAGGAGCCAGGAGAGTCCAACTCATGCTTATCAAGAAGCAGGCCATGGCTGTCTGACCCCAGACTTGGCCTTGTTTTGAAAGAGAAATTGCATTTTTTTCCCTTATAAACTGAAACTTATAGGTTTCAATTAATTTAGGAGATTGTCTCCTAGCCAAAACGGGAAAGACCATTTTAATATAGTAGTTCCTTGCACAGTGATGTTCTTGAGGATACCTACCAATGTCCTGTAAGAGAGGCTGGCAGTTGGTACTCCAGGCAAGTGTCTTCATAAACAAAGGGCCACCAAGGAAACTGCCCTGTGCTTTGACATCAGGAGGGGAAAATGGAGGAGAAGTGGGTGTGGTGATGGCTAACAAGGAAGAGGGGAGTCAGGACTACTCCCTCACCCCGTTCCTAGTTCCTAGAAGTGGGTCCTCCAAATGCCTGTGGGCCCCAGAGTTAGCAGCAGGGGATGGATGAGAATGGGGGCTACAGTCTTGCTGGGACAGCCACAGTGGGGCCAAGATGCATACACATAAAAGAGCATGTGATGTGAGGACCCTAGTTGGAAGGTAGCCAGGGGGAGAGCTTGACAGCATGTCTGCTCTCAGTGACACTACCACCTTGTCCGCACCATACCTGTAGACAGTGAGCCAAAGAGAGGCGGAGACAGTCTCTTCATGGGCAACCCAGGAGAGGGCCTCTACCTTGATCATTCCTCCTCCCTCCTTCATCATCAGAGGGGCACGTGACAGGGAGAGAGATGGCCTCCCTGCACTCTAAGCCACTAGAAACTAGGGTGACTATGGGGTTTAGGGGAGACTTTCAAATCACATATGAGATTTAAAGTTTGGAATGAACAGCAAGGAGTCATAAGAACTGAAAATGACCGTTCTAATAGATGAATCACTAGGAAAGGAACTTTTAAAAAAAAAAGAACAGATAATAGCAGTCGCTAGAGAAAAATTTTCATTTTATACCCAATAGTTGAGATTCTTCTCTAAGACAATTACCTTAGCCATCCATACATTCATCTCCTCCCCTTCCTAAGACCCCTGGATTCCATTCAGACTCCTCTCTCCATGTTTGACCTCTTAATACAGCAGCAAACTTATCAAGGATGAAATGCACAACAGCCAACATCATAACCTCCTTTTTAATCTATTTCCTCAGTGGCATGAGCCCCAAATGGCCAGGAGGTGGTCTCAACTTCGAATTCAATGGGACCACTGCAGATCTCTTGGTAGAAGCATGTCTTCCCTTGGTGTGGTATTAGGAGCTTTAAATAAGCAAAGTACAAAGTGGAGAAAGGACATAAAAGCTTTGCAAGTGACAGGAGTATCCCCCCGCCAACATTTACCCTGACCCATGTATTCCAGCTTTGGTAGAAACAGCTCATGGACAGTCCTGGTGCCAACCACATGCCCCATCAAGCATCCCTATCCCGCAAGTACTGCTTCCCAGCTGACACCAAAATGAGTTTTCAAAAGCCTTTCTACCCAGCAACTTCTGGATAATGCAGCATAAGATAAAACCCATAGGTCCCATGGACATAATCATCCTTTTGCTCTACTTCTTCTATGAAAGAATGAATTTCTTGGTCCAAAACAAAGTTACATGAGATATTGTGTTAGTGAAGCAACACTAAGTCCAAGAATGATGCTCGTGGGAGAGGAAGGGCAGGTGAGGAAAACAAATTCATAGCCAGAGTGTTTATCCCAGGTGGGGATAAAAGCAGTCCCATCCATGATGGAAGGAATTCGGTGTAACTCATCCACCACCATCCTCTCCACTGCAAGGGCTCAGGTGTCATCGCTGTTCACAGGTTGATAACCTGAGAAGGAAGAAAAAAAAAACACCACATGTTACTGAATCTCTGTATAAGCTCCAGATCTGTCACTATTTCACTCTGTTCATGAGCCTGTGAAACAAGCTCTCAGTGCTGGGCAAGAGGCCAATTCACATCTATAAGACAGATCATTTTACCTACCTGATAATTCAGTAGGAGCCTTTTGGTGAGAGGCCAATGAGGACACACATTCTTACACTCTGGGTTTATTCTGAGCAGTTCATTCATTCTCCATCACTCAGGGTCCCAATAGAAACCAATGGTCCATGCAAATTAAGATAATCCAAGAAGGTAAAGAGGGTTGTTTACAACAGTGTAGACAGCAGGTAAGGAAACGGCAAAGGGTAGACCTAATAGTCTAGTGCCATTAATCATTCCTAGACCCAAAACACAGAGGGAAAAGAGAAGTTTTCAGGACCCAGAAGGATCAAGTCATGTAGAGAGGGTCACTTAGAGGAATGCTGTGACGTTCGTTTGCGATAACCCAATAGGTAGGTGGAAACAAATGAAGAGTGGACCTAGACAGGCACACACGAGTTATTCACACATTTCTTCAAAAATCATTCTGTGCCAAGCACTACTCAGATATTGGGAGCAGAGCAGTCAAAAAATAGACAAAAACCCTTAACCTCATGGAGCTCATAAAATAGAAGTACATATGTAAAATACATAGCATATTACATATTTACAAATAATGAGAAAGGCAGGCAGGGTAGGGGTATAGAAAATATTGGCTGAAGAGAACTAGCGCAGTCTTAAATAAGATGACAGAGAGGGCTTCAGAGAAAAACCTGAACGTCAGGAAATGGCCTGTAAGTATCCGGGAAAAGCAAACCATGCACAGGAAATAGCAAGTGACAAGGCTCGGGGATGTACGCCTGGCATATATGAAAACCAGAGAGAAGGCTGGTAGGCGAGGTGGCTTGAGCAAGACGGACAGGATTAAGAGATAATATCAGTAGTAGTGACTACATACAGTGCCAGGTGGGTAGTAGACTAGTCAGGGGGATCACTTCTTTAATTATATGAATGTCTACCCACTATGCTGGACACCTGAAATTAATATAAAATAATACTGAATGTCAGCTGTAATTGAAAAATTGAAAAGGGGGCAAGGTGAAGGGGAATAAGAGGTTCCAATTTTCTGGTATAAAACAAATAAGTCTTGGGGATGTAATGTACGGCATAGGAAATGTAGTCAATAATATTGTGATAGCGTACTCTCAGATGGTGTCAGATGGCTGCTGGACTTACAGTGACCATGTCTTTAGGTATATAAATGTTGAATAAGTATGGTGTATACCTGAAACTGGTATAATATTGTATATTAGCTATATTTTAGTTAAAATCTTTTTTTTAAATCCAAAAAAATAATATCAGAGAGGTGAAGGCTTGTGGAAGGCAGGGCGGAGGCCACACCACCCTGTGAGGCTTTGTAGAACATTGTCTGAAATTTGGCTTTACAGTAAAACTTTGGATTGCAAGTAATGTGGTTTGCGAGTGTTCCGCAAGACAAGGAAACATTTCTAATACATTTTAACATGGTAAACGAGTGATATCTTGCAATACAAGTAGTTTGTTTCCGGAATGAATTATACTCGCAAACCAAGGTATTACTGTACTTTGAGTGAGATGAGAAACCATTGGAGGATTTGAACAGAGTAGCAGTGTGACTTGCCATGTGCTCACATCATCATTCTGGCTGTTGTGTTGAGATAAACTGATGCGGAAAGGAGGATCCACATTAAAAGGAGACCAGTTAGGATATACAATAAGCCAGTCAAGAGACAATGATGGCTTAGACCATGATGGTAGCAGGGATAGAGGATGGTAAATGTGACAGCAGTTGCTGAAGCATGGATGTGGATGTGAGAGAAAGGGAGAAGGTTGTCTCCAAGGTTTTTGGCTATTGGAAAGAATGTCATTGCTATTCACTGAGAGAGGAAGGAATGTAAGAAGTCTGAGCTTGGTGTATATTGTGCTAGGTGGATATTAGGAGCTGTTTTGGATATGATTTTTTTGACATCCAAGTGCAGATGTGAAGGTGGATATGTGATCAGGATTTTAGGAGAGATGGGGTGATTTAAATATGCATTTGACAGTGCGGTGCCCTGGAAACCAAGGAGAGCTGAGCAGCTAAGACAAGCACTGCTGATAGGTTAAATAAGATATGACCTAAAATTTCCATTGGAAGAAGCAATGCAGGTGACATTTGTAAGAGAAGTTTTAGTAGAGTGTTGGGATGTAAGGTGGTTTGAAGTGAGATCAAGAAAAACAGGAGGAGAAATATTGGCGATAATAAGTATAGACAAACCTTTCAAGGAATTTTGCTATTCAAAGGGAAGGAGAGAGAAGTGGGGTCAAGAAAATGTTCTTAAAGAAATTAAAAATCTTTTCCCCAAACTTCATTGTCACCAATCCTCCAATCTTGAACAACTAAAATTTATCTCAAAAATTGAGCTATGAGTTTATATAAGAAAATCTATCAACAAAATTCACATCATCAATAAACTAAGGAAAAAAACTTACACAACTAGGCAGCAAAAATGCTTGACTTTTTTTTATTAGTTTCAGGTGTACAAAACAACTAAGGATTAGACATTCACAGCCCTCACAAAGTGATAACCCCACCAAGTCTACTACCCCTCTGACATCGTACATAGCTATTATAATACCATTGGCTATATTCCCTATTCTGTACTTTATATTCTGTGACTATATATGTATATTTAATTATAGTTGACATTCAATATTAGTTTCAGGTGTACAGTGCAGTTGTTAGGCATTTATATAATCTATGAAGTGATTCCCCGATAAGTCAAGTACCCATCTGACACCCTACATAGTCTTTGCAACATTATTGATTATATTCCCCATACTGTATTTCACATCCCTGTGACTATTTTGTGACTACCAATTTGTACTTTCTAATCCCCTCACCTTCCCTCCATCCCCCAAATCCCATCTAGCAACCATCAGTTTGTTCTCTGTATCTATGAGTCTATTTCTATTTTGTTTGTTTATTTATTCTGTTCTGTACATTCCACATATAAGTGAGAACATATGGTATTTGTCTTCCTCAGTCTGACTTATTTCACTTAGCACAATGTCCTCTATCTCTATCCATGTTGTGGCAAACATTTGGTTTTTTATAAACACCTATTTATGATGAAAGAAAAAACCTTTCAGAAAATTTAAGAATAGAGAGAAATTCTTCACTTTAATAAAGTTTTATGTCAAAAACAAAGAGCAAACATAATTAATGGAGAAAGTTTAGCAAGATTAAGATGCCCCATCTCTGCTATTGTTTATATTCAACATCCTGGCCCACTTTATAAGGACAGAAAAAGATAAGTGGATGAAAGGATTGGAAGAAAAGAGATAAAACTGCCATTATCTTCCGATGATATGAGCGTTGGCCTAGAAAAACCAACAGAATCAACAAACGATTAGAACTAATTTCTCTAAACCAATAATATCCAACTAGAAAATGTAATAAAAATAAAACATTGTTCACAGCAACAAAGACTGTGAAGTAACTAGGTTTACATGTAATCCAATATCCATAAGACTTCTATGAAGAAAACTTTGAAACTCTAATCAAGTATATAAAGAAAATCTAAATAAACAGAATTTTATCCCCCATGATAAGTATAACACTTATTTTGGAAAAAAACTAAGAAAGCATATAAAGAGGGTCTAAATAGATAAAATTTCATGCTTTTGTATGGCACAACTTTATATTATAATATTTCCCTAAATTCAACTACAATTTTAAGTAATCCAATTCAAATTCTAGTTGGACATTTTGAGGAAGATGATAACCTGACTCTTAAATATGAAAAAGTCAACTTTAAAAACAATAAACCTTAAAAAAAAAAACAAGAACATTGAAGTGGAATTCACCCTACCTTATATTAACAGAATATTGGCTCTTACTACCTGATATGAACAAGTTTTGACTGAAGAACAAATAGACCATTGGAATAGAATAGAGAATTTACAGACAACTATTTATGTATCAGAATTTAACATATGCTAGAGAAAGCACCAAAAATCCATTGAGAAATGAAGATTGATTGATTGATTGATTGATTAGTAGATGATACTGAGGAGACTGGCTCACTATGCCAAGCAACATAAACTGGATTATTACCTAGCATCATCACTGTATTGAGAAGTACAAACTGTATCCTTACCTAACCTCAAATACAAAGGGGGATGCTAGATGGGTTAAAGATTTAAATGTTGAGAGGTGAGGGGGAGAAAGGTATAGAAAAAAAACACCCCAGAGAATATATTTATGTCTGAGGAGTAGGGATGGACTTTTAACAAAAAGGAAACAAACCATGATGCAAAATGTTTTTTGAATGAATTTGTTTACATCGAAATTTAACCTTTCCAAAACTACAATGAGATACCACTTCACACCACTGGAATGGCTACAATTTTAAAAAATAGAAAATAGTAAGTATTGGCAAGGATGTGGTAAAATTGAAACCCTTGTACATTGCTAGTGGGAATGTAAAGTGGTTCAGTCACTGTGGTGTGGAAAATAGTTTGGTGGTTCTTCAAAAAGTTAAAGAGAATTACCATGTGACCCCACAATTCCACTCCTAGGCACATACCCCAAAGGATGAAACACAGGTGCTCAAACAAGTGCATTTACACGTGTGTTCACAGTAGCACTATTCACAATAGCCAAAAGGTGGAAACAGCACAAATGTCCATCAATGGAAGAGTGGACAAATTGTGGTGTACTCATACAATGGACTATTTATTACTCAGCCATGAAAAAGAATGGAGTGATATATGCTGTAACATGGATGAACCACCTCCAAAACATTATGCTAAGTGAAAGAAGCCAGACACAAAAGGTCATATATTGTATGATTCCATTTATATGAAATATCAAGAATAGAAAAATTCATAGAGATAGAAGAGATTGGTGATCGCCAGGGGTTGGACGGGTATGGAGGATGGGAAGAAACTGCTTAATGCATAAGGGGTTTTACTTCGGAGTGATGGAAATGTTTTAGAACTAGATGGGAGTGGTGGTTACATAGCACTTTGAACTACCCGTCACTGAACTGGTCACTTTCACATGAGTAATAAAAAAGTCTTGGTGGAGGTACTTAAAAAAAAAAAACTTCCTATCCAGGGAAAACATTAATAGATAATAGAATTAAAGGAGCTTACTTGTACACTTTAAAACCGAGGAATGCTATCTAGAATATACAAAAACATCTTGCAAACTTACACGAAAAAGACAGCAACCCCCAATAAAACAATGGGCAAAAGATATAAACCAGCATTTGTAGAAGAAACCAAAAGTTGATACAGATATGAAGAAATGTTTATGCTCACTAATAATCAGGGAAATTCAAATGAAAACAACAGCAAGTTATTAACTTGCATCTATTAGATAGAAAATAATTAGAAAGTTGAATGATACTGAGTGTGTGTGTTTGGGGGGTGGGTATCTTAGATCATGTTTGCCAGAAGCAGACCTCAAGATGTGGATTCGTTGGCAAGTGATTTATTAGGAAGTCATTCCAGGACAAACTGGGAGTCGGGGATGAAAAACTGAAGAAACCAAAGAAAGACATAGTTCAGACAGGGTCCTAGTATCAACCTGACCCTGTTGGGGGAGTTCTGGCAAGGAAATTACACCTCAGTCTGAACCATTTTATTGGGGCGGCTGGTTAGCTCAGTTGGTTAAAGTGCAGTGCTCATAACACCAAGGTTGCTGGTTCGATCCCCACATGGGCCACTGAGCTGCGCCCTCCACAACTAGATTGAAACAATTACTTGACTTGGAGCTGATCGGTCCTGGAAAAAAACACTGTTCCCCAACCAAAAAAAAATAAAGATAAAATTTAAAAATAAATAAAGCAGAGGAGCTGGGACTTAATACTTAAATCTCATTTGCAGCCGCCCTTTGCCTACTGGATGCCCTGGGGAGACCTAACCCCCCAGGCACTTCCTATTCTCAGGGCTCAGTGGTTCTCACTGCCCAAGGACAATCCTCTAAAGACTTTAGATGAAAACAATGAGACACCACTGCACACCTATTAGAATGGCCAAAATCGGAAACAGGAACACCACCAAATGCTGGTGAGGGCGTAGAGCAACAGGAACTCTGGTTTATTTCCGATAGGAATGCAAAATGGTACAATAAATTTGGAAGACAGTTTTGTCGTTTCTTACAAAATTAAACCTACGCTTAATCACACAATCCAACTATTATACTCTTTAATATTTACCCAAAGGGCTTGAAAATGTATATCTACGCAAAACCCCCACTTGGATGTTTATAGCAGCTTTATTCATAATTGCCAAACTTGGAAGTCACCAAGATGTCCCTCAGTAGGTGAATGGGTATGTAAATACAGTACCTTCAGACGATAGGATATTACTCAGCACTAATAAGAAATGAGCTACCCAACTATAGAAAGATGTGGAGGAACCTGAAATGCATATTACTAATTGAAAGAAGCCAATCTGAAATGATGACTTACCATGTGATTCCAGCTGTATGGCATTCTAGAAAAAGCAAAACTATGGAAACAGTAAAAAAAATCAGTGGTTGCCAAGGGTTGGGGGTTAGGGGAGAAAAAAATCATTAGTGGTGCATAGAAGAATTTTATTTATTTATTTATTTATTTTTCAAAGATTTTTTATTGGGGAATTGGGGGGATGGGAACAGTGCTGGGGAATTGGGGGAAGGGGAACAGACAAGTTGCTGTCGTTTTGTTCTTCAAT
>NW_017731447.1:1863456-1870214 GCF_001890085.2 Hipposideros armiger
TATAGTAGTAGTGAACCAAGCATGAAAAACCCTTGCCACATTGGAACATACAATGAGTAATAAATGAATATATAAATTCAGGTAAATCTAAGGGCTTTGAAGAATAATAAAGCATAAAAAAGAGACAGAGTGTGACTGGGAGAGAGTACCTGTTTGGGGTGGCTAAGGAGGGACCTCTCTTATAAGGTAACACTTGCCCAGAAAAATAAATGAAGTAAGGGATTAAGCCATAGGAATTCTTGGTGAAGAGTGTCCCAGAGAATAGAATTAACAAAAGCCCTGAAAGGGAAAGGTTTTAGGATGTTCAAGGAATAGCAGAAAGTCCAAGATGGCAAGAGGCACTGACATGATAGACAGGCAGGAGATGAAATTAGGGAGGAGGCAGGGAGAATCACCGAGGTCTTATAATATGGTAAGGAGTTTGAGTTTTATTCTAAATGTGAGAGGAAGGTATTGGCAGGTTTTGAGCAGGAAAATTCTGTGATCTTTTTTCTCACATTAACAAAGATCTATCTCCAGAAATCCGTTTGCTTCTTTCTCTCCCCTTCTCCTGTGTGGTTTTTTTTTCACTGTCTCTGAGTCTCTGAGCCTAACGAGGTGTTTCATGGGGACAGAAGAGAAGCAGGCCCTGCTTGCAAACTCCAGGAAATGGCATGCTTAGGCTATAGTTTATAGAATCTTCCTAAGGGCCTGAGAAAGATCATTTAGAATCCTTTCTCATAAAATGCCTATGATTTCGGAAGGGAAATAGAGCTGAGAAGAACTGCCAGCATGCACCCTCATCTCTGCCTGATCTATATCGTTCCTTCCCTAACATCACTTGCCTTTTTCCCCCTCTCCCGCAAAGAAGAGTCATCTCAAAGAAAGCTATGATTCTGTTTAAGCAGCCCAGAGTGAAAGAGAACTGTGGCTTGGGGCAGGGTGGCTGAAAAGCAGTCACATTTGAAATCTATTTGGAAGATGGAATCACTAGACTTGACAATGGAGAGGTTGGATGTGCAGCTGAGGGAACAAGAGAAAGAGAGAAATCAAGGATAACTCCAAAGCGTTTTTTGCCTAAACGACAGTGGACAGCAATGCCACTTACTGAGACAGGAAAGACGGAAAGAGGAATGAATGGGCTTGAAGGGGAGGAAGAATCAAGGATTATTTTGGACCTGGCAAGTCAGAGATGCCTGTTAGTCAGTCACTCCAAAGCAGAAACAAGCCACAGTTGTGTATATCCCCAACCCAACTGTAAGCTTCAAGAGGACGGGGACTTTTGTCTATTTAGTTTACAACTGCTAAGTTCTGTGTGGAAGGACAGCTTCAACTCTTTTGTGAGCCAGTGTCCCCATTTTTTTTTTAAATTGGGGAACAGTGTGTTTTTCCAGGACCCATCAGCTCCAAGTCAAGTAGTTGTTTCAATCTAGTTGTGGAGGGTGCATCTCAGTGGCCCATGNCTCACTGCGGCTGCTGGCCGCTCACGCTGGCTGCTGGCTACATACGGTAGCCCATGGCAACCCACTGCCACAGGGACTGCAGTCTACGCCATCGCCGGTGACCCATGGCAGCCCAGCTCTAGGTTTAGCTGTTGTTCAGCATCTTAGCTGTGGAGGGCAGTGTCACTGGCCCTCATATATGGGATCCGAACCGGGGCCCTCTGGCATCCCAAGCGCGATGGCATCCCATCGCGCCACTCGGCTGGCCCGCACAGAAGAATTTTAGAGCAGTGAAAATGCTCTGTATGGTAACCATAATGATGGCAATATTTTGTTATATATTTGTCCCAACTCACAGAATGTACAACACCCAGAATGAACCGTAATGTAAACGATGGACCTTGGGTGATTATGATGTGTCAATGTAGGTTCACCAAATTGGGAAAGCTAGGCCTGTGTGAGACGAGCACGGATATGGGAATACCTTCCCCTCAATGTTACTGTGAACCTAAAACTGTTCTAAAATATAAAGCCTTAATAAAAAAATTAACATATATTTCCATATTCACATACTAATTGATATGAACAGTATTACCCTCTTAATGTGTGCAGAAAAAAAATAAAGATTTTAGGACTGACCAGAAGCCAGTTAGTTACACAGCAACCTGGAGATGAGCCCACGGAGGCAAAAATAGAGATCTGTGAGCTTCTGGGCATAGCAAAAAGAGAGTTTGCAACAGATGTGAGAATACAGGAACATCCAGGAACGACTGCTGGGAAAACAGACCGAGAAAATCTTTGTGGAGAGCAATCTAGCATTTCTTAGATTCTATCAGACACGTACATATCATACAACCCAGCATCTTTGGGATATAGTCGCAAAGAAATTATAACATGGGTTCATAAGAAGAATAATTACCTGGACATGTCCACAGAGACATGGCTTTTCCCCTGCAAAATCCTAGGAGTCCCTAATGCGATCCTATTACCACGGCTTCACACAGGCTCCTTCCATCATCCTAACCTTTTCACATCATCAGGTCTGCTAAATCAGGAAAGCCATGGGACAGGACTGCTTGTGTGCCGCCTGAACCAGCTGAAGAAACATTGCTTGCTTTGGGATCCACTCAAATTGGCAGTTTTTCAAGAGTCAGCTTCCGCGTTTCTCAAGGCAGCACACCCCAAGGCATCATTTGTTGCGTCCAGGTAGCGCGCCTTTTTCTTAGCGTAAGGTAGGTCAGTCATTTACTTGGGAGGAGATATCCTTATGTGCCCCCAAACTGGACCCCTAAGAAGATATATTGATGTAAACACCCTCAGATTTCCCACTTACTGGAATGCACGTGTTTTACCAAGGATTTTAGGATGTTTTGTGGACAAACCTAATTTTCTTTGGGATGCTGAGAGGATCAGGATCCTTAGCCAGGATCCGGACAGAAAAGTGGAAACCATGCTTGGCATTTCAAACAAAGAGTATTTATTTGATAAAGGTAATTAATTGGTTACACAGTTATTGGAACACCGAACAAGCAAAAAAGAGAAGTTGAGGTAACTCAGAGATTACTATCTGTAGTCATAGGAAGAGGCTATGCTCCCTAGAGCTGGGGGAACGTAATGGAAGATGTGGTGGTACAGAACCTGGAGAAGAGGTTACTTTCCTGCTACTGGGTAGACTGCTGAGGGAGATACAGCTAAACGGATAAAAGAGTCTGGTGGGCTTGGCTGCTAACTTGTGTCTTGATGGGGCATGGTGAAGTTATTGCTGGGAATCCTTGAAGAAACTGGAGGCTGGAGCTGAAGGGTATGCAGACTCAAACTGGAAACTGCAAGAGACTTCCCTCCCTCCTCCACTTTCCAGTTCCTGAGAGTGCCTCCAACTGGCAGAGATTAGCCAGAATCTCACTAGCAAAGGAACCTGGAAAATGGAGTTTGTAGAGTCCAGTCCCAGCATCATAGGTAAATGTCTGACCTACTTGCAGCAAGATGGTGAAGATACATTGCTAGTCCTGCCAGATGAAAACACACAGCTTCTAGTATTTTTTTTTATCCTAGTCGAGATAACCCAGTACGTGCCGAGATCCCCCTGGGCATCAGTAAGCTGCTGTTACTGGCTCTATTTTGTGGGGGACTCTTGGACACCACCAATAACATAGAGGTATGATGGCACAGGAGGCAAAATAGATAGAATTGGAGGAGATTTAAAAAGAGGAAAAAGAGAACAAGGCACTCTGTCTATTCTCCTACATTCCTTTGTTTCCAGCCATTCTGTTACTATATTTTAGGTATGTTTTAGGTAAATAGTACATGGCTGGATTTTTAAAATCCAACCTGAGGATACCTGTCTCATAGGTGAGAGCTTAATCCTTTTGTTTATTCTGAATATTGATTTTTTTGGGACTTATTTCTACTATCTTATTTTGTATTTTCAATTTACTATGTTTTTGTCTTTGCTTTTATTCCTTGTCTTTTCTTGATTTGTATTTCATCAGTCTTTTTATTCTCTACTTTTTTTGAAAATTATAAATTTATTTTTGGGCACCTCCCACTTAAGTCAATAATCCTTTCCTGTAAACCAGATGTTGTGTATAAAAACGCTAAGCAAGAGTATTTCCTATCATTTTAAATGGAAATATTATAATGGGTTATATGTCAACAAAACTCTCCCAACCAAGTTCTTAAAACACAACTAAAACACCTATCTACCATTATGAGATCATCACGTTAGGAAGAAAAATGCTTTAAAATTGCTTTCTAATCAGAAGTAATACAATTGTTAAACATTTGGTTTGATGCAATAATTTGGTCTGTCAGCAACATCCAAAATGCATATTCCTTTGCCAATACTTGTGCTTTATAAAATGACTACATATAATTTTGACATTCTGCTAATTATATTTGGAATGTAAATCAAATTATTACCTGCACATCTTTAAAATACATATTTTTAAAGTTGTATTGAGTTTTGTGGACATGAATATCAATTTTTCTTAAACAATGGATAGAAAACATTTGTATTGAGAGATATACTTCTATAAAGTTGATATTTAAAAGCAAGGAAATATTCACAATATTAACAAGCAAGATATTGTATGGGTCTATCTACATATTCTTCTAGAAATTACCCTTAAAATGTTAACATGCAGTTTTTACAAAGTTAAAAAGTATGTCATATTTTTCTTTACATTTGGAAATTTGGGGGCCATTGTCTATTCAAATATCCACATGCACCCCTTACCAGGACCTCCAATTACACATAAGTTAGACCATTTGATACTGTCCTATGAGTAACCGAGGCTTTATTCATTTTTCTCAGCCTTTTTTCTCTTGATGCTTCAGTTTGGATAGTATCTTTTATTATATCAAACTATTACTCATATTTTCTTCCTCAGTGTCTAGTCTGCTCTCAAGTCTTACAGTGAAACTAGATATTGTTTTTCTTTCTATGCAACATATTAGACTCATTAAATTAGGTTATAAAAGACATTCAAGCATTTCCAAATATTAAAACAGTAGTGTCATTACATGTTTGAATTGTGTGAACTGAAGTATCTGACCAAACAGTTTTTGAATAGGATGATGTATTTCTCTTCCATGTGTGGATATCATCCCCTATACTAATTGAGGTTTGGTTAGGTCAAGGTTTGAATCTGATACAGTGCATGTCTATAGTTTTTCTTTTTAGAAATTGAGTTGTGAAACTTCTCAGGAGAATTCCCCAAATTGCTCATGGACCAACACAGAATCCCCTAGATCTCCTGAGAGGTACCTGTGGGTCAACTCTAGCAACTTGTCAAGTGGACCATCTCCCCAGGGGACAGAATCTCAGGTAAAGATTAACGTCTGTACATGTTGAGTAGCTGCCTAAGGCTACACGGTAAGAATGAAGGAGGGCTACTCCCTGCCCCAACCTCCAGCGTACTGGTAACCACTCAAAGATGTCTGATAGAAGATGTCAAGAGGGCGGGCACCAAGGAAGTTGATTGGACTCCTTGCAGATCCAATTATATAAAGCTCAAATGTTGTATTAGTCACAACTTAGAGGTTACTTTTCACATTCTAAATTATGAATTTGAACATCTGAAATGTATGCAATCACGTAATAACTATTAATATGATCAGCTTTCCAATACCCATTTAGCCATATTGGTTCCCTTAAGTCCAAATCAATATCCTTTCCCCTTGGCTCATAGTTAAACTGGTCCTAAAGCCCCAAAATTCCTCTGTATCTGCTTGGAGATCCCGGAATTATCCTTTCCCAAAGCTTTTACTCCTAGGAATCATCCAAGAGAAGTTCCCCAATTGTTCTTACTAAGGACGTTCTATCTGTTACCATCAGAGGGCGACTTTCAATAATTTCCTGGATCTAGGCTCCCTCTTGGGGTGTAATTCCAAACTGCTCCCTCATGTCATTCCTCTTCCATTAAATCTCTCTGGGACCCAGTCATTTCTCCATACCTGCTGTCATCCAAAACATCTCTTCAACCCTTTCCTAGGCTAGTCCTCAAACGTAAAAGCAGTTCGGTCCAGATATAAAATCAAGGGAATGTCCTTTTCTTTTACAGAAGACTAGTTTTGACATTTCAGATCTCGTATCTTCCCCTGAGTGTCACTCTCTCTTCCTTCATCTGTGATTCGTCCCCAGTTTGCCTTCTGTCGTTTCTAAAGCTAACACTGTCAAGTCATAGTTCTCTCATTTGAAACAGCCAGTAGGCGGGCCCTACCTGCTGATTAGGGCCCTCCCACTGTTTGCAGGTCAGCTATACTCCATACATAAAGGCATACCAGATGCAGGCTCTGTACTGTGAACTTTTGCCCTTCGAGATGGTCTTGTCTCATTCTTCTTTTAAGCATCTAGTAGTCATTGCTGTAGTGCTATGGTATTCACAAGTGTGATTGGGTCCAAGGTAATGGACATATCAGAGCCAAACTGAGAGCACAGAGTGAGTGGGTGGGTAGGGGAACGCCTCAGAGAGCTGCTGTGGATAAGCCATATAAATCCCTTAATATTGGTTCCATCCTGATTTTTCCTTTTGCCTAGTATTTCTTCTTTAAGAAAAAGATTAAAATGGAAGAAACTTTGAGGTGGCTATCTAGTATTACCAACAATGCCTAGCACTAATAAATCAAACCCCCAAATCTCATATAGTCTGTATGGAACTTTTCAGTTGAGTTTTCGGTTACTCATTCAATCAGCAAACATTTGCTGGGTGTCTCCTGTGTCCTAAGTACTGCTATTACAGACATCGGGGATATATATATATATATATATATATATATATATATATATATATATATATATATACATACACATATATATATGTGTATATATACATATAT
>NW_017731447.1:1871639-1878807 GCF_001890085.2 Hipposideros armiger
GTGTGTTTTTCCAGGACCCATCAGCTCCAAGTCAAGTAGTTGTTTCAATCTAGTTGTGGAGGGTGCATCTCAGTGGCCCATGTGGGGATCAAACTGGCAACCTTGGTGTTGTGAGCACTGCGTTCTAACCAACTGAGCTAACCAGCCGCCCCCTATTCCCATATTTTTATAGGCAGATCTACAAACAAATTACATGACCTCGAATTCCCCACATTCCCAATGTGTTTTCTTTGTATTTCTCCATTTCTGGTGGTCTTTCTTAGTTCCTGTCTATGGCAGAGCGGCTATTACTGCTGCCACATTGTCCTCCTCATAAAATTAATTAGCTCTGAAAATCATTTTCCATTCATTCCTCGCTGAATAATGCTAGTCCTGTTCAGATTTGGTGCTGGTCAACAAACGAGATGAGATGAATGAATGTATAAACCCTGGCTCCACTGTGCCCATGGATGGCAGACAGGTTGCTAGGCAAAGCTCCCTACCCAGTTTTTAGCAAGGTTTCATTTTTGCTTTGCTAAAGAGATAACTTGCTGAAACCTCTATTTCCTGGTGCTCTGCTATCTGAACCGATATAGAATGTTGAAACTACAAATGCAGCCAGGATGTTGAAGGATTTGCGGTACCAAGCATATCGCCTCCCCTACAGGTTCTGAAGCAATTCATACAAACATGCAAGAGCCAGATAAGTTCAAAATACATGTTTTTTTAGTTAGAAGCTAGCTTGTAGACTGTGGCTGGGGACTGAAAATAAATTGGCTTCCTATACCTCCCCCTAGTCACTGATAAACCATAAGCCTCTCCCTGACAGAGGAAAAGCCTCCCCAGATAACTTACCACATGTTGCCGGCAGGATGCTTGAGAAAGAAGCAGAAATGGGATAAGCTAGCCTTATTTGCCATGCCTTCGTCATTGCAGACAGAAGCGTGGATACCAATACTTTCAAAAGGGTAGAAGTTTCTATTTTATGAGCAGTGAGAAGTAGGAGGAGAGGAAGAAAATGGCTCCACAAAGCGTTCTTCCTGCCTGGTGCCCTCACTTACTGCTCTTTGCTCCTCAGGTTACATTTCCCAGAGTGCTCTATGTCAGTGTTAGCATCCCGTCCTTACTACCCAGCTGTTACCTGGGCTGTGAGGTCTCTATCTGGATGTGCGAAGTTGAGGAGGTGAAGGGATGAGGGAGAGCCATTCGTAAGTCCTATCATAGATCAGCACCCAAGGGGTAGGAGGGAAGGATGATCAACCTGAGTTTGGGTTGATGGAGCCCCTGTATCTCAAAAAAGACAATAAATGGGAGAATGTGTAATGCATTCACGTTATCTTCTATCAGGTCAGCTCTGTTCAAGCAAATCCTGGCTCTGTCATGAACTCAAGCCTAACAATTTTTTTTTTCAGTCTAGATGTGTCTGCCTTATAATTGGTAGCACTGGATTGTTTATTAAGCTTTCGGTCATTTTTATGAGTTTTGAAAAACGTTTTTCTATACCTTAAAAGTTACACTTCAAGTGCTTTAAGGTATAGGTGGTCCCTTGATCATGGTTTTGTCCCTTCCTATGGTTTCTGTGGCTACTTTCTCCTGGTTCTCCTCCCATCTCTGGCCCTTCCTTTTCAGCGTTCTTCACACCATCCACTCATGATGCTCTTCCTTTGGTGTCTGCAGCTTCTGGGGCTCTGTCCTGTGCCCTGGCCTCTTTTCAGCCCACCATTTCTCCTGCTTGATTTAATCTATTCCAACAGCTTCAGCTGGCACATGTTCTTGAGGCTGACTCCCAAATGTGTGACTGTATCCCAGACCTCCCCCTCTTGAGCTCCAGGTCCATATTTTAAACCATTTACTAGACAATGTCCCCATCTGTACCTCATACTCAACTGACCAAAACCAAATCATCCTTTATCCCCCATACATGCTCCATCCCTTTTATTCTCTAATTTGGTAAATCGCACCTCCATTCTTTCAGGTAACCAAGCTGAAAAAAAATGGTTATATCCATTAGCCCATAGAGACAATTGGTTACCAAGTCCTACTAATTCTGACTTCTGAGCATCTTTCAGATATCATTTTTTGTGTTTTTGTTTTGTTTTGTTTTTTTAAATCTCTCTTTGCTGTCACCACCTTGCTTTAAAGCCTATGTCAGTTTTGGTGTTTTGGTTGCAAACAACAGAAATGAACTCTGACTAATTTGAGCAAAAAGGGGGGGGGGTGCTATTTGAAAAGATATTGGGAAAGCTCAGAGAATTGAAGGGAAAACTGAATAACCATCCTTCAGGGAGCACTATACCTGGGGAAGCTCCGGGGACCTCAGCAGGTGAAGCTCGGTCTTTCTGTCTGGGACACTGCAGATGGTAACTTGGCCACAGCCATCTTTCATCGCTGTGTGTCTTTAGCCAACATTCAAATTCCTAGTAGAGCGAATCTGGTGGGACTTCTCGGAGTAAGTCATCCAGGGCTAGAAGGCAGGGGTGAGGGGCACAGATCTGTGAGCACGACAGACCCTTGTAATTTCTCAGCCCATCCTCAGCACTGCCATAGTTGTCTCAAAGGCCTCTGCATCTTTCCCATCTATCGTTCACACTGCCACCATTTTCATATTTCTAAACGATATATTGCTCGATGTATCTATCTCCTTACTTAAAATTCCTCGATCGCTCTTCGTTGCTCATAGAGTAATCCTACAAGCTTCTACCAGGGACCTCACTCTAGGACTTAGAACCTGGCTACCTCTCTAGTCTCATGTCTTGCGACCTTTCTGTTAAATCTTATGTTCCAGACGTACTGCAGTGATTTGCAATTCCCCTACATGAGCCGTGCTTTGTTCTCGTCTCATGTTTTTGCTTGGGTTGCTCTCTGTTTCTCGAATGCCCACTTTCTCTTCTCTTCACCTGGTTAACTCACAGTCATCTTTCCAGGCTCAGTTTAGGTGTTAGTTCCAGATCTCCCCTAGTCTCGTCTTCTCTGGACTAAGTGCTCTTCTTCTGTGCTCTGACAGCATTCTGAACTTATCTCTAATGTAGGCATTGTAATCTGTTGCATTCAACCCTTTCCTTGTCTCTCTTCCTGGCTAAACTGAGCTCCATGGGGTCAGCGACTACATCTGATTTATGTGTGGTTCCCAGTGTCAAGGATGGTGCCTAACGCATCATAAATGTTCAGTAAATATATTGAAATAATCAAATATTTCATTTTGATGCCTAATATACAGAGCACTGTGGGGAAAAACAAATACATTAAAACCTTGGCTTGCAAGTAACTTGGTTTGCGAGTGTTCCACAAGACGAGCAAACATTTCTAATACATTTTAACGTGGTAAATGAGCGATGTCTTGCAGTACGAGTAGTTTGTTTCTGGAACGAATTGTGCTCGCAAACCAAGGTATTACTGTATGTGGAAAATTCACATTTCTACTTTCAAGAAGCTCACTGCCTAGGAGGCAAACAATACCTACACATAAGAAAAGTACAAGTAGAACTACAAGATGCTATATAATTTTATGCACACAAAAAAAACAATGCCTGTAGGCCAGGGTTTAGAACTGGATTGATCTAGGAAGTCTTCTCAGAAGAGGAAAGACCTGAGTAGTAACATAAAGAAAGACGATTCAAATGGTTTGAAGAGGTTGGGAGAGTATTTTAAGTATGGGGAGTAAGAGAAAAATGCTCACTGTGTTTGAAGAGTAAGGTGAAAAAAATTGGCTAAAGTAGAGGTTGATTAAAATATGGTGAAAAGGTCAGTGTGTGCATGTAGGGTAGTCATGGGTTAGGGGGAAAAAAATGGAGGAGCTTTGGTTTAAGTCATGATTTTCATTCTCTGATTCTAACACAGAACACCTCAGGATTCTAGATTGCCTGTTCATCACAAACTCCCTGTGTCTCCTCCAGAATCAAGAAAAGAATAATGAAGATATTTTCAAAATGGAAAGTTTCCATGCCAAGGAATTTCCCCTTTTTCCCTGAAATAAGATTTCCTGATGTCCTTTAAGGTATTGTATACCAGCTCTTTCCATTCTTATTTTTTATGTAGTTTGTGTGATTTTTTTTTCTACCTGGGTTGTAGACAAGCAGCACAACTTGTACCTCCCCATTTGATGGCTCCTGTTTATTTTAGTGTCCATAAACACATGAACTGGAAAAACTAAACATGAGAAAAAGGTGAAAGGCCCATTAGTCTATTTCCCTCTAAAGGGATTTTCAGAGGCTAGACCAGTCTAGCCATAATCCCTAGACAACCATCTTTAGGGTTTATGTCTGACAATCAAACTAGACATAACCCTAAATAATCACCTATTGACACTCTCAACACTAACACAGTTCTTTCCTCCAAATCCGTGGACTTTATAGGAACTTGAGCAGATAGGCCTTATCAAAGTTCTACTTAATTGATTGTTAAGGCCCCATGATTTGATCCCACCATACCTATCTATTATGAAGTCTTGCTACTTAAAACAACAAGAACAGCAAAAGCAAGTAACCTTCCAGTTAGGCTACTTCATAAACCATCCTACAAGGCCCAGCTCAAGCTCCACATCCTTGGAAAAACATCTCCCCTAAATGTCACTAACCTTTCTTTTCTCTAAATGGTGGGTTCTACATCATCAATTCTTTTCTTGCATTTTTTTTTTTTAGCTGAGCCATCCTGCCACCTGTTGGTAGCTCAGCTGCAGCTCAGCTCGGCTCGGGCCGGGAATCAAACAGGCAACTCTTAACCAACTGAACCACTCTGCCGGCCCTTGCATTTCTAATTATCAAAATATAGCAACTCCCTGTCCCTCCCTACCAGTACACACACACACACACACTTATATCAGCTTCTCAGTCCTAATCTATGGACGGACATGGTTGTATTGAGAGGGGAGGTAAATTGACGGATGTCTGCTCCTTCAATCCTCTCCTATTACTGACTCATGAATTTATTTTATTTCAGGTCTTTATGTAAGTAAATCTCACCACTATGATGGAATTAGAATGTCACCTTTAAATCATTTGATTAACTCTCCCCATTTTTACAGATGAAGAAATTAAGGCCCCCAAGAGATGAAGTGACTTATCTAATATATTAGCATGTACTTGTCATTGTTGTTTCAGATTTAGCAATCACACTTCCTCTTCCCCGCCCCCATTTCTCCACTAACCTTAAGTTCTTGAGGGGAAGGACCATCACGTCTTGTGCATTTTCTGCATTCACAACAGCACCTGTCTGCCTTCTCTTGTTTCCCACACAGGATCAAGAATGGGGCTGGGCACGCAGTGTGTGTGCTAACGGAAGGACGTTTGGATTGAATTGAACCCCGCAGAACGTGGACCATTTCGAGGCACTGAGTTTGGCCTGTGGGTGAATCCTGGCCTCGGGTTGGCCCACTTAGCAGTGAACAGCAATGAGCCAAAGGAGACCTGACAAGTGTGTAGTCTTATCTGCCCAACTGAGTTATTAATGCCGTCGTACCTGCCCTCTTTTCCCCAAAGGGAACAGATCCTGGGTGGGGGATGGGAAAGTAAGTGAAAGAGTGGAGCATGAGACTATTTGCTATTGGTTATTATTTTTACTACCCTTCTAGGAAGAGAAACTTAGATGTGGTTAGGAGCATGAGGGGGCCAGTAATCCAAGCTCAATCGTTAAGAATTAGAAATGTAGTTGTGAATTTCCACTAGTGGTAGTCCCTCTTATAGAATCCTTGGTTAATCGTTGAAGGCAGAGCCATTTCCATGTGGAGAAGAGTAGGCAGATAGGCATCGAAAACAGTAGGTGGTCTTTAAGGATATAATGCAGGTCCAGCTGCCCAAAGCAATTTCCTTAAGCAGTCTCCTAGAGCACTTCCTTGAGCGGTCTAAAACCCCTATTTTAGAAGAAACCAACTCATCAGATACCATCATGTTGCAGAGACATCCCATAGTTTAACTCTACAAACAGGTTTCGTTTTCCCCCAGCGGGCAGGCTGGATAACAAATCCTACTCTTTACTATTCATGCATATTTCAGTTATAACCACCTACATTGGGCTCTTCTAAGGCTCCCAAACGTTGTTGAGGGAGATTGAGAACATGCAGACTACCAGAGCTCTGAACAACTGGATATTCTGCCCCTTTTTCAGGTCTCCACATGACAAAACAAAGCCTCAGGGAACTAGGCCAGTTAAATTTGAGAAAGGAATCGCTGAGGATAGCTATGAGGTAAGGAAGACAATAAGCAGAAGTTCATTTGTGATCTTTCTGTGGAGTTGCTTAGAGTATAAGCTGTGTCTTACATGCTTCCTGTTGAAAAAGGGGGGGGGCAATATTTCTGTAGAGAAAAATTTAATTGATCTAATTTTATGAAAGAGAAACAGAGACATAGAGAAGAGACAAGGACACAGCAGCAATAAATCAGAGCTCAAAACCCCAGGGACCAGACACACATGTGAGTGTGTGTAAAACCCTGAGTTACCTAGAATTCGTGGCCACCTCTTGCAGCCAAAGCTTGTTTGCTTCCCCATGTTTATCATATTCAAGTGAATTTTCCAGGCCAACTTGTATTGTATCAGCCAGAGATACTGCGATTCAACATAACAAAACTAAAAACACATTCCAATTTGGACACTCTTGTGGATTTAGTCAACTGCTGAAGGTTGATTTGGAGCAGAGGCACAATTTCTCAGAAAAACTTGGGAGTAAAAACGTTTTCCCCAGAGAACTACCCCCTACAATTAATTTTTTAAAAACCTGTAAAAGAAAAGTCTTCACCTCTTTCACCCAGATAAACATCTCCTGGATTTCTGTGATTCTAAATACGTATATTATATACTTATGTCGTATCGGTAAAGCATTTTTTTCACAATATGTTTTTGTTTTGAACAAAGGGACTTCAGTTTTCCCAAAGGTAATGAAAATTAAATGATCGCATCTTTGCATTTGTCCCATATTTCATCCCACTCTCCCAAAGGAATATATGGCGTGGCTCTGCTAGCCTTCCTCTCAGTCGTCCCTTAACCCCCAGGAATTGCCAATTCTGGCATTTTCCGCCTAGAACATAACACCTGCCCTTATCCCACAGTTCTGCCCCATTCTTACTTCCTTTCCACTTTTCCACTCACCTGCTTGCTTTATTCTCCCGTTCAGTGCATGTTCCCTTTCTTCTGTACCTGCGGGAGACCAGCTCCCGCACGGTCCAGGGGTTCCCTCAGGTGGAGGCGGAGTCGGCGAGGA
>NW_017731447.1:1879197-1899096 GCF_001890085.2 Hipposideros armiger
CCTTTCCTAAGAGACTAGTGTGACTAAAATTACCTTTAGTGTATAAAATAGAATTATTGTGATATATCTATAAGAAGGGGTGTAAGATCTTCATCCTACTGGGGGGCATCCAAAGGGGAATTTAAGTCTTTTAAGATATAAAGTAGTGTCTGTTTCTCAGTCAGAGCTTCAGAATTTGTCACAATTGCAGTGTGCTTGGCCATGGCAAACACTGAGGCGCAGACGGCTCCCAGCATGTACCCCATCTTAGCAGATCGCCTCCTTGGGGACATGGCAATCTTTAAAAATGCTGATCCAATTATAGGATTTGTGTTCCTCTCCTGTCGTTCTGCTTCCTGATTAGGCCAAACCCAAAGAGGCAATGCAGAGCTTTTTATCACCTTGCGTTGGCATCCCTTTGACTGACTGATTCATCCTTAGATAACGCAGGGCTAAGCTAGAGCCTGGGCAACACGCTGGGGTCAGCAGACAAAGATGGAGGTAGCCTGGCACCTTTACCACCAGGCAGGACACTCAGACAGTCCACCAGTCACCAGCACTACCACCAGGAGAAAAATGCAAATGGGTTGACAGAAGTGTGAACAAAATGCAGTTATTTTGTGCAACATTTTGGGAAGAATCATATACCACAGAAATATTCAAAAATGCAAAATCTTTCTCCCTTCCTCTGTGAGCATGTCCGCTCCGAGCTCAGTTGCCCATTATCCCCAGGGCTCCCTTACCATTCACAGCCCTTAAGGTATCGCCCTATTATAACCTGCTTTTCTCCTTAAAGGCTGCCTTCCATGTTAATTTTCACCTGATTTCACTCCTATAGAAATGGACAGGGCAGAAGAAGGAGGTGTGATTTGGAGTGATTTGTCCCGCTCCCTGAATTTTGAGGCTGCCCTCATCTCTTTAACCTCCTAATAGCGTCACCTGACATTTCAGAAAGCTGGTCCACGTTTTCGCACACAAGCTTCCCTGTCAGGATGTCTCAGAACCTCGCTCTTCCTGCCGGAAACCCAGGGTGCAAAACATGAAGGAAACAGTGTTCTCCTGACTTTTTGAAATTAGAGACCAGCCGTTAGTGAGACTAAGATGGGGTAAGGGATGAAATCCAGTTGAGGATAGGTGAAACTTGAAACCACTAATTTTGATTATTGTTTCTAGAGTTTGAATGCAGCTGGGCAATCCAGATTTATTCTCGAGAACCTTCTGCATTACGCAGCCCGTCCGAATTTGGTAGGTGGAAAAGGCATTGCCCCAAGATCCCTTGGAGCAAGATGGAGCAGTGGTGCAGAGGCCTGCTGCAGGGCATCCCAAATGCCTCCAAGCGCTGCCACTTCTGTGACTGCCTGTGCTCCTAGCACATAGAGGCAGAGCTGCCTTAGGACACTGTACCAGAGGCAGGGCTGCGAGTGGTGGTGGTGAGGGCGGAGGGAGGAACTGGGAAGAAGGTGGTCCCTGCAGCTGCTTTTTTTTGGTTAGGAAAACATATTACTAATCAGGAGCTATTTCATTCTATTCCTCTCCCCCCCCCCTCCCTCTCCAATCCCCTGTCTTCCTCCAATTGACAGAAAAGCACATTTAGTGGGTCTGCCCCTTCCCCCACCCACATCTACAGTGACATGCTGTCTTTTGTGACTGCTTTTCCTTTTGAATGTTGTGCTTATTATGCATGGTAATGTGGTTGTGCCTGTGGAGAAAAGTTGGTGGGTGGGAAGCTGCAGATAAAGGCTGTGTCATCCTCACCCTCAGAGCTCCCTGAGCAAGGAGGTTTGAACCCTGGCAATTTCTCCCTTCTGCCTGGGAGAGAGGGCCATAGAGAAGGCCGTTGAGGTTTCGCATAGGAAGCTCCCTGCTTGCTCCACTGTGTTGGACGTGCTGCTACACTCGTGCAGAAGAATTACGTCATCTTGCTCCTTCGATGGTGGAGACCTTTGCCTCTCATTTCCCCAGCTCCTGAGTCTATTTGTGGGAAATGCTCTGCAGAAAGAAAGGGCCAGAGAGCTTCAGACTTTGTCTGCTAAGCACATCACAGAGCAGATTGGTCCAGCCCCTGTTCCAGTCTCTGTCCCTACCCCAGAGAGGCCAAAGATGAGCCAACCTAGTAGTTCATCTTCTCTTGATCTAAACCCTTTGTCTCTCTGGAAACCTTCCTGTCTGCTTAGGCCTCGTACTATGAGCCTTCGAAGCCCACCGCACTGCAGAAACTCATGGCTCGAAACAGGAAACTTTTAAGCTTCATGCTTAAGGTCACGGAGTATGATCAGGATAAGACGTTACTGATCATGACCAACAACCCACCTCCCTGCCTAGTGGACCAGCAAGGCAAGGACATGACACCATTATACTTTTCCAAGGAGTTACTGCTCAAGGTAAGGGCACCTGGGGAAGCTTCCTGGCACCTTAGGAAGGAACCTTCAGGCCTCTTCCTTCTAATTCTTGGCCAATTGCTTCACCAGAGAGAATTGGGAGAGCCTGGGAAACACTCAGAATCAGAGTTGGGCAAGCTCGGGTTGTGAAACATGACTGCTCAGAGAAGAGAGAGCTTTATTTTCATTCAAAATTGTTCCTCCTTGGCCAAAGATATTTCGTTTGTAATTAACAAAGGGCAAACTAAATTGGTAACTACAATATGGCCTCAGGGATAGAAAAGACAGTCTGGGGAATATAATCAATAATGTAAATATTTTTTAGGGGACCAGATAGACTCATGTCTTGTTAGGGAGACCACTTCATAGTCGGTGTAGATGCCTGACCACCGCACTGTATATCTGAAGCTGATGTTGAATAATAATGTATGTGAACTATAATTATATATACATATAGTCACGGGACGTGAAGTAGAGAGTGGGAATGGAGCCAATGGAATTGTAATAGATAAGTGTGATATCGGGGGTGGGAGGGCAGTAGACGGGGGAGGGGGTTGCTTCTGTGTGAAGGGTAAGAAGGATAACTATTGCATTGTTATGTATACCTGAAACTAACAATAAAAAAAGGGGGGGGCAAACTAGCCACTGGCTTTCTATCAATAGTTGAGTGTAAAGCAGTAAAGGATAAATCAAGAAATGAGGAATGTAGGGCCGGCCAAGTGGCTCAGTTGGTTAAGAGCTCGCTCAAGGGTGTGAGTTCTGAGCAACAGTGGTTCGAGTCCAGCCCAAGCTGAGCAGCCGCTAAGCTGCCAACAGGTAGCAGGATGGCTCAGATAAAAAAAAAAAAAAAGAAATGAGGAATAAGGACCAGAAACGAGTATCTAAATGGGAAAGGAGTAAAGGGTTATGCTTTGTACCCACTGCTTTTGGATGTTGAGAGGAAGGAAGAGGAACAGAGCGGAGAATTTGCTGTCACAGTAGCCAGACATTTGGGGCTCTGTTACACACTGCAGACATTCACATTCCATTTGATAAACAAATGCTGAATGTACACTAAGCTAGGAACTAAAATATATAGATGATTACAGGACAGTTTCTGTCTTGAAGGAACTTGGAGTCTAATAAAATATATCAATAAATATATAAAAGTACAGTAAAACCTTGGATTGCGAGTAACTTGGTTTGCGAGTGTTCCACAAGATGAGCAAACATTTCTAACACATTTTAACGTGATAAACGAGCAATGCCTCACAATACGAGTAGTTTATTTCCAGAACCAATTATGCTCGCAAACTAAGGTATTACTGTAATTATAATATAGCAGGATATATGAATTATAAGAGAATGTACAAGACACAGAAGTAATATACAATAAAGAACAGTATCCCTGTTGAGAGACGGAGTAATCAGGGAGGCTTTACAGAACAGTAACCCCGGACAAAAGAGTAGGAGAATATTCTAATCAGACAGAAAGGCAAAGCCATGAAGACGTGAGAAAGTGAGGTGCATTTAGGGAGATGTAAAAGAGTAAATGGCAGGAGATAAAACGATATAATCAAATTTGCATTAATTTAGAAAGACCTCTTGGAGATTGGGAGAAAGGTGCGTGATTTGTGAAAGAGACAAAAATCAGAAAGATTGGTTATGATGTCACTACAATAACCATAGTAAGAAATGCTGAAGAATCAAACTAAATCAATGGCAGAGACAGTAAAGGAAATCAATTTCAGAGATATTTAGGAGTCTGGATCCAAAAAAGATCTCGATAACCTTGAGAGAGGGCCTAATATAACAAGAAGAAATTAATTGAGATGAGTGTAAGGATAAACAAAAGAATCTAAAGATAACAGAAAGTTGAGCCTGGGAGTGGAGTTCCCCAAGACAGACCCTTATAATAAAATGTGGGGAATCTGGAATTAGTAGTTCCTTAGTTGCTACATGGATGGCAGTGAGAGATTCCTCTGCAAATGGAAGATAAAATGCTAATATCCAAAGGTATAGGCTGACAAAGGAGTTAACTAATTTCTTGCCTATGGTCTCTTGGGTCTCAGAATTTATGCCCTTTGAATGTAAACTCAGTGGTTTCTTTTTTTTTTTCTCATGGTAGTGAATAATGTACAGTGAGAGAGCGACCAATCCCAGGCCAGGGTTGCTCTGCTCAAGGTAGAGATGGAGATACAAGACTAGCATGTAACCTTGTGCAAGAAAAGCTTTCTTCCAACAGCTGGCACTTGTGAGCCTTCCAGATCACATGCAGGACCTGATCATGTTCATGAGCAAATTGTGGTACCAGTCAGACTGTATTAATAGCCAGAGTTAAGGCTTTCATTGTCCAACACTGGCACCGTGGTAATTTCATGGGGCTACCTGAACAAGTCCAAGAAGGTGGAAATATCCAATACCTAGAATGCCTCTTTCACATGCATGCTGCATCCCCTTCTTTCTCTTGTCAGATAAACATGACCATCTTTGGTGAACCTATGATCATATGCAAAGAAGCATTCTTTTGCCCAGTCATGTGTAGAAGAGTGTGGGTTCCAGCAGGCAACTTGCATAACAGGTCAGATGTGTCTAGCACCATGATTGTCATACTCACAGCACCTTCTAAGTGAAACAGATCCTACCACAGTTCGTGAAGAAAAGGATGCCCTAAGACAGGGGTCGGCAAACTGTAGCTTGCGAGCCACATGCGACTCTTTGGGTATGAACATGTGGCCATGAAGTAAAATTGAAAATGAAAATAAAACTATCATAGTTTCATGTATAACATTTTTAAAGGATATTATTCACATAATGGTGATTTCCTTTGTTTTATGGCTCTCGAATAATTTTTAAATTGTTGTGAGGGACAGGATTGGCTCTTCTGTCTCAAAAGTTTGCCGACCCCTGCCCTAAGAGGTCCCACTTTGTATAACTAGACTCGGTCCTCTCCTCCTAGCTGGGAGCACAAGAGGACACCAGACCCCGTGTAACAAAATTCATAGACTGGTTAGGGACCTGTGGTGGTCACGCCAAACCAAAACCAGCCAAAACCCAAAACCAACCAACTTACCAACAACCAAAGTCCCTGAGCTAATCAGATTCTTGCTTCCAGGTATCTGAAACGAGAAAGGAAAAGATCGAGGCAGTGGGAATAAAACTGAAAGGGAACATAGAGAAAGGCTATAAAAAAATCAAAGCATGAGGAAGAAGATAGTGTAGGGCTCATGAAAGTAGAGCAGGGGTAGGTTGAAGTTATAGGGAAGTAAAAATGAAAAAGAAGACACTATAGGTGGAAAAAAGGAATACAGAGTAAGGTAAGGGGTGAAAATGGTACAGAGAGAAGGAAGCAGGTAGGAAGAAAGTAGGTGGGATATGTTACTGATAGGATGCTAGAGGCAAGATACACAAACTCATACAGTGGTGGTCCTTAGCTAGTGCTATCTTGGATTCTAAATAACTTTCTCATTCCTGTTTTTCTGCCATGAGATCCAGCTCTGCTAAGGTTTCTGCTCTTTTGTGGCTAGATTGTTGCCATGTTTTACTTCCTAGGCACATGTGCTGTGTCAGTGTAAGAAACATCCAAATCTATATGGAGAGAATTTTTAGAAGTTTATTTGAGCCAAACTGATGATGTATGCTGGGGAGCAAGATCTCAAATGCTCTGGAAAATGGACAGTTTTGCAGCTTTTTTTATGCATTTGAAATAAAGGAAGGGACCCAAAGAAGACTGGAGAAAGCGAGGAGGGGATGGGATTATAGGATAATTAATAAGATTATGTGCTCTCTGGAGGGTTAATACCCCCTTGGAGGGGTATTACTTCTGGATTTCAAAGGTGTGTTGACCTAGATGCAAAAGAACACTAGACAGGGCTGCCTTAAATCCTTTCACTAAAGAAGTCATGTGCCTGGGGGTGTGACCATCCACCATGACCTGCCCAGTTAGGAATTTATGATCAGATCACCCTGTGAGGTTACTTCTCCTAGAACCCCCTTTTTTCATCCACAATTCTTACAGTGAAAACCCTATTAGTTGAGGTAACTTGAATGGATTCCTGTTCCCCAAAAACTGGAAATGCTTAAAGAGAATGAGTACAGAATTTGAAAGACACGTTCAGCAGCAAGTATTTAAAAAAAAAAAAAGCTCTAAAATTCTGAAAGAAAAAGCTCAATATTTGTTATTTAATTAGTTTGGTCATTATTCTTTCATTCATTCAGCAAATATTTATTGGACACCTACTATGTGCCAGGCACTGATATATCAGTGACTACACCAAAGTCTGCCCAAATGAAGTTTAATTCTAGTGAGGTAGACAGACCATAAGCAAGCACACAATCCCACAGATAATGTAAAATGTATTAAGTGCCAAGACAAAGCAGGATAAAGGAATGGAGCATGATGGGCATGAGTAGTGATTAGCAGGCCCTCAGAAGAGGTGATGACATTTGAATAGAGACTTTCATGGGGTGATAGGTTGTGTCCTGCAGTTGCTACACCTACCATACTATTTGCATTTCAGATTGCTACACATGAGGAAGAGTGTAAACTGTTAACTTTTTCAAATGAGTTACAATGAGATAAGTCAGGAGAATAGAGAACCCAAAGCCATGTCATGTGAAGAAAAGTAAAAAATGCTGGCCTTGTTGAGCTTGGAAGAAAGAACAAGCTTAGCAGGATCATGATGGACTTCTCCAAATTCTTTAAGGACTCTCTGGAAGAAACACTGGATTTGTTGTATTTGGACTATAGGGTAGAAGTTACAGGGAGATAGCTAGCTACCAGCTGATCAAAGATGAAATCGGTTGGAGTTTTAGACATAGAAAGATTGACCACTTGATAGTGATATTGTGGAGGGAATGTAAGAGTCAGATGAGTGGTGACACTGAATGACCTTTAAAATCCTTTCTGAAAGTCTTTGACTCTATGACCTTTAGTAATGATGATATCATTACCTCATAAAACATCTCATTCCGAGGCCTTTTCACAGTAGACAGGGAATAGAATGTGAATGAGGCAGCCATCGTTGAGAAAGGAAGGTAGACTCCTATGCACCTGTTTCCCAATTTAGTCCCCAATGTTTGGTTTCTTAAGCAATTCACTAATTGAATCGTTCTCAAAGCCGGGTAAATTCCTCTGCCATTCATTTCAAGGAGCCAGGGATCAAGTTCAATCAATTACTTAGGAACCCCACCAAGCTTTGGACAAGTCATCTGACAATGAAACAAGTGTTAGCCCACTCAGGGAACTGTTTCCTCTTGCTTAAGTTTCTGAGTCCGCACATCCCTCTCTGACAGGTTTTATTGCATCATTTTGGAAAGTTGGAGCTCAGCCTAGGAACTTGGTTTAGCCTTTAAGTCCCAAGGGACTCAGCTTACTCCCTCACTTTCTCTTCTTCCTTCTGCTGCAGGAAAGTTATCACCACAAACCCACTGAGAACTCCTGCCTACCCCTGATGTTTCAGAAAGGAAAGTTAAGATCTGGGCTGAAACCAATCTTTACTCTGACACTTTTGGAGGACCCTACATCCAAGCGAGAACAATGGTTTAGGTGAAGTCCTTGTTCACATTTTCTTTCCTATCATTTCTTTATTCATGTCACAATCTCTTTTCAGTACGGTTTAACAAATACTCTTTGGTTGTATGGTACATGTAGAGTAATACTGTATAGTACTGTATAGTAATAAGACATGGCTTCCCAGTGGGACCCCCAATTTCATTTATCTTGTAATGGAAGAGAAACAGTAATGCAAAGCTAAGGGGTTTTTGGTTTTTTTGTTTGTTTGCTTGTTTGTTTTACTGAGAATGATTTTCAGGAGTGAAGAGAAGTATTCAAAGGTCTATGCTTTGAGGAAACAGAAGAAAATTTTTTTCCTTAAGTGCAGGGTAAGGGCTATACACAAGAACAATGTGCAATGAGATTTTATTTGAAACTAGTTCCAGAAATATATATCCAGTGTGGGGAAGAGAGAGGAGGTTCTGAACTTCTTTCACAGGTTTACAAGGCTAGGTTCTGGAAGTATCCCTTCCACTGAACAGCGCTCCCACTCTACCAATGAACACCCACTACATTTTCTTTTCTTCTCCCCGGGAATCCGAGAGTGTGGTGGCTGGTTCTATTAACCCCTTGCCCTTGGATCTACTAAATGAGCTTTCTTTTTTAAGGTTTTCCACCAACAATGATTTCAAGAGTGAAGGGACGTATTCAATGGTCTGCACTTTGAGGAAACAGAAAAATATGTACCCTCAGCTCACCTTTGCTCCCTTTTGTAAAGATGGTAAGCTCCTCTTTCAAAGCAATGGCTTACGGGGCTGAGACGTGGACAAGAGATAAGGGCAAATTGACATCTGTCATGGAGGTTCTGGACACAATGTTTTCTTGTAGCTAAGAACTGATAGAGGCTCAAGTGCTGCTAGGCTTTGGACCCTGTTTAAATCCTCAAATTCAAGAAAGCTCTAGCATTTTCCCAAACTATATCACCTACCACTTTAATAGGTTTGGCCATATCGCTGGTGTTATTTGCCCTATTCTTTACTTAATGTTTTTCTTTAAAAGGATATATTTTTTTGTTCTGCTCCTAATTAATACTATTATCATGGGTTTGAGATACTAATTATGTGGGGTTTTTTATGACATACATTTAATCGAATTCATAATAACATTTAAAAGGTTTATCTATGTATCGCCTAAAACTACCCAGTGGTATGCATATCACACTTTGAGGAAACCTGTTCTAGAAGAAGCAAAGGAGTCTCAGAGGTC
Organism: Hipposideros armiger; assembly: GCF_001890085.2. Classification (NCBI taxonomy): domain Eukaryota; kingdom Metazoa; phylum Chordata; class Mammalia; order Chiroptera; family Hipposideridae; genus Hipposideros; species Hipposideros armiger. The sequence goes on from NW_017731447.1 coordinate 1,888,294, forward strand.
CACAAGTCTCTCTGGGGTTGAGGCAGGACATGGGGTGAAGGGGTTTGGGATAACGGTGTATGGAAGGGGATGCAACAGGAATACTCGTTACAAATTATCATTCATTTAACAACATTTATGGGGCACCTACTAAGTGTTGGACACTGATCATGCACAAGTAATAGTACATTCAACATGTGAGACAGCTGGGTCAGATCACAAAGGTCCTTGTATAGTATATGAATAAGGGCTCAGGTTTTCTCCCCTAGGCAGTTGAGACTCACTGAAGGATTTCAGAGCGCTCAGTAGACATTTGTGTACTAGAAGTATAATTGATGGGTCCCCAGACTTCACTAGCTTATGGCTTCAAGATAAGGCCCATTTCTCCTACGGGGCTTCTCTCTTCACGCAGTTTCTGAATCTCCCTGAAATACGCTTGCCTGTTGCACATCCTGGTGATTGCCTAATGCCTTTGCCAGCCATTCTGAGTCCAGTCATGGTTCCAGACGTGTGCGGTCATGTGCCATCCCTTAACTGGCTTCTTCAGGCTTCTCTGCTCCTCCTCTATTTGCCACTCCACCCCACGCCCACCTGTTGCCTCTCTTAACTCCCCATATACAGCTCAAACCAAGCTGTGATATTAAATAACCCTTCATAGATGTGGAAAGAAGTTGAAGAACTTGCTTTAAAAGAGGCTGCTCGTAGGCTCAGCCTCAAACCTGCCTCAGTTCCTTCATACTTCCCAGCACATTTATCCTTCTCGGGAATCTCCGGGCTTATCTACATGTCTCTGCCTAGGTTCCCAATACTCTTTGGCCCAAGGAGGGGGAAGAGGACTTTCCCTTCCTCAAAACCTATTTGTTTTCAGCCCCAGAATAAATAAGTAGGAATACCTACAGATAGTTCCCAACTTAAGATGGTTTGACATAATTGTTTGACTTTACAATGGTGTGAAAGTGATATGCATTCAGTTGAAACGAGCTAAACTATGATGATTGATTGGTGGGTTAGGTTATTAAATGCGTTTTCAACTTATGATATTTCCCAATTACAATGGGTTTATTGAAATGTAACCCTACTGTAAATAGAGGAGCATCTGTATGTCCTTTAGGGGAAACTCTACCTGGAAAGTAAGGTGTGAGCTTTATAAGTCAGATAAGGCAAACATAATACAAGGTGTGATCAAATAATATGGTGAATGTTTAAATTTTAAAAATTTATTACTGTAAAAGACACATTGCCATTAATCCCCCTCAAAATATTCTCCATCACTTTGAACACACTTATCCCATCATTCTTGCCGCTTTCTGAAGCAGTTCTGGAAGTCCTTTTTCATGAGTGTCTTTTGTTGAGTTGTCATGGCTGCCTGGATGTCCTGAATTTATTTAAAACATTTACCTTTCGTGGTCATTTTGACTTTGGGGAAGAGCCAGAAGTTGCACGGTGCCAGATCTGGTGAATAAGGTGAATGAGGACACACCACAATGTTTTTATTTGACAGAAATTGCTGTACTAGAAGTGATGTGTGACATGGAGGCTTTCCGTTGTGATCACAAAATACGGTGAATGCTGCTGCTGAGAGCCATCCAATAGAAAGGCAGGGAGGGATCTTCAATACGGGAAGTGGCACAATGAGCCTTAGTAACAGTGTGTGACAAGTTTCACCTTGTTCGGTGCAGTCAGTCGGGTGTGAGCTACAGTTGAGAAAATGTGTGTTTTAAAGTGTGCCATAAATCATCCTCCATCATGACAATGCTCCGTGTCACACATTGCTTCTGGTATATGGCAATTTCTGTCAAATAAAAACATTATGGTGTGTCCTCATCCACCTTATTCACTGGACCTGGCACCGTGTGACTTCTGGCTCTTCCCCAAAGTCAAAATGATTCAGGACATCAAGCCAGCCACGACAGCATAACTAAAGACACTCACAAAAGAGGACTTCCAGAACTGCTTCAGAAAGTGTCAAGAACGATGGGATAAGTGTGTTTCAAGTGAGGGGGAAGTATTTTGAGGGGGGTTAATGGCAATGTGTCTTTTACTTAATAATTTTTTTTATTTAAACATTCACCATATTGTTTGATCACACCTCACAGTTAATAGTACATTTAGTAAAGTTGGAGTTAAATCTTAAATGATGCTATATGTAGGATATTAATAGTTCAGCTTAAATCCATATTGGGGGAAAGAATTTCTCTAGAATCTAGAATGTAATCTATATTAGAATTTCCCTAATTTTTCAAGGGCATGATTCTATTAAGGATATACCCAATTTACATTTCTAAACAGAACATTTAATATCTCAGTCTGCAGCATTTCTTAGATTTATGGTGACTTTACAGTTTCACTCAAGGAAAATGAGTGGATACTGACTTGACTTACATATATCTTAAAGGCCCATTAGGTGCTTTTCCTCAACAAGGACAATCTACTGTGAATTTAAAACAATATCTCCACTTCAAGCAAAAGATAACAGCTTCAAGCAAAAGTTCTATTGCTAGCAACCCTCCTTCCAATAATAATGTTTCATGTTTACCAGGCATCCAAATAAATATTACATAGAGCATGTTTTGGATGGAGGCCCTGAAGGCCGGTTAGGAGGCTGTCCAAGAGACCAAGATAGGACATGAAGTAAGGTGTTAGCAGTAGGAATAAGGACACGAATTCAAGGGATATTTACAAGGCATAGTGCATCAAAAAAAGTGGAAGGGACGCGAGCAAGAAGAGCCCACAATGGAAGCTTCCAAGAACAGACAGAGGCTGAAGGAGAATCTGGATAAAGTGATGACACTGAAGCCAAAGGCAGAAAGAGTTTCTTAGTTACACACTCAAGCAGGAGACTGAAAACCAACATACACTTTAGGAAAAGACTAAGAGGGATGTGAATATACAAGCCAACAGCGCACCTTAACTTAATAAAAGTTACGGTTAGTGTCAATATGGTTGCAGATGGAGTCATTGCAAAGGGGTGGCATTCAACAGGGAAGGCTCTAAACCAGCAATGTTTTAAACGGGGTTTTGATGAAGGTAAGGAACCCAGAACTATAAAGAAGGTTTGGGAATGGTAGTCCATGGTCCAAAATCTATCCCCTTGCCAAGAGTAAAGGTCACCTCTCTCCTCCCTCTAAGTGGGTCATTTTCATGCCTCACTAAGGGTGACCTCATTAAGGGTCCTTCTAGCCCCTCTCGAAATCCACCTTCACCACGGTGCCCTGTGCTTTGTTGCAGTCCCCAAGAAGTCAGAAAGTGACACGCCGACTTCCAAGATGAAGTGGGAACCACTAACCCTTTCATCGCTCCTGAAAGAGAAGCCCACCAGAACCGCGCCAGGGGAGAGCGCCTTCCGCAACGGAAGGGCCCAGCAGTGGGTCATGAAAAACGCCACTGTCATTAAGTAAAACATCTTTGGGCCTCTCGCCTCGGTCTCCAGAGACTGAGGGGCCTGCAGAAGTGGCCATCCAGGGCGTGTCAACCAAATAAAATCAGATTCTGCCCCCTGCGGGCCTGGGCTGCCCGGTCCCTGGCAGGGTGGGCTGGGACGAGCCCCGGGTTCCCACCGGTGTCCGCAGGGGCTGTGACGCCGGCCCCGGGACCCAGCGCCTGGCCCCGCCTCCGCTGGCTGGGGCCGGGCGAGGGGGCGTGGCCACGTCCCCGTGGGACCAGAGCAGCCGCGACAGCCGGGGAGGGCGGGCCTTCTCCCCGAGTGACGGGACGGAGGCCCAACCGGCGCCAGAGCCCGGGGCCGGTCTTCCTGCAGCCTCTTCCGCTTGCCGGCTGCGGCGCCTGGGACGACTGCGGTGGGTCTGGGGCGCTGGGAAGTCGTCCAAGATGATTAAAAAATTCGACAAGAAGGACGAGGAGTCTGGTACGCGCTGGGATTCTGACGCCCACCCTCCGCTGCGGGGGTCCCTTCCTCCCCCCGGCTCGCCCGCCGCCACCCGCTCTCGGGGACAGCGGACCGGGGGGCGTGGGCGCCCGTGTGCCAGGGGGCCGGTTCCAGCCGGGGGCCTGCCCCTAGCCCCTCCCCCGGGCGCCGGAGCCTCCCCTCGGGTCGCGCGCTCCAGTCCCGACGCCCACGCGCCGCATCGGGCTGCTTGGCGGCCCCGCCCCCTCCGCCTCCCCTACTTTTGGCGCAGCCCCGCCAAGCCGCCTCCGCTCGGGGTGGGCTGCTTGCAGAGGCGCGGGCCCGTGGCCCTTGGCGGCCAGCATGGGTGTGCGCGTGTAAGAGGCGAGGGACGTTGGCAGTGTGAGGCCCAGAGTGGGTCTGAGATCCACGGGACAGTGTGTGTGTGCGTGTGTGTGTACTTTGAGGTGCCTTGTACCTTACAGCCTTCCTGGGGACCTTGACACCGTCTGCTTCCCAGGGGGCAAAAGTGCCCCGTGGTACATAGATCATGTCATGCGCAGGCATCCAAAAGTGGGTTGCGTCTTGATGCTTTGGTCCAGAGCCAATGGGGAAGCTGCCAAGCCACCTCAAAAACAAACTCAGTGTGTGATAGATGCTCTCACAAAGTGTGGTGGAGAGTTGGGTTAGTAAAACCTTCATGGCCCCTTCCAGCTTTGTGTATGTGATTCTCTGCTAAACTCTTTTTCTGCCTCGCAGTAAGTGTTGGAAACACATGAAATCATGCTTGCCTTTGGGGGAGTCCAAAAGGCCCTACCACAGTCTCGTTCATCTTAGTTGTGTGGACATGACAGATATTTGTAACATTCATATAAAAAGAGGACAGTTGGAAAGAAGACACTCATTTCGGACAGGGTTCCTGCAACAGTACACTATCTTACAGGAAAGCAATGACAGAACCAGTACCAGCATCAAAATGATTATATTCAATGTATGCGCATATTAGTAATGATTATCACTGCAACATCCAAGTGTTCACTTCCCTTAGGTCAGATATCCCAAGCATTCAATACCCTTCTGTAGAAACTAAGTTTGTGTAGGACAGTTATTAAAGATCTTTTTGTCTGTTTTATAGGTAGTGGTTCCAACCCTTTTCGGCATCTGGAGAAGAGTGCTGTCTTACAGGAGGTATGGCTTAGAAGTATACTGTGTTCCTTCTTTTCTATTCCGTTTTAGAATGGTGGGCACAGAGTCCCTGGAATGTTGAGGTCCAAGATAAGAATTAAAGAGTGTAACCGAGTTCAGAGAATATAAACTTGAGGGGAAAAGAAGAGGGGTTGCTTGTCAGAGGAGAGAGAGGTGAGAGTTTATAGAAATGCAAAAACATGCAGACTCGGCCATGTGTTGAGAATTGTAAATAAAATGCCAGAAGATGTGTTCATTGTATGGTTATTGAAGGAAGTTATAGATATTAAACTCATTGTATTAAAATGATGTAGATAAATATTGTGATTCTTAACATACAAAGCCTACAAAGTTGAAGCAGTAGACCTCAGGGAATGAGTTAGAGAGTATAGAATGGAAAATCAAGGTTACGTTTAATAAATTATCATACACCATAATAAATTGAAAACTATAGGCAGCTAACATTTGAATATTGTGATTAAAATACATAATGGTCTATTTTATTAAAGTTGATTTTCTATAATCAGAAAAAGTAGAAAATATACTATATATAACAACATTTTTGGTTTTTATAGGCTCGTCTGTTCAATGAAACGCCCATCAATCCAAGAAGATGTTTGCATATTCTTACAAAGATTCTTTACTTACTGAACCAGGTAAATTATTTTGATTTTCTTCAGATTTGTGTCTTGGAGTAGAAATACATAATATGCAGTAAAGTACTTTTTGGAGAATATAATTATTTTTTTTTAAAGTCAGTTAAAAAAAGTCGACAATGTTTGATTGACATACTAATATGTAAAACTTCTTGAGGATAAGGACTGTGACATATACTTCTTTTTCATGCACAAGTACTAAACCACTAAGCACATAGTAAAGTCTCAACATTGATTTGAATTTAACAAGTATTAGTTAATGTTAACACGTTGTTTGCGGGAAACGAGTAAACTCGTCATATAGAGAAAAATGCCCACTTACAAAGTGTTAAAACACATTATTTAGATTTGTTCAGAGGTCTTTATGTGCCTCCAAAAATGTCGCACAAAACCTTAGATAAATTCCAGATATTTTACCCTTTTGGGGAGGTGGAGGGGTGTATGTTTTAAAGCTTTGCATTTTGTATGTATTATCCTTACTCCACCATTACTAGCATTATGATTCTGGGCTTAACCATTTAATGCCTTAATGTCCTTATTTATAAATGGGATTATGATATTAGCTGCTTTATAAAGTTGTAATGATTAAATGAGATAATAAGCATAAAGCATTGAGAATAGTCCTAGATACATGGTAAACATTCAGGAATAGCTTTCGTTCTGTCATTCAGCAAATAGTTATGACACATTTGCTGTGTCCTATGCACTGTTTTAGACACAATCAACAAAATAAAAAAAAATATTTGCCATAATGAAACATTCTATTTGCCATTGTTATTCATTTTATTTTTTCTTGTTTTTTTTGGTTCAGACTTAAAAATCTCATGAAATGTCTAGGGCCTTAGAAAATGTAATTTTACTTCTTAGACACACACACACACACACACATATATGCACACGGTTTACACATGGTGCTAAGAAGACTATGGCTTCCCATTTGAATTCCATGAGAATATTTTGTCTTTACTATGTTTCTTGACTGAAGACCTCACCCAGAAACAAAATAAAGTTTTGTAGTTTGCAAATGGAGATTGAGCAACAAGTATATACTTTTAAATAAAATGTATCTATTTGCAAACATCATATCCCTCTGTGGTAGCATATTAGAAACATTTAAGGCACAATTTGCTTTTACTTTTCATAACACGTTTGGGTTGTATCCAAGTTGGCTCAATCCATTATATAATATAAGAGTTTTGAGTAGTTGGCATTGGTTCAGAGTAGCATATACTTTTGTATTGGCCAATAGCTCTTTGATTGGCAACTCATGTTGAAACATTTAATTATCTTGATAAAGAAATTACCAAGCAAGACTGATACATAAACAGGTTTGGGAACCTTAGTGTTTTCTTTTGCCTAGTTATTGGGAGAGCTTTATGAAAAAATACTTTTAAATTCTACCAGCGTTGACATATCCATATATTCTCTGAATTTCAAGTCAAGTATGGACTAAAGTTTTACCTAATGACTGAAAAGTACATGGACTCCTAAGTATTCAGGAAATAGTTGTGAAAGGAAGAAGGAAATCTCTTGCTGGTGAGCAAGTTGGATACTCTGATTGAAGTAATTGTAAACTATTATACTTTGTCTTTCATCCTAAACTTTCAAAGTGTTGCATCAAAATTTGCTTATTCTTAGACCTGTGACAAATAGAGTGAAGACTAGTTATATTCTGTGTGCAATCTGGAGTTCTGAAAAGTGATTGCACCTAACATATTACATAGGATTGCTTTTAATGAAGAAATTAAATGTTGAAATGGTAATGTTTCGGTGTGTGATCTGCAATATTTTGACTATAAGTGAAATAGGTTATTAAAGACCATACTATGCTACTCAAAAAATAGTTAGAAATGCAAAATTTCAGGCTTCAGCCTGGAGCCACAGAGTCAGAATCTGCACTTCGTCAAGATCCATAGCTGATGTAGTGAGCACGTTCAAGTTCTGATCCAAAGCATGTTTTTAGAGACTTGAGCCAATGTCATGAGATCTAGGAGCAGCCCCTTAAGCCGTATTTTAATATATCTAATCTGGTCCCTGCCCTTTTCTTTTGGGGGTGGGGCGGGCTCTATGTTGTTTTCTGGGATTCCTAATAGTTCCATACAGTTTAGTATTTATTATGCTCCTATGAGAGTGTTGGGCTTTGTGCTGGGCACTGGGTTATAGAAATGTATGAGGTAGGGTCTCTGCTCATAGGCAGTGTAACTAGAACATCCTAATCTGATTAGGAACTCAACTTGCTATCATTTTCTACCTCCTTGTAAATCACAGTTCTTCAGGGAAATTAAAATAGTTCCTACTTAAAGGATAAAGACCACTATTCTAAAACTTTGTTAGCATGGTGTGTGATACTGAATTATTTTCAATAAAAAACAGATAAATGGCTACGTAAGTTTATAAATGGAAAGCCAGCAAAATAGCAGAGAGGCAGAATGTTTACAAAGAGATTGTTTTTCCCACATCCTGAAAGATTTTTTCAGAAACAGAGAAACACCTTAATTGGTTGTTGTTTTTTTTTTTTTAATTTAAGAAATTGTTTTAAATTTTCCTTAGGAAATTGTTTTAAATTTTCTTTAGGGTGAACACTTTGGAACCACGGAAGCCACAGAAGCCTTCTTTGCAATGACGCGATTGTTTCAATCTAATGATGTAAGTCTTTTATAAAATTTTTCCTGGCTTAAAAAAACTTTCATTTGTTTTCTCTGGGGAACTTAGAGTGTTCCAAGTTAGGGAAGGTTGCATGAAATGTTTAAAATTACTTAAAAATTATTTACCTTCATAAAACATATGAAAGGACATATGGAAATAAAAGAATGAAAGCGTATAGTATAAAGCCATTCAAGCACAGATCTGCCATGAAGGCACAACTCTGTTAATATCCAACTTCTGGCATAACTGGCTGCCAAAGTGGACCGGCGTAGAAGTCAGCTACCACATCTCTAAGTTCTTAGTCAAGTTTCCGGTGGGCCTGGGCTTGCTCTTGGTCTGCAGGGCTGGCGATCGAGAAGAGCTGGATGCAGAGTGGGAGAGAGGACATGGAGTGAGAGAGAGAGCAGGGAGGACTGACTACAGCTGCCAGCACCTCTGCATCTGTCTCTCATTACCTCCGACCACCCTGGCTTTCAGAGCGTAATGGCTGCTGCTTTCCTCCTGCCTTCTAATGGGGCCTGTATTTCTCTTTGCCCGGCTTGAGCTCAGAACCACACAGGGAAGGGGATTCTGGGATAGATATTTCCCAGCTCCCTGTTGACAGAAAGTGTCCAAACCTTGCAGGACTTTTGGTACATATTGCATATCATCAAAGGTCACGTTTTTTGCCTGACGTGACCCTCAGGACCCTCTAGGATTTGAGTCTGGTTATATGTTTAGCTAATGAGAAGTTTCAGGAGTGGGTCGTCAGGCACATCAGCAGTCCCTTGTAAGGCAGCTGTCTTAGGGGAGGCCATTACACATTTTCCAAAGGGAGACGAGTTCCCTCAGGACTTGAAGAACTGCCTCTACTTACAAAGGGGACTTAGTGGAGTTTCAGGGTCAAAGTATTCAGCTTCCTCAGCATCTGCTCATATGTCTCCATTCCAATTTTCAGGGCCTCACTCCTTCCCAGTCAAGGTCCTAACTTGGACGTAAGATGCTCCACAAGGGTGTGAATTGAATTTGCCTTGTAATTCAGACACCTGCAGGATATGCTTTTCAGAAATCGCAGCCCTGTGTCCACGTGACATAGGCTTTCTATTAAGGCATTTATAGGAGGTTTCTAGTCCCTTATTCAGACCTTGGGGTGTGAATTTAAAACTCTGAGCTCATTATTTTCTTTTACCAAGTCCTCCAGTATACTTAGAAGCAACTAACTCATGACACAACTCATTTTTACAAAAGTGCTCTGTGGCAGCAACTGCTGGGTTACCCAAAGCCTTGTCTTCTATAGGTCCCTGAGTGTACTTGCCTGCAGGCAATAACTGAAGTATTTTGCCTCTGCATGCCATGGACTACTAGTGTGCCCTTTACCCCTGGAAACAGGGTGATTATGCCTGTTACCAAATCAGAGAAGCCATTTCAGATTCTTATCCTTAAGGTCTTGTTTCCTTTTAATCACTCCCTGCACCAAAAATGTGGGGTTCAATCAGGGAGGCAGAACTGCTATGATTATTATAGAATTACCTATTAGAGGAATTAAGTTAGAAAGCTAGGCATTGTTTCAAGCTGCTGCAGTGGGGCCATGGAGAGGGCCTGTTATACAAGATAGGGAAGGCTGTTGCTTCTGCATTGCTCTGTGAATTTGTAGCCCTCTGGAGATGGGCCTGAGGTTCATGTTGCTTAGAGGGCTGGCAGCTGGGAAGGAGAGCTGGACGTGGAGCAGGGAAGAAGCAGTGAGGACTAACTCGAAGCCTCTGGTACAGAGATCGTATTAAAAGAAGGCATGAAACCCATTTTCTAGGAAATGGATTGGGGACATGTAGAATTGTGGGGCAGGACTGGTGGCCCCTTGAAGTCAGTGGTCATGAATTGAAAGTATTGCCAGGTAGCATGGTGCATGTTTTTCTCCAGCTGCAGCCTTCAGGTTAAGTCGTGGAATAGTGAGAGATTGGATTCAATTAGGGTGGGGTTTTGCCAGGTACTAACACAAAGAGAGGAGCAAGGAAGGTGAGTATTCGAAATATTGACTGTGGAATCTTTGTTTGGTTGGAGGCAAGTCAGAACAGGCTGATGGGGACAGTAAAAAGTTGATAGAATCAGTGGGTCATGATGGAGTTGAAAGAGTTGTTGGAGTCAGGAATGGTGGTGGGAGAGTGAAATGCTTGGAAATGATACTACGAAAGGGGTACAGTTATTGTTGAAGGCTGTGATAGTGGAAGTGGGTGACTGCAGTGGGAAGGAGGACAGGATCATTGGGGAAGCAGAGCTCAAATCCACAGAGTGGGCAGAGTTTTAGAATTGTCTGTATAGATGTTAGAATCACCAATAGTTATCAGCGGGGTAGTGTTGGAGATAGAGATAGAGAACAAGGTACTAATATTTTTAGAAAACAAGGGAAGTAGCCTGGACTTGTATATGCATCCAGGAATGGTGGCAGGTGATACAACCTAATGGCGTGGCTTTAAAGCCAGAGTTTTTTAGGGTACAAAGAGGTGCAGTGAAAGAAGG
>NW_017731447.1:1906716-1914552 GCF_001890085.2 Hipposideros armiger
TTTTTATATTCCACACATAAGTGAGATCATATGGTATTTTTCTGTCTGACTTATTTCACTTGGCATAATACCCTCTAGGTCCATCATGTTGTTGCAGATGCAAGATTTCATTCTTTTTTTATGGCTAAATAAAATTCCATTGTGTGGAATAGACAACTGGATGAGGAAGAAGTGTGTGTGTGTGTGTGTGTGTGTGTGTGTGTGTAAGTAAGTAAACAGGTTGCTTCTATATCTTGGCTATTGTATGAGTAATTAATGCTGCAATGAACATATAGATGCATAGAGTATGTCTTTTTGAATTAGTGTTCTGGATTTCTTCGGATAAATACCCAGAAGTGGAACTGCTGGGTCATAATAGAGTTCTATTTTTAATTCTTTGAGGAACCTTCATACTGTTTTTCATGGTGACTGCACCAATTTGCAATCCCACCAACAGTGCAGAAGGGTTCCCTTTTCTCCACATCTTCATCAACGCTGTCGTTTGTTGATTTATTAATGATAGCCATTCTGCAGGAGTTAGGTGGTATCTCACTGCATTTCTTTGATGATTAGTGACTTTGAGCATCTTTTCTTATGTCTATTGGCCATCTGTATGTCTTCTTTGGAGAGATGCCTATTCAGGTCCTCTGCCCATTTTTTATTGGATTGTTTGGTTTTTCAGTGTTGAGTTTTTGAATATTTTGTATAGCAGTTCTTTCTCAGATACATGTTCTGAAAATATTTCCTCTCAGTGTGTGGCTTGTCATCTCTTCTTCTTGGCATTGTCTTTTGCAGAGCAGAAATTTTTAATTTTAATAATGGCCAGCTTATCAATTATTTCTGTTATGATCATGCCTCTGGTGTTGTATGTAAAAAGTCATTGTCATATCCAGAGTCATCTAGGTTTTCTTCTAGGATTTACAGTTTTGCATTTTACAGTTAGGTCTGTGATCCATTTTAATTAACTTTTGTGAAGGGTGCAAGGTCTGTGTCTGCATTAATTTTTTTTTGTTTGGTTTGCATGTGGACGTCCAGATAGTCCAGTACCATGTATTGAAAAGACTGTCTTTGCTCCATTGTATGGCCTTTGCTCTTCAGGCAAAGATCAGTTGACTATAATTATGTGGGTGTATTTCTGGGTGGTCTATTCCATTCCATTGATCCATTTGTGTATTCTTTTGCTACTACCACACTGTCTTGTTACTGTTTACTGCTTTTTTCTTTTTACTCTTCATTCCTTGCTATATTTCTGAGTTATAATCTAGAATGACTCCCTGTGCCTGAAGAATGTGTCTTTTAGAATCCTGTCCTTTCTAGACTTGATACTTAATTCTATGCCAGTAAGACTCTGACCTTGTGCCTCTGTGGCTGTGAGCTGTTTGTTTGTTTTTCCATTTTGGGTACCTACGAATTTCCCTTCATTTTGCCCTTAGCTATGTACTTAAATGTTTTGTCCCTATTTTATTCAGCATTTCTATGTATTCGTTTTGGCAGTATGTTTTAGTGGTTATGAGCCCATCTTTACCAACACTTTGTATTGCCATTTTAAAAAATTTTAGCCATTTTTGTGGGTGTGAGGTGGTATCTGAAATATGATTTTAATTTGTATTTTACCAATGACTAATAATATTGAGCCCCTTTTTTTATGCTTAAGCTATTTTTTTGTATCTTCAGTTTTATTCTGCTTCATGGTAGATTAGTGGGGGAGGGGCAAATTTTCTTTATCTCTGAAGTTTTGATTCTTGTTTCCTGGTTTTTTCTCATAGTAGCTTCATATGGGTGTCATTTGTCCCATTCATCTACCCTGTGTCTTTTTCTAGGGGAGATTTTTTTTCTGTGTTTAATCACCATGAGAATCCCAATTCCTTCCCTTTCCTTAATGGTCTCAGTAGGCTCCACCAGATTCTTTCTGCAGCTTGGACTCTAAGCTGAGTCTCATGTATTTGAGTTTCTCTACTTATAAGAAGTTTAAAGTTACTTGGTAGAGCATGAGGCTAGACCGGCTATAGCAGGGTTTGGCAAACTTTTGAGACGGAAGAGCTGCCAGGGGTTGGCAAACTGCGGCTCGCGAGCCACATGCGGCTCTTTGGGTACATACATGTGGCTCTGAAGTAAAAATTGAAAATGAAAATAAAACTACCATAGTTTCATTTATAATATTACTTTTAAGTTTTCCTTACTTGTAAAAATATATTTATGGCTCTTGAATAATTTTTAAATTGTTGTGAGGGACAGGATTGGATCTTCCAGGGGTCAGCAAGCTTTTGAGATGGAACGAACCCAAAAAGCCGCATGTGGCTCACGAGCCGCATTTTGCCAACCCCTGGGCTAGAGGAACAATGCCCATTGTGTGTGAATAAATCAGAGATCCAGGTGAGGAGGAAGGTTAGATGAAACTTTATTATTGTTAGCTTCACACTTATTTTGAATCTAGGTATTCATCTACAAATCTTGATAATTGAAAATGGAAGTTGGTTAATAATGGGCCTAGAGGATATTATGCTAAGTAAAATAAGTCAGACAGAGAAAGATAAATACCATATGATTTCACATATATGTGGAATATAAAAAAACACAAAATAAGTGAACAAACAAAACAGAAAAAAATCATAGATACAGAGAAAAAACTGAGGGTTGCCAGATGGGAAAGGATTGGGGGGGATGGGTGAAAAACAGGAAAGGGATTAATAAGTGCAAATTAGTACAAAACAGTCATGAGGATGTAAAGTACAGCATAAGGAGTATAGTCAATAATATTGTAATAAGTATGTGTGGTGCCAGGTGGGTACTAGATTTATCGGGGGGAGTCACTTCATAAATTATATAAATGTCTAACCATTATGCTGTTTACTTGAAACTATAATATTGAATGTCAACTGTAATTGAAAAAATTTTTTTAAATTCGAAAAAAGAATGAAAGTTGGTTTTACAACCACAAATACTGTAAGGAAAAATATCTCTATAGACTGAAAAGGAAGAATCTNACTGGCTGCTGGCCACACACGGTAGCCCATGGCAACCCACTGCAGCAGGGGCTGCAGCCTACGCTGTCACCGGCGACTCAGCTCCAGGTTTAGCTGTTGTTCAGCATCTTAGCTGTAGAGGGCAGTGTCAGTGGCCCTCATATGTGAGATCCAAACCGGGGCCCTCTGGCATCCCAAGCCAGCTCTTAACCAACGCGCCACTCGGCCGGCCCGTCAAATGCTTTTTCTATATCCATTGGATTATCATGGTTTTTCTTTTTTAGTATATTAATATAGTGAGATGCATTTATTTATTTTCCTGGAAAATGTAAAATCTTTGGTTTCTGTTTGTTAAAATTTGTTAAGGATTTTTGAGCCTCTGGTAATGCAATATATTGATCTGTAGTTTTTTTCTTATGATGTTTTTGTCTGGGTTTTTTATTTGGATAATGCTGGCCTCATAAAATGAATTATGGAGTTTTTCTTCCTTTTCTGCTTTCTTGAAGAGGTTTTATAGAATCATTATTAATTTTTCCTGAAATGTTCACTATTGAAGCCATCTTCTTCGTGGGAAGATTTTTGATAATTAACTTGATTAAAAAGAAAGAGATATGGTGCTATTTAGATTATTTGTCTTTGTGAGTGAACTCTGGTAGTTTGTCCTTCAAAGAATTTGTCCATTGCATCTAAATTGCTGGACTTCGTTGACATAAAACTGATCATAATGTGTATGCCCTTATTTTTTTAATGTTTGTAGGATCTGTAGTGATGTCTCTTGTTTCATTCTAATATTGGTAAATTGTAATTTCTCTATTATTCCTGGAAAGTTCATCTAGAGGTTTATGAACTTATTGATCTCTTCACAGAACCACAAATCAATTTGTTTCGTTGATTTTTCTCTATTGTTTTTTCTCCAAACTAATTATGCAAAAAAACTACAGTGTTAAAAAATCAAGCCAGAAGTAGGAGGAAAAAAATAACTAGATATGTAGATCAAGCAGGACAAACATATATTATGTAATAGATGGTAGATATAGACCTAAATATTATCATTATCTACATTAAATGTAAATGAAGGATGCACAGAACATTTATAAAAATCAACAATACTGAGCCATAAAGCAAGATACAACAAATATCAAAGGAATAAAATATAGACTGTATTCTCTTATTACAATGGATTAGTGTTGGAAATGAATAATAAAAGAGTAACTAGGTAATTTATTGTATGTTTTGATATTTATTCAGCCATAAAAAAGAATGAAATCTTGCATCTGCAATAACATGATGGACCTAGAGCCTCCAAGTTTTGGCAATTATGAATAAAGCTGCTATAAACATCTGTGTGCAGGTTTTTCTATCAACAGAAGTTTTTAACTCCTTTGGGTAAATACAAAGGAACATGATTGCTAGGTCATATGGTAAGAGTATGTTTAGTTTTGTAAGAAACTGCCAAAACATCTTCCAAAGTGGCTGAACCATTTTTATTCCCACCAGCAATGAAGGAGAGTTCCTGTTGCTCCACATTCTTGTCAGCATTTGTTGGTGTCAGTGTTCCGGATTGGGCCATTCTGTTTGGAATGTAGTGGTGTCTCATTGTTTTCATTTGCCTTTCCCTGATGATATATGATGTAAAACGTCTTGTCATTTACTTGTTACCAGTTTATCTTCTTAAGTGAGCTGTATGTTATGGTCTTGGCCCTTTTTTTTTTTTTTAAGTATATAAATTCCATTTTATTTTTTCTTCCAGAGCATATTTCTTCGGTCTTAAGGACTTGGCTCCTTACATGGGCTTTGGTGGAGGTCGTGGGACAGCACCTGCAGGTCTAAATCGGGGTGGGGTGTTCGGTCCTTCCGGGCTTCACCCGAACGATTCCTGACTACCTTGCTGTGAATAGCACAACTCACACAGTAATGTAGTGTCACATATAGCTTGGGAAGCACATAGGCGTCGAAGACACTTGCTTCAGAAATGTCTCTAATGGCTGCGGCCTTTACTATATTTTGAATGACGAACTTTGATTTTTTTTTAATTGGGGAATTGNGGGGTATCCTCAGGGGAGAGCCAGCTTTCAGCCAGAGAGGAGCTAAGGATGTAAGGGATTTTGCTGATGAAAGTGCCAGAGAGCGTGATGAAGGGGTTCGGGACTTGCGGAAGGATGGAAGCTGGAGTCAGATGAGGTGCCACACCCGGGTGCGTGGCGGTAGGTGGCCAGGTGATGAGTAGTGACCTGGATGTTTTTAGGGGCTTTTTGTAGACTGGGCTAAGTAACCATAAATAGCATAATACATTTCATTTAGATGGGTCCTTAGGCAGAGTATGGAATTGAGGGTATGAGGTATTGGGGGGCAAGGAAAGGTGGGGATTTTGTGGAGCATGTGGAGCCCCATCTTTTGCCAGAGAGTAATTTCCATCTTGGGATTGGTACACTCCTGTCCAGGTTTATATATCTATGTATTATATATGTTTGTTGCCATAATCTACACTTAGTATTATTGTGTTTTAAAATAGAATACAAATGACATCGCCTTCATATTTTTGTACAATTTAAAAATTACTATATTTTTGTGATCTACCCACTTGCTGCATGTACTTCTACTTTATTCATTGTCACTGCTGAATGGAACCCCGGTGTGTAAATATACAGTATTCCTATTTATTTATCTATCTCCCATTGGTAGATAAGAGTTGCTTCCACTTTTTGCAAAAGATATTGCACATAATGTTTATGTACATGTCTTCTTGTACAAATAGTGAGAATTCTCCTGGGATAGATTACCAGAAGTGGAATTTCTAGACAATGCTAGCTATTTGATCTCGTCAAATTGATCTTTAAAGGTTGTACAAATTTACACAGACATTACTCCAAATTCTCACCAGCTCCTGATATTAACTTCCTGACCTAAGTGTTAGTCATTTAGAAGAATGTGAAATGGTGTTTCTTTGTGGTTTTAATTTGCATTTTCATGATCACTGCTCAAACTGAAACTCGTTTTATACATTTAGTGGCCATTTTATTTTCCTCCTCTGTGAATTGTCTGTTCACATTCTTTGCTTATTTATATTCCTCCTACTGATTTATAAGTTTAAAATTTTTTATTTTAGTCTTTAAAAAGCTCAGTTTTATTGACTATAACTTATATACAATAAAATTCACCAATTTTAAGTATACAGCTCCGCGAGTTTTGACGCATGTGTAGAGTCATGGAACCATCACCACCGTCATG
This sequence comes from Hipposideros armiger, assembly GCF_001890085.2. Lineage (NCBI taxonomy): Eukaryota > Metazoa > Chordata > Mammalia > Chiroptera > Hipposideridae > Hipposideros > Hipposideros armiger. The sequence continues at coordinate 1,912,887 of NW_017731447.1, forward strand.
ATGGAGACACTTGCATTAGCCCAGAGTGTGCCCTGTGTCCCTTGGTTGTCTGTCTCCGCCCTCAACCCCTAGCAGCTGCCAATCATTGATCTACTTCCTGACAACATAGTTTTGCGTTTCCTAGAATTTCATTTAAATTAATCATATAGTATATAGTCTTGTATGACTTTTTATGGCTTGTTTCGTTCACTTAGCTTATGGCTTTTGAGATTGAGTCAAGTTTTTGTGTATATCAGTAGTTTGTTCATTTTCATTGCTGAGTAGCCTGTTGTATGGAAGCTCTCTAACCTCTTTATCCATTCACAAGTTAAAGGATATTTGGGCTGTTTCCAGTTTATGGATATTATAAACAAAGCTACTAAAAATATTCAAGTATAGGTCTTTGTGTGGGTGGACCTATGTTTTCATTTCCTTTGGTTAATACCTAGAAGTGGAATTGTCACATTTGTATTTTCTTAATGATGAATGTCTTAAGCAAATATATGCTTTTTGCCATTTGTATATCATCTTTGGTGAAGTGCCTGTTCAAATCTTTTATTTTTATTATTTTTTAAATCAGTTGTTTTTCTTTTTCATACTGAGTTGTACAGGTTTTTATATTTTCTGGATACAAGACTTGTATCAGATAGGTGCTTTGTAAATACTTCCTCCCAGTCTCTGGCTTACCTTCACTTTCACTTACCGCTGTTGTCTTTTTTTTTATACATATAGTAAAATTCACCCTTTTTAGGATATAGTTTTACATGCTTTGACAAATGCATACAGTACTGTTATCACTACTGCAGTCAAAATCTAGAACATTTCCATCACTCCAGAAAGTTCCATCCTGCCTCTTTATGTGATCTATTCCTCCCATCCTCAGCTTAGGCAACCACTCATCTCTTTCCTTATGGTTTTTTCCTTCGCAAGAAGTCATAAGAATGATATTATACTGTAAGAGCCTTTGGATTCTTCTTTTCAGTCACTCAGCATTAACACTTTTGAGATTTGTCCATGTTATTGTTTGTATTAGTATAGTAGTTCACACCTTTTTATTTCATTGTAGTATTTCGTTTTATGATGGTGCCTCAGTTAATCTGTTTACCGGTTGAAGGATATTTGGTTTGTTTTGGTGGTTATGAATAAAGTTGCTATAAACAGGCACATACAAGTTTCTGAACATAAGCTTTTATTTCTCTTGGGTAAATACCTAGAAGTGGGGTTGCTGGGTGAGATGATAGGTGTATGTATGTTTAACTTTGTAAGAAAATGTCAACCCATTTTCCAGTGTATGCAAGTTCCAGTTGCTCTGCATTCTGGTCAGCACTCGGCATTGTCTTTGTTTTTTAACTGTAGCCATTCTGAGATAGTGGTATTTCTTTGTAGTTTTTAGTTGCATTTTCCTAAGGACTAATGACCTCAAACATCTTTTCATGTGCTTTGTTTGCCTTCTTATATCTTCCATGGTGAAGGATCGGTTCATATCTTTTGCCCATTTTTAATAATTTGGTCGTATATTTTCTTGTTATTGAGTTTCGAGAGATCTTTATATATTCTGAACGCAAATCTTTTATCAGATATGCTTCCCAAATATTTTCTCCTAGTTTGTGGCTTGTTTTTTCATTTTCTTAGTTTTTTCACAGAACAGAAATACTTTATTTTGATGAAATAAAATAAATTTTTTATC
>NW_017731447.1:1921882-1946789 GCF_001890085.2 Hipposideros armiger
GGAGGGCAGTGTCACTGGCCCTCATATGTGGGATCCGAACCGGGGCCCTTTGGCATCCCAAGCGAGTTCTTAACCATCGCGCCACTCGGCCGGCCCTCATATATGTTTTTAAAGAACTTAAAAAATACATTTTCTAGAACAAGCATTTAACATTTTGAAAAACCTAACTCTGGACTCACACTGTTAGAGTCTAATTTGGGATCACTGCATAAAGACCAGTATAATTAACAGAAATTTTGAGTTTTTATCTAGATGTTTTTCCATGTCAGTGCATCAGTTACTTGTGTTTAGGAAATAGTAGTATTGTGAATATTTCCTTATCCAGAAATTTTTAAAAGGACTTTTTGGATAGATGAGAATCTTTTTCAGAATAACTTTCTAAATATATCTACTTGGGATTCTCACTTCAAATAGTTTAAAAAACCGTTTTCTTACGAATAACCTATTGCCTTTTATAAATAATTTTTCAGCAAACATTGAGAAGAATGTGCTACCTTACCATCAAAGAAATGGCTAACATCTCTGAAGATGTGATAATTGTCACAAGCAGGTATGTGAATGGTCAAAACCTAGGATGGGGTAGTTATATATTTAGTGGAATATTTGTTGTTTTCTTAATTTTACTTTTTTGTCTGTGAGAAAGCCAATAGGAATTTAAAAGAACATATCTTAAAGCATTCTTTTTGAAAATGTAGTTGTCATCATGAAAAAACCATCCAAGCAAAGAAAGAAGTCACAAAGGATAATGCTAGTAGATATGATTACATTTCAAATGTTTATAAAATATATAAACAACTAAAAACTAAATGATACACTGAAATAAAATATTTACAAGTACATCAAAAGGCATCCATAATATATAAAGAACTCATACTTCAAAAAAATTTCAAGTGATAATTATATAAAATAACAAATATAAAGGATTTAAATATCTTTAGTAATTTTCACTAGTAACCAAAAATGTAAATTAAAACATCAAAAATGAGTAACAATAATTTTACCCATCAAAATGGCAAAAAAGAGAAAAGGAAGTCGGTACTTATAAGGGAGATTAATACTTTGTATATAATAGGTAGAATAGTAAATTGATTCAGTTTTTCTAGAAAGCAGTTTGGCAGCTTTTGTTGAATGTTCGAAAGAGTGTATCCCTGTGACTCAGTAATGCCACATCTATGGAACGATGCTCAGAAAATAATTGGAGCACAGATTCTACTCAATGATGTTCATGGCGACACTGTTCACACTAGCAAAAAGGATAAAACAACTTAACTGCCTGCCATTGTTAAAATTATTTAATCATATTTCACAATCTGATTACTTTTAATTTTTTTGAAAATAATTTTGAAACATCTTTAATGATGTGGAAAAGTCCTCAATAAAGTGCTGAGAGTTGGATTCAAGTCTATGTATTCCATATAGTCTCACTTTACAAAATATTTTATGTATGTATATAAAAATCTATGGATGGAAATAGGTTATCTCTGGGTGTTTGGGATTGTGGCTGTTTATTTTCTTTAAACTTTTGATAATTTCCAAATGTCCTAGAATGCGTATATATCATTGATGGTTCTAAAATATATAACAAATGTTATTTTAAGAATAATTACCTTATTAATTATAGCTCACGTAAGTGAATCTGGTTTTTGTACAACACAATAAATTTTGAGGAGGGTGCGTATGTTTAAACAGCAGCTGTGTTGAATATAGTTTCAATTAGTGAAGCTTTCAGCCGAAAGCCAGATGTAAATAGTCACTGAAACAAAATAGGCATAGAATAGCCGGTGTTGGTTCCGTAGTTAAGCAGTCTAGGCTGGTATCTCTTGAATTCTTGTGGATATACTCATATTGTTGCAAAATAGATGCTTGGATTAGCGGCAGTATACCATTCAAGGTGGGAGGGGCACCAGCAAGGGGACCAGGGAGGGCCAGCCTCTTTTATCAGGTATGTAATTGCTTTTCCCAAGGCAATTTTTAGATTTCATTTGGCACAGCTGTGTTATATGACTATCCTTAGACGGCCAGGAAAGTGAGTATTTAGCTTTTATAGCCCACGGATTAGGCACAGGCAAGGGAGAAGGGGCTGAAAATGGGTACTGGACGAGTCAGCAAACAGTGTCTGCCACAAATGAGAAACAAAATCTTTACTTAGGTTGCTAGATTCAGTACATATTGAAAAACTTAAAAATAGGTTAGTAAACTATTGATTGAAGGTGTTTTGTTTGTTTAGCTGTTAATACTTCTTTCTGTGTCCTAATAGGCTGCCTTGAATTATGGTTGGTTTCTAGTTCATTTTAAGTGATTAGTAACTATAGCAGGCAGAATAATGACTCCCAAATATATCCATGTCCTGATTCCCAAGACCTGTTAATACGTTACATTACAGGTCAAAAAAGGAATAAAAGTTGCTAATCAGCAGGTAGGGAGAGTAGCCGGGATTATCCAGGTGGACCCAATATAAGGATAAGCGTCCTTAAAAGTGGAAGAGGGAAGGAGGAGAAAAGAGTCAGTAAGGAGGTGTGATGATGGAAGCCAGGTCAGAGAGATGCAGTATTGCTGGGTTTGGAGATGGAGGAATGGGGTCGTGAGCCAAGGATTTGTGGTGGCCTCTAGAAGTTGGAAAGGCAAGGAGATGGATTCCCCCTGCAGCTTCCAGAAAGGAATGCAGCCCTTACCAACACCTTGATTTTAGCCCAGTGAGACGAGACCTGTGTTGGACTTCTAATTTACAGAACTGTAAGGTAAAGAAATGAATGTTGTCTTAAGCCTTTAAGTTTGTGGTAATTTGTTAAGCAGCAATAGAAAAATAATAGATTTTGCAATATAGAAGTGTATCAAATTAATACGTTGTATACCTTAAACATACACAGTGTTATATGTCAATTATATCTCAAAGCTGGGAAACAGAAAACAGAGTTTGGTACCTGGAAGTGGGGTGCTGCTGTAACAAATACCTAAAAATGTGGAAGTGGCTTTGGAATTGGGCAGTGAGCAGATGCTGGAAGGATTTTGAGGAGGTGATGGAAAAAGCGTTCATTGACTTAAACAGATTGGTAGTAGAAATATGGATGTTCATGACTGTGAGACTGAGAAGGAAGAAAGGAGCAGGATAGAGACAACATCACCTTAGCGACTCAGATCCTAGGGAACAGACTGTTCATAGAAACATGGGCATTAAAGGCGCTGCTGGTGAGAGCGTAGGAGAAAATCAGATGTTCGAAACTGGAGGAAAGGGGTCCTTGTTACATGGTGACAGAGCAGAACTATCCTGCAGTCATATGAAAGCAGGACTTCTCAGCAACGGACTTGGATATGTAACTGAGATTCTTAAGCAGAGTGTTGAGGTCCAGCCCGGTTTCTTTTTGTGACTTCTAGTAAAATTTGAGAGTAGAGAAATAAATTGAGAGACCTGTTAACCCTCCATCGGGCGCAGCTGATCTCACAGATTCATTGCACACAGATTTTCAGGTATTTAACAGTTAACTTAAGTATCGTGACTCATCGCTTCTGTATCTTCTCTCTCTACCATAACCTATCGCCAGTCGTGTTTGTGACTCAGTAAAGACGTATTTCATATTTGAAAGTTTGTGTGCAATGAATCTGTGAGATCAGTTGCGCCCGACGGAGGGTTAAACAAGAACCAGGAGTTCTTTATAAACAGCAAATCATGTTGCACACCTGAAACTAATATCATGTTATATGTCAATTATACCTCAGAAAAAAGGAACCAGGAGTTCTTGATTTTGGAAATTCTCAGCCTCCTGAAATGGCATAGGATGCCAATGTGAAGGAATTCAGTAGGAAAGTGTGCTCTAGAGAAAAAGTCAAAGGAGCTACTCACCAGCCCTTTGCTAAAACCTCAGAAAGATGAAAAGGTCAGAGTATTCATTCACACAAAACACTCTGAGGAGATCAAGGGCGTGACTCATAGATTCCTTCAGCTTCGAAGCAGAAACCAAAAATAGAGGTGGGATTATCGAGGCAAGATCTGTGGAGGCGCCTCTCGCCTAATGGGGTGAGGCTCTGGCGAGGCTCTGCACGTATGTGGTAGTCCCACAGGCTCTTAAGAGTCATACCAGCAGTGACACGGCCAGTTTGGACGAAAAGCGAGAGACAGGGAGAAGTGAAGGAGGGCTTCTAACCCACAGAACTCTACGATAATATGTTTTTGTTGTTTTAAGACACTAATTGTGGTCATTTATTACAGCAGGAGTAGAAAACTAATATGAGATGACCATTCTACATACACAGATAATTGTGTTAGCTTGATAAGAAACCATGGAGATTAAGAGAACCTGGAGGCAGACCCTTCACAAACAAATATAGATGGGTGGCCAATAACACATGGAAATACAGAGGGTGCCAAAAAAATGTATATACATTTTAAGAAGGAAAAACTATTAAAATTGTATCTCAATATATACCAATAACAAAAGATGAATACAAGTCATGTTTGACTTCTGCAATGACAAGCGGTGCTCAAAGTGGTTCCCATCAGCGTCCAGACACTTTTTTTTTTTTTAAAGATTTTATTGGGGAATTGGGGGAGGGGAACAGCGCTGGGGAATCAGGGGAAGGGGAACAGACAAGTTGCTGTCCTTTTGTTCTTCAGTCTAGTTGAGGATGTCGCTTCACTGGTCCATGTTGGTATTATCATTGCGCTCTCCCCGGGTGAGGCAGATCAGTTGCCAGCTTCTGAACGGCTGCTCACAGCGGCTCTTGGAGGCTCACACCAGCTGCCAGCCGCTCACTCTGGCTGCCAGCCACACACAGTAGCTTACGGCAGGCCACTGCAGCCTACGCCATCGCCGGCGACTCACAGCAGCCCAGCTCCAGGTCGAACAGTTGTTCACCATCTTAGCTGTAGAGGGTGCAACGTCACTGGCCTCCATGTGGGATCCGAACTGGGGCCCTGCTGCTCAGAGCTGGTGTCCCAAGCCAACTCCTAACCAATGCACCACTCGGCCAGCCCCCAGACACTTCTGATTACAGCAAATTACTGCTTGAGCAACGGTGACCATCTCTTAAAATGTGTATACATTTTTTTGGCACCCCTGGTGTATTTAATATTAGTCATCAGGCAAATACAAATTAAAATCTCAGTGAGGGGCCGGCCGAGTGGTGTGATGGTTAAGAACTGGCTTGGGACGCCAGAGGGCCCCGGTTCAGATCCCACATATGAGGGCCAGTGACACTGCCCTCCACAGCTAAGATGCTGAACAACAGCTCAACCTGGAGCTGGGCTGCCATGAGTCTCCGGCGACGGCGAAGGCTGCAGCCCCTGCTGCAGTGGGTTGCCATGGGCTACCGTATGTAGCCAGCAGCCAACGTGAGCGGCCAGCAGCCGCAGTGAGCGGCCGTCCAGAAGCCGGTGACTGATCTGCCTCCCCTGGGAAGAGTGCAATGATGGTGCCAACTTGGGCCAGTGAAGCAACGTCTTCCACAACTAGACTGAAGAACAAAACGACAGCAACTTGTCTGTTCCCCTTCCCCCAATTCCCCAGCACTGTTCCCATCCCCCCAATTCCCCAATAAAAAAAAATCTTAAAAAAAAAAAATCTCAGTGAGATATCATTCCACACCCACTAGAATGTTAAAATGACAAAGTCTGACAATACCAAAATCAAAAGCCCACTCCAATACCAAGTATAGGGAACAGTTGAAACTCATACATTGTAGGTGGGAATGTGGTGGTGATGTGAGAACGTCCAAACCTGGAGAGAATTTTTATAAGAGTTTATTTGAGCCAAACTGACGACATATGCTGGGGAGCAAGATCTCAAATGCTCTGGGGAATAACAGTTTTGCAGGTTCTTTTATCCATTTGAAATTGAGGGAAAGTAAGGAAGAATATGTGGAGGTGGGAGAAAGCAAGGCGGGGACCAGATTACAGGATTGATAGCAAGATTCTGTGCTCTCTTGAGGGTGATTACACTTATGTCGAAGGTGTATTAACCTGGATGCATAGAAACAATGGACAGGGCTGCTTAAGGCAAAGATAAACCTTTTACTCAATAGTTACATGCCTGGGACATGACTACCCACCATGACCTGCCCAGTTGGGAATTTATGACCAGATCGCCCTGTGTGGTTACTCTCCATAGAACCCTCTTTTTTTTTGTTTGTCCACAGTAGAGGGTACGATCACCTTAGAAAAAGTTTGTCAGTTTCTTAAAGTTATACATATACCTACCCTGTGACCAGTAATTCCATTGCTAAATATGTACCCAAGAAAAATGAAAATATATGGCCAGAAAAAAGACTACAAGAATTTCATAGCAGCTTTGTGATAGCCCTAAATTGGAAACAACCCAAAAGTTCATCAACAGGAGAATGGATAAACAAATTGTGGTTATATTAGTATAGCGGACTATTACTCAGCAAAAAGAGGAACAAATTGCTGATGCAGGCAACAAAGTGAATAAATTTCTAAAACATTATGTTGGAACAAAAGAAAACCGATGATTCTATTTATATAATTCTAAGAGCAGCCAAAACTCACTTGTGGTGATGGAAACCGGAAGTCTGGTGGGTTGGAGGAAATTGACTAGAAGCGGGCAGGAGGGAACTTTCTGAGATGATGGAAATGTCCAATATTTTCTTTTGGGTGGAGGCTACATGGGTAAATACAATTGCCAAAAGTAAATTGAACACTTAGTCTATGCCTTTTTATTGTATATAAATTACAACTCAGTTAAAAAAAAAAGCAACACGAAGAGATTTCGTTAAGTAAGGATGCTCAAGTGTATTGTCAGTCGGGTTGTACTATTCTGCCCCTGTCTGATGAGATGCATCCAGTGAAAGTATGTATCTGAAGATTGCTTAGGGTTCTGGATTTGGGTTCTGAGGAATGATCTATCACTCACCTCAGGGAGTAGCTTGGAGGTGGGGGGTGGGGGCTGGTATCAGCATGTGATAAGTTACATCCCTAATCTCAGAAAATCCAATGAACAGTCCATAGGTCATGCTGTAGGAAGAAATAAAGAGGTTGTAGAAAGTGTTATCCGGCAAGCAGTTTTGAAATCATTTGTGGGGATAAAGTGAGGATTTGGGTAGGGGAAGGACAATATTGTGAGGGTCATGAGGGAACTAAGAAGCTAAGTTCACCCACTTACTTGTTAAGAGATATTCAAGCCCGAAACAGCTTTTCTACTTGAATGGTGCTGCTATCCCTGAATATTATATCTGAGGGGCGACTGCCAGGACTTGGTTTAGAGCAAGAAAGGAAATGAGATACTAGTATAATCTGATTTAGCCATCAATGTAATGAAACTTCTCTCTCACAGATCTCCAGTAACCTCTTAATTGCAAAATCCAATTTTCAGTCCCGATTTTACTTGACCTCTCTCTCTGTGTCAACATGGCTCACCACTCCTTGAAGTTCTGCCATCTTTGGCTTTCGGAACAATGGTCCCGTGTTTCCTCCCATCTCTGAGAATCCCGTTTTGTTCTCAGAAGGCAAGGCTTGTTTTCTGCCTGCCACCTAAATATTGGCTTTCCCTGGGGTTCATGTCAATGCTGTTGCTATTTCCCAAACTCATCTAGCTGTTTGATACCCTGTATCTTTGTACATGTTTTCCCCTGTGCCTGTAATGATCCTGTGTCCTTTTCCACTTAGCTCAAACATCGTTATATGCCTCGACTTCCCTGTTCTTGACAGATCAGTCATTGTCTCCTCTGTTGTTCTTGTAACACTTTGTTTTTAACCTCTATTCTAGTATTGAATACATTGTATTGTAATGATTTGTTTATGGTTTTCTACATAAACATTTGTTTGTTTTTCTTGTTCCTTAAGAGCAAGAACCATATCTCATATAACGTATCATCAGTTGCTAGAAAAGTGCCCTGCATGTGTTAGATGTGCATTAAAAGTTTGTTGCATGAATTAAGCAAAGGAGCATCCACTTTCTTTCTTCATTCAAGGGAGCTGGAATCATAAGGATTATTTATCTCCTTCCCTATGTCAAGAAAGCGGTCACACAAGAAGAAGTGGAGAAATGTGGGTAAATTAGGTTTCTCCAGAGACCAGAGCTAACAGGATATCTATATCTATATGTATATAGATAGATATAGATACACGGGAAGAGATTTATTATGAAGGATTGGCTCATGCAGTTGTGAAGGCTAAGTCCCGCCATCTGCTGTCTGCAAGCTGGAGGCCCAGGAAGGCCAGTGGGGTCTTTCCTGTCCAGACCTGAAGGCCTGAGAACCAAGAGGTCTGATGTGCGAGGGCAGGAGAAGATGGACATCCCAGCTCAAGCAGAGAGCAGTGGAGTGGATGATGCCCACCCGCATGGGTGAGGGCGATCTTCAGTGCTAATCTCTTCTGGAAACACCCTTAGGAACACCTCCGAAAATAATGTTGTACTGGCCCAGCCAGGTGAATCCATAACAGTAGCTATCAGAGTGGGTTTAATGGGTGTTGAGAAACGTGGCTGTATCCTGCTTCCCTTCCCTCTCCTGCCCAGTTGACAGACAAGCAGGCTGCCCTGGTTTATTTGGGTCAATACCTATTCTCTCTCAAAACGAAATTGTGGAAGACTTTTGAGGAAAGATGATGGAAATGATGCCAAGTCTTAAGACTTCCTTCTCTGAAGTCTAATATGAGTAGAGTAACAAATAAAAGGGAAAGCCAGGGGGCTTCTAACTCTAGCCGAGATGCAGTAAGACCACTGTGAAGATTAACAGATCCTCTGGACAAAAGTACAAAACGCATCTACCTAAGTAAGGCCTCTGAGTCCAGTAATAGCAGGTGAATTTGGGGAGAGAAAACTGTAACTAATGGCTAACCAATTTGCTAACAGTGAGTGTCATGGTTCTGTTTCCTCTTTATACCCTGGGCTTGACCCAAGGGCAGGATGAACAGGGAAATTGTATAGTGGGCGGGGTCAACAAAGCCAGGGAGAGAAGCCCATCCCTCTGGCCTGAGCACCTGCTAAAGGAAGGGCCCTTGAAAGCTGGAGAGCCTGGGGCCGGCCGAGTGGCGAGATGGTTAAGAACTGGCTTGGGACACCAGAGGACTCCGGTTCGGATCCCACATATGAGGGCCAGTGACACTGCCCTCTACAGCTAAGATGCTGAACAACAGCTCAACCTGGAGCTGGGCAGCCGTGAGTCGCTGGCGACGGCGGAGGCTGCAGCCCCTGTGGCAGTGGGTTGCCATGGGCTACCGTGTGTAGCCAGCAGCCAGCGTGAGCGGCCAGCAGCCGCAGTGAGCGGCCGTCCAGAAGACGGTGACTGATCTGCCTCCCCTGGGAAGAGCGCAATGATGGTGCCAACTTGGGCCAGTGAAGCAACGTCCTCCACAACTAGACTGAAGAACAAAAACGACAGCAACTTGTCTGTTCCCCTTCCCCCAATTCCCCAGCACTGTTCCCATCCCCCCAATTCCCCAATAAAAAAAATCTTAAAAAAAAAAAAAAAAAGCTGGAGAGCCTGGGGAGAACCCTTGTTTGTGTTAGTTTTCATCTGTTTGCTTTCCAGTCCTGCCCTTAGGCCAGCCCCAGTTGTAGTACACCTGGACTGGTGTGACCAGTATTGCAGACATGAAAACCCTGAGATAAAATCCATTCCTCAGGAAAGAAGCCAGGGGAGTGAGGAGTGGGGGGTGGGAAATCCATGTTTGTTTCCGCCTTCTCGTACCTCTTTGTCACGAGGACCCACTTGCACAGAATTGTGCAGTTGGACAGGGAGCTAAAACTCTGAATCTCATATTTGTGACTAGGAGAAGTAGGGAAAGGGGTCCTTCAGAGCCAGGCAGTATGGGAGAAATGGCACGCATAGAAGGCCAGGCAGAACTTGCGACGCGAAACTAATTGGGTTGATTGCTTGCTAAAACAAAAAAGCCAACGTTTCTCAGAGGCTTTTAGCAGACCCCAGAGTCTCATGGCATAATATTAAAAATGATCAGATACAATCCCAAATTAGTCAACCAGGAAAGACTGACCAGTTCTCAAGAGGAAAACATAATCAATAGCTGCCCACTCCAAAATTACCTGGATGTTGGAGTGATTAAAGATTTTAAAGCAGCTAACGCAGCCATGCTCCATAAAGATGAACTTCCATGAAATAAATAGAAAGAAATTCTCAGCAGAGAACTATATATTAAAAAAGATCCAAATGAAAATTTTAGAAATAACAAAATACAATATGCAAAATAAAAATTATATTGGCTGGCCTCAGTAGCAGAACAAATTTGTCAGAGGAAAGGGTCAGTGAGCTTGAATATAATTCAACAGAAATCATCCCAACTGAGAACAAAAAGAAAAAAGTAAAATAAACCACCTGCTTTTGAAAGCTGTTTTGCTGGGCATAGAATTCTGGGTTGACAGTTATGTTTATTATTTTTTTTCTTTCAGTCCTGTAAAGATGTTATATTGGTTGTTCTAGGGATCTCTTGAGTATCCTTTCCCTTCAGCCTGAAACACTTCATTTAATATTTCCTTAGAAACATTTCATTTAATATTTGTTGGCGACAAACACTCTTAGTTTACCTTCATCTGAGGAAGTCTTTATTTCACTTTCACCCCTGAAAGGTATATTTAGTGAATCTAGAATTCTGGGATGTCAGTTCCTTTTGTTTCATTCAGCATTTTAAAAATGTGTTCCACTGTCTTCTGACATCATGTTTTCTGATGAGAAATCCACAGTATTTTGAACTGAAGTCCTCCTATATGTAATGTATCATTTTTCTCTAACTGCTTTCAAGAGTTTTCCTTTATTTTGGGTTTTTAGCAGTTATGTATCTGAGTGTGGATTCCTTTGAGTTTCTTTTGTATACGTTTCACTAAGCTTCTTGAACCTGTAAAGTTATGCCTTGCCCCCAATTTGGAAATTTTCAAGGATTAATTTCTTCAAAAAAAGCTTATTGGCACCAGTCCCTTTCTCCTCTTCTTCAGGGACTCCAGTGACATTGATATATTCCCACAGGATATAAAATTAACATATAAAATCAGTAGCCTTTGTATAAACAAACAACACTCAAAGAACCCCATTATAACAACAAATAAGATTAGATGCCTAGGAATAATTTTGACAATAAAAGCACAAAACTTATAAGAAGTAAAAAAATTTAAAGCCCTGAGAGACTCAAAGTACACTTGAACAAATGTAAAGGTATCCCCTGTTTCTGAATAGGTCAATTCAACATTATAAAGATTTTAATCCTCACTAAATTAATTTATAAATTCAGTGCAATCCCAATAAAAAACCAACAGCCTCTATTATGGAGTTAGAAAATTTGATAACTAAAGTTCAATGAGAAAAACAAACATGTAAGAATAGCCAGGAAATAACTAAAAAAGGGAAATCATGTGAGAGGACCAGCTCTACCTGCCAGTCAGTAAAACGGTACAGCCTGTAAAGTTAGAGCAGTGTCGTACTGGCACATACATAGGCAAATAGACCAGTGGAATCAAATTGCGTGATGACCTTGTAATGTGTCTCCTTGGCCATGCTGATCTACATTTTTCAGAATTCTGTGATACAAATGGAAAGTACAGAATTAGACCCAAGTGCACATGGAAATTTAGTATATGACAAAGGTGGCATCTAGTCAGTAAGCATACTTTCTAGTATATGATGCTGGAACAACTAAGTAGCCACTTGGAAAAAGATAGAATTAGATCCATATTTAATACCATGCACGAGTAAACTTTAAATGGATAAGGAATATAAATAAAAATCCACACAAATACTAGAAGAAAACATGAGTGTATGCCTCCTTAACCTTAGTGTATGGAAAAGCTTTGTCAATTATAACTAAAATTCCAGAGGCAATGAAAGAAAAGATTGATAAATTTGACTATATAATTTTTTTTTTTGTTGTTGTTTGTTTTGTTTTTTTTTTTAGCTGAGCCATCCTGCTACCTGTTGGCAGCTCAGGCGGCTGCTCACCTCGGGCTGGACTCGAACCGCTGTTGCTCAGAGCTCAAACTCTTGAGCGAGCTCTTAACCAACTGAGCCACTCGGCCGGCCCCTATAATTTCTTTTTAATTACACCGCAAAAACACCATAAAATATTGGATGAGTCAGAAGTTTGCAGTAGTCTAAGTTGTGGCACAAACAGTTCATCTATTGTGCTGGTGGCCTACATGACATTGCCATTCATTTTAAGGCAAAAGCAGTGTGACAACGGGCTCATGACTAGGAGATCCAATAGCTTTACCATATTCTGCTTCACCTAGGAGCAGACAGCCTAGTGCAGTGATGGGCGGGCCCCCTGAATGTCCAGATGAGGTAGCAGGTTGGAGATAGGACCCTGTGAGGCTGGGGTATTCTCCTCCAGGCTGCAGTGTATGCATTGACTCGGTGGCCAGTGTATGGGACTGTAACCAAGAGATATATATTTTAAAATACAGTAAAACCTTGGATTGCGAGAGTAACATGGTTTGTGAGTGTTCCACGAGATGAGCAAACATTTCTAACACATTTTAACGTGGTAAATGAACGATGTCTTGCAATATGAGTAGTTTGTTTCCAGAACGAATTATGCTCGCACACCAAGGTATTACTGTATATGGATATCTAAAATTTTAAAAAAATCTGCCACTGTAGAAAGATTCTCCAATTATATTATTAAGTAAACAAAGGAAGGTGCCAGAAGAGTGAAGACCCATTGGCATGCATTTTAATAAGTCTTGGTGGTTTTGCATATTTTTAAAACTTCCTTAAGAAAACATAAGCAACTGTTCACAATGCGTATCTCCAGCTGAGTTGCACCACAGGCTGGGGGAGTTGAGGGGAACCTTACAGACTTTATATTTCATACCTTCCGTAATATTTTGAAAGTGTACTGTTATATGAATGAAATACTTTTATAACTAAAAAGAGAAAACAATTGAAGGACTAACCGATATTCACAGCTTTCTCCTCCCGGCATCCAGTGGAGTGAGTTGGAGTTGTGGTTGTTTTGATTATGCGAGGGAGGAGATGGATAGTCATTTGGGGGCTAGTATAAATGCTCGGGGACAAGGGAAGGGAGGGTGAAGGGTGGAAAACATAATATAATACGAAGGCTGAAAACCTTTAAAGTATGGACCTGGAACTGAGTAGCTCAGTCCGCATGCCCCTGCCTGTTTTTGAAATGCAGCAGAAAGGCCTGAAGCCATTAACAGTTGTCATTTTAGAAAGCCATGCCTGAGAGAGACCTCATGAGCTTATCATTTTCATCAGTTTCTTGTAAAGAGTTATGTCTAGTCTGATGGGCTTTTTTTTTTTTTAACGATTTTTATTGGGGAATTGGGGGAGGGGAACAGTGCTGGAGAATTGGGGGAAGAGGAACAGACAAGTTGCTGTCCTTTTTGTTCTTCAATCTAGTTGTGGAGGACGTTGCTTCACTGGCCCAAGTTGGCACCATCATTGCGCTCTTCCTGGGAGAGGCAGATCACTCGCCGGCTTCTGGATGGCCGCTCACTGCGGCTGCAGGCCGCTCATGCTGGCTGCTGGCTACACACGGTAGCCCATGGCAACCCACTGCCACAGGGGCTGCAGCCTACGCCGTAGCCGGCGACTCATGGCAGCCCAGCTCCAGGTTGAGCTGCTGTTCAGCATCTTAGCTGTGGAGGGCAGTGTCACTGGCCCTCGTATGTGGGATCCAAACCAGGGCCCTCTGGCGTCCCAAGCCAGCTAATTTTTTTTTTTTTTAATCTGAGCCATCCTGTCACCAGTTGGCAGCTCAGTGGCTGCTCAGCTCGGGCTGGGAATCGAACTGCTGTTGCTCAGAGCTCAAACTCTTGAGCGAGCTCTTAACCAACTGAGCCACTCGGCCGGCCCCTAAGCCAGCTCTTAACATGCCACTCCGCTGGCCCTAGTCTGATGGGCTTTTAGGATCTGGGGGGATTTCAGCCTGGGGCTTTCAATGCCGTTGTCTTTATTTTTTATGCCAATTATCAGTACCTAAAATGATGTCTATATTTTGTTTATGTAATCCTTATCTCTCTCTTCCCATGAGAACATAAACTCCATGAAGGCAAAGACTTTGGTTTGCTCACTGCTCTATTCTTAAGATTTAGAACAGTCTTCTACCCAATAATTTTAATATTTGTCCAAAGAAGACACTCAGTAAATATTTGTTGAATCGATAACTGTGTGAAGATAATTATGGGGACCGGTGGTATTAACTAGGGGTGGACTCCACGAAAGAGAAGACTTGACTTGATCTCATGGAAACTGCTGTGATTTTTCTTAGCCTGACCAAGGACATGACAGGAAAGGAGGACGTGTACCGAGGCCCAGCCATCAGGGCGCTCTGCAGAATCACTGATGTAAGTTCCCTTGGTTCTACTGAGGTGTCAGGGGGGACACTATTCACCTGCAGGTAACCCTGTCAATCTCGTAGGACCCCCTAGTTGGACTCAGTGACTCTTCTGTGCAGGCATACCTCTTTTTATTGCACTTCGCTTTATTATGCTTCACAGATACTGCATTTTTTACAAATTGAAGGTTGTTACCCTCTACCAGCAAAAAGATTCCAACTTTCTGAAGCCTCAGAGGGTGGTTAGCATTCTTTTATCAATAAAGTATTTTTTGGTTAAAGTATGTATGTTGGGTTTTTTTTAGACAATGTCATTATTGTACACTTAACAGACTATAGTATAGGGTAAACATAACATTGATATGCACTGGGAAACCAAAAAAATTTGCTTGACTCACTTTATTATAATATCTGCATTATTGTGTGGTCTGGAACTGAACTGCAATATCCCGAGGTCTGTCTATATAAGAAAAACGTGACCGCCAGAAAGGCTTTTGTGGCTCCAGGCTTCTTTTCTTTCAGATTGGTTTTGCAACTTTTGTGTATTTAGATAAGTCTATTTCTCTCTCTGTTTGCCCTCATAGACTTTCGTTATAGTCGGGGCATATTGCTTGCAGGAAACAAAAACCCATTTGAGTTTAGCTTAAAAAAAAAAAAGCTTTATTACAGGATATGGATTGCTCAGAATTTTAGGTAAAGCTTACAACCAGATGCCGAGAAATTGGGCAGCTCTGTGGATCTCAGCAGTCAGATTCTCAGATGTTTACTGTTAGGGCCCATCATTTACCAGGCTCAAGCCTCCGCATTCAGATACTTCAGAGTGAGAACACAGTTCGCTGTCAGCCAGCTCAGTGGCTTCTACACACCTGGGTCCGAGTCAGGTGTTTAACCTTGACTCAGCCTGTTACATCTGGAGCAACGAGGAGGTGTAGTATGTCAGGCCATCCCTTTCTAGGAACTCTGGGTGGGAAAGGTTAAAGTGAGGGGCAGGTTGTACATACCAAGCAAATGTTTCATCAACACTCAAACTTGGGTATATTTTATGTGTATGTCGGCAGCCTTTTCAAGTTTTAAAGGTTGAGCAGGATCATATGGTAAATCAGGATCCTAGAAGGAGCCATAGAAGTGTCTTACTACTTTTTTCTGCTCGCATG
This sequence comes from Hipposideros armiger, assembly GCF_001890085.2. Classification (NCBI taxonomy): domain Eukaryota; kingdom Metazoa; phylum Chordata; class Mammalia; order Chiroptera; family Hipposideridae; genus Hipposideros; species Hipposideros armiger. The sequence continues at coordinate 1,937,288 of NW_017731447.1, forward strand.
TTTTGTTGTGGTTATTTTTGTTTTTTGTGTTAAATTGGTGGCATAAACTTGATGATGCCGGTGCCAGCAAAAAGAAGACCTAAATATTGACCTCAGTCTGTTTACCCATGTTCATCAATGCCTTCCCAGTGCTAAGCTTTCTCCCAACTAAATTTAAGAACTTTATTTCCAGAGGATTTCATATTGAAGATTCACTGTAGTAGTAGATTAAACATTTAATTTCTTTGTATCTAAAATAATCAGGGTTACATTTGACTTACTAGGACTCTCTGTGATCCATATCAAATATATCCCCTTCACATAGAACAGCGATTCTCAACCTTCCTAATGCTGCGACCCCTTAATACAGTTCCTCATGTTGTGGTGACCCCCAACCATAAAATTATTTTCGTTGCTACTCTATAACTGTGATTTTACTACTGTTATGAATCGTAATGTAAATATCTTTTTGTTTTCCGATGGTCTTAGGCGACCCCTGTGAAAGGGTTGTTCGACCCCCAAAGGGGTCGCGACCCACAGGGTGAGAACCGCTGACATAGAGGTATCTTCTGGACTCAAAAGCAGCTTTCATCTCGGTCTGGAAAATTCTTTTACAACATTCCTGATAGGTTGAGCCCTACTTATATGTTTCCTCACACTGGAACTCTCCCCTTTGAGACAGTTTATTTCACCATTAAACAGTTCTTCTTCTTCACATACACTTTTTTTTTAATGTTTCAGGTGTACAAAACAATGTAATAGTTATACATTTCACCCCTCACAAAATGATAGCCCCTACCCCAATCTGTTACCCTCTGACATCGCATATATCTTACAATTCCATTGACTCTATTCCCTATGCTATACTCCATATCCCGTGACTATATATATATTATAGTTGACATACAATATTATTTAACGTCAGCTCCAGGTGTACAGTGCAATGGTTAAGCATCTACACCGTCCATGTAGTGGTCTCCCTAAGAAGACATGTGTCCATCTGACAGCCTACCAAATCTTTACAACGTTAATGATTATATTGGGTTGTCAGAATCTAAGTCATGACGTATTTTTTCTTATGTTTTTCGCTGCAAAAATGCGTCATGACTTTTCCAACAACCCAATATTCCCCAAACTGTCTTTCATATCCCTATGACGATATTGTAGTTACCAGTTTATGATTTCTTATCCTTTCCTCTTCTCCCTCATCCCCACCCCCTCCCATCTAGCAAGCATCAGTTTTTCCTGAATATCTGAGACAATTTCTGTTTACTTTGCTCATTTATTCAGTTCTTTAGATTCCATATATAAGTGAGATCATATGGTCTTTCTCCAACTGACTTATTTCACTGAGCATAACGTTCTCTAGGTCCATCCATATCATTGCATACAGTAAGATTTCATTCTTTATACACATATACTCTTAAATGATCCTCCTTAAAGCTTTCACTCGGTTGTCTGGGTTCTGCCTCTGGAATATGACTATTATATGATCCTCTTAATGCATTCCAAATATTTGCACAGAAACAAATATCTGACTGGTTTTTGTAAGTTCGTTGGAGGTAGTAATTTGGCATGAAAATGTTTTGCTTCAATCGCTCTTTCTTTATGGACGTTATTAGGGAACAATGTTGCAGGCCATTGAGCGCTACATGAAGCAGGCCATTGTGGACAGAGTCTCCAGCGTATCCAGCTCAGCGTTGGTGTCTTCCTTAGTAAGTGAGCAAGTGCAGTGGCTGCTGGGTCTAATGCATGGCACTGTTTCTAGGTGCAGAAGCTGAGTATCACTATAATTCTATCATAAATGAAGCATTTTTAAAAATCTGTGTACATCTCTACTACTTCACCCAAGAGTGTTTTATCTGCCAGGGAAGCACTGAGCAATTAAAATGGGCAGTTAAAAACATCTTCATGTGTTTTGACAGGTTTTGGTAATCAGAAAGTTACATTGTGCACATAATAAAGATGGCGAGGTAAGGGGCGGGGGGACCATGCAGAAACTCAGGGTCCGTCTCTTCCTTCCTGACCTGCACTCTGCCTCTTCCTCTCGTCCCCTGCTTTCCTTGGTGCCTGTGTCCTCTCAGTCCTTCAGCCCAGAGCCTCCTGCCCCACTTCCAAATTCCCTCCCAGAAAGCGGCCTTTGTTTTAATAATATCTTGTCTTTTTTTAATCAAAACAAAATTTATTGATTGTAGCCTATCATGTTTGATTAAAATTGCCTACTAACGTGTGAATATCTATCATCTGAATCACAAGGGTTTCTGGTCCTGGAATATAATTGGTCAAGTTTTACAGCAGGTGATATATTGATACTCTGTTATTTTCTTCATGCGAGTTTCCTGGAAGTAAAGCCTATAATATTAACATGAAGTACCATTCTATTAGCTGTCCATTCCCTTTCTGTCCCTCCCGCTCCTTATTTCCTTCTGCATGCCTCTCAGTCCACAAACATACAGCTCTCACCTTCACAAAAGGATCTTGGAGAAAGTGTTTCCGGTTTGTTAGTTGCTTCAGGGGTAGAGACTTGAAATAGACTTATAAAGCTACCAAGTTGTTTTTTTTTCGGAATTTTCTTTTGGAAAACTAACTCATGTTTCTAAACTTCCAGTGACCTTGCATTATCTATTCTCATTTTTTTTTGTTTTTTTCTGTATTTAGCACATGATGAAGATAAGCTATGATGTGGTTAAGCGCTGGGTCAATGAAGCCCAGGAGGCTGCTTCCAGTGATAATATTATGGTGCAGGTATGGTCATGGAATCACAGTAGCTTATGCCTGGAGATCATCTTCTTTAAACCCTGCATTTTAGGGGCAATTTGTTCATTCCCCAGATGAGTATTAGCTAAAGGCTAATATTAAGCAGCTTAAAATTAAGCATCCTATTAGTGCATATTCTCAGGTACCCCACCAATTATGATGACTGACAAAGGCCCTGCTAGTAGTCAGTAGAAGCTGTAAGAATGTTAGAGAAAGATTCTCATATTCAGTGGTCGTTGAGATGCTCATTCCAAAGGTCCTTCCAAATGCATATCAGCCCTTTATTTGAAAAATAATGTGTGAAGAAGGATGTTCAATTCTAAGCTTTTCGGGTCTTGATTATAATAGACCTTATAAAAACAGTAAAGAGTAATTTTTACTTGGTGAAACTTGATAACCATCTTCTTGGGAAGATCTCTTTTTGATATCATTAGGCTATTCCTAATTAAATGGAACAAGCTTAAATTCTTAACTGGCAGTTGTATGTAAAGGACCCCATTTGTATTTGAGAGTGTACTTATTTATCCCCTTCCAGTGTTTGTAACCTCACGTTAGCATATTCAGTTGTGAGAAAACAGGGCAGTAAGTTTTCCCTTGGGAAACGTTCTCACTCTCCTGACTCTGATGATTGTGCTTTTAAACAAAGTGCCTTGATAATACGTACACTCCTTAAGCCCCCTTTAGGAGATGAATCTTTTAACTACTAACATGGTCCCAGATGATTTAAAGCCACTCAGAGACCTGCAACGCTGGTAAAGCCTTGGACCTGAGAACCTTTGTGCTAAGGATGTTTGGGGCAAAGCTGAACCTGCCAGAGCCATCTTCAGATTGTATGTCATCTCCTTAATCCTTGTCCAGTCTGAATTTACAACTTCTGGGGGCAAATGAGAAATGCTAATCCTTTCAATCTTGCCTGTATTTGATTCACTATGAAAAGGACATCTCTTGGTGTACATGTGACTTGGGTATCTTTTTGTTAAAAACCTAGTTCCATATGATTCTATTTTCATGTCATTTTGTCCTCTTTCCTACTCAGGTTTCTGTACATTACATTCTTTTTCTTGTCCTTTAGTACCATGCATTGGGAGTCCTGTATCACCTTAAAAAGAATGATCGCCTTGCTGTTTCTAAAATGTTGAACAAATTCACAAAATCTGGTCTCAAGTCACAGTTCGCTTACTGCATGCTGATCCGAATTGCCAGTCGCTTACTAAAAGAAAATGAGGAGGGGTAAGTGTCTTTATCTACACCTAGGTAGTTTTCCATGTCTGTTTAATATACCTCAGAATTCATTTCCTTTATGAGTATTTTTTGGGCAGCGCTGACTTTACAGGTGCATTTGATGTCTTCTAAATTAAAAAAAAAAAATCATGGGATTTCAAGTCTTTTTTTTTTTTTTTTACCTTAATGTATGCTCTGGTGTCTGTGCTTAATAGATTATAATTGTTAATAATACTTATATTGAACCTAAAATAGTCATAGATCTTAAGGTGTAGAGTAATTAAATGTGAAAGCTGGAAGCGACATTAAGAACATCTTTTTTATCTCTTTTATACTTATAAAAGAGAACGTTGAAGTACTGCATTTAATGACTTATTTTTTAAATTATTCGTTGAAAGGACATGAGGGAGAAAAATAGAATTCCACATTTGTAAGATTCTTACATTGTTCATGAAGCGTTATATTATTTGATGGTAGGCTGTGATGATATAAGGATGAATATTGTAATCTCTCGAGTAACCACTAAAAATACTAAAAGATATAAGGTAAATAATCAACAGAAGATAAAATGGACTATTCAAAAATATTCAGTTGGGCTTCCTGCTTCCAGTAATGGTGGAGTAGCTTGGTCATATTAGCCCTCCTGCAAATACTGGTTGTATCGTTAGTACAAAATTGTACCTCCCCAAAACAAGAAAACCCAGAACTATGTAAAAGTACTGGCAAGTGTTGAAAAGCAGGCACAACCTGGAGGGAAGTTGATGCCTGAAGGACAGAAGCCATGAGTTTACTTGGTGAGATTTGTATATTTCTGGCTGGTCTCCTGGGGGCAGTCTATAGCTCTGGGTGTGGGATCACAGAAAGCCATGGTATTATCTGGACAGAGAGGGTTCAGAACACAGTTTGAAATTGGAAAAGTGATGAAAACTTAGGGTAGAAATCCTGGAAAAGAGGGAGCCACAAATGGGGTGAGCCTCAAAATAAATTTTAAACTCCACCAACATCCTTGGCTAACCACTGAACTGTGCGTGAAAGGGGAAGACGCGAGGAAGCTTGGCAGAAAGTAGTAGGTGTGAGCGGAAAGAACTGACTGGAGAACGTGGCTGCAGTTCACCGTGGAGGAGATCAAGTTTGGAGTTTGATCCCAGCCAGGCCTACTGCCTGGTAGAGAAACGTCATAAATTCTAGTGTCTTTGCATTCACAGAGTTTGTAGTCATGCGCCGTGTAACGATGGACCACATATGTGAAGGTGGTCCCATGAGATCATAATGGAGCTGAAAGATTCCTAACACCTAGTGACATTGTAGCTGTCATAATGTCGTAGCCGTCATTGTGTGGTAGCACAACACATGAATTACATGTTTGTGGTGATGCTGGTGTAAACACACCTACTGCACTGCCAGTCATATAAAAGTCTAGCGCATGCAATTATGTACGGTCCGCATTACTGTACTATACTTTTAATCATTATTTTAGGGTGTACTCTTTCTACTTATTAAAACAAAAGCTTGCTGTAAAACAATGTTATGTAGGCAGCGCCCTCATATATCTTGTTCACCAGTCAATAGCCCCTGAGCATACAAAATCCACTGCTGGTGTCACCAGTAAGAGGCCACATCGAGTGGTTGACCTGGAAATGAAATTGAAAGTGATTAAGGACTATGAAGGTGGAAAATCAGGGATGTTATTGCTTGCCAGTCAGTCTGTCCCATTCCACTATAGCCATGATCTTGAAGAACAAGAACAAGTGATGGAAGCTGTCAAAGGATCTGCTTCAATGAAGGCAATGAAATTTAAGAAAAATTTGAGAAGGGTCTATATCGGACAAGAAGAAACTTCTAGTGACCTGGATTAAAGACCAGACACAGAAGCATTTCCCTCTCAGCACCATGATGATCATGGCCAAAGCAAAAAGTATGTTTGCAATGTCGAAAGGGAAGGCTGGACCTGACTATGACAATGAATTCACTGCTAGCTCTGAGGGGTTTAAGCATTTCAGGTACCGTTATTCATTATATAATGTAAAAGTGAGTGGTGAGTCTGCAAGTGCAGATGTGAAGGCAGCTAAAGATTTTTGGAAACTCTAAATAAACTGATTGTGGAAGAAAATTACTTGCCTGAGCAAATATTCAATATACATGAAACCTCGGTGTTCTGGTAATGGATGCCTAGAAGGACTTTCATCCATAAGGAGGTCAAGTCAGTTGCCAGGTTTCAAGGCTTAAAAGAACAGGATGACAGTCTTGTTTGGGAGCCATGTTGCAGGCTACAAATGGAAACCCTTTGTGATCTGGCACAGTGAGAAACCCAGGGCCTTCGAGCATGTCAGTAAGTACACACTGCCAGTGTCCTGCACCCTCTTTTTATTAGTGATCTTCATAACAATATCAAATTGGTGTTTCTCCCTCCAAACTCCACCTCTTTGATCCAACCAGTGGGCCAAGGAGTTATAACAGCTTTAAGGCTATTGCCTGAGGGGGACCTTTGCTCAGGCTGTTCCTGCAACTGAGAAGACGCTGATGCAATTCTGGAAGGATTACAACATGTATGACTGGACTACATCAAGAACCTTGTTTGGGCCTCGGGGGATGTACACCTTTCAGCTGTACGATGTGGCATGCGAGTAGCAGGAACCTCCATGTCAGCCTTTATGGTCGGGGAGTACCCGGCTCTCCATTGGCATGCTGGGAAAGAGCTCGAGTCCAAGCTATGTGGTTGACCAGAATTGATTGCCTCATACATTTGGCTGAGTCCAGTTGTTATGAGGCCCATAGGAATCCAGCTTTTCTGGGTGGTCAGGAGGTCAGTTTGGGACAAAATTACCCATACCCCCTCACTTGTTAAATTCACTTGTTAATTCTCAGAATTTCTCTGGCAATTCTTTTTTATTTTGTATGTATATTTTCATAGATGGTGTTTCAAAAAATTAGTTTTTTACTATAAACTTTCCTGTTAGCACTGTTTTTACTGCACCCCATAAGTTTTGGTATGTCATGTTTTTGTTTGTCTCATGATATTTTCTAATTTCCCTTTTGGTTTCTTATTTGACCATTGGCTGTTCAACAGTGTGTTAATGTCTACATATTTGTGAATTTTCTAGTGTTTCTTCTGTTAATTTCTAGTTTCATTCCATTGAGGTTGAAAAAGATACTTGTTATCATTTAAATCTTAAATTTGTTATGACTTGTCTTGTGGCCTACCATGTGATAGATATATCCTGGAGAATGTTCTGGGTGCACTAGAGAAGAATGTGTGTTCTGCTGCTGTTGGATGGAATGTTCTGTGTATGTCTGTTAGGTCTATTTGATCCATCATGTTGTTATACAGTAGTTCATGAACAGAGACTGTTTCTCCATTTACTTAGATTTCTCAGCAGCGTTTTGTAGTTTTCAGTGAAAAGTTTTGCATTACTTTTATTAAATTTATTTCTAAGTATTTTTTCTGTAATGCTATTATGAATGGAATTGTTTTTATTTTGTTTTGGGTTAATTGTTGCCAACATATAGAAATAAAATTGATTTTTGCATGTTAATCTTGTATCCTATAACCTTGCTATGGTCATTCAGTTCCATGTGTGTATTGTATTCCTTGGGATTTTCTTTGTACAGGATCATGTCATCTGTGAACAAAGACAGTTTTACTTCTTCCTTTCCAAACAGGATGTCTTTGGTTGATTTTTTTGTTGTTGGGTTTTGGTTTTTTTTGGTTTTTTTTTTAGCTGAGCCATCCTGCCACCTGTTGGCAGCTTAGCGGCTGCTTAGCTCAGGCCGGGACTTGAACCGCTGTTACTCAGAGCTCAAACTCTTAAGCAAGCTCTTAACCAACTGAGCCACTCAGCCGGCCCCTTTTTTTTTTCTTCCCCTAATTGTACTTCAGTACATTGTTGAGTGTAAGTGGTGAAAGCAAACATCCTTGCCTTGCCCTGATCTTAAGGGGAAAGCATTAAGCATGATGTTAACTGTTGATTTTCTGAAGATGCCCTTTATCGGGTTGAGGACATTCCATTTAGCCTCTGGCTTCTAAAGAGTGTTTATCATGAATGGGTATTAGAATTTGTCATTGCTTTTTCTGCATCTATTAAGATGATCATGTGGTTTCTGTCCTTTATATTATCTATTTGGTATATAACAAAAATTGATTTTCCATTGTTAAACCAATTTTGCATTCCTGGGATAAATGCTACTTAATTATGATATATAGCTCTTTTTATGTATTGCTGGGTTCAATTTGCTGATTTTTTTAAAGGACTTTTGTGTCTTTCAGGAGGGATATTGGTCTGTAGTTTTCTTGTGAAAACTTGTCTTTGTTGTAATACTGGCATCACATTAGTTGGGAAGTAGTGTACCCACCTCATTTATTTTCTGAAAGAGTTTGTGAAGGATTGGTATTATTGCTTTAAATATTTGATAGAATTAACTAATGAAGTCATTGGGACCTGTGCTTTTCTTTCTTTTCTTTTTTTTCTAGCATCTTCAAAAAGAATTCTTTTTTTTTAAAAATTTAAATTTATTGGGGGTGACAATGGTTAGTAAAATTACATAGGCTTCAAGTGTACAATTCTATAACACATCATCTATATATCAATCACACTGTGTGCTCACCACCCAGAGTCAGTTCTCCTTCCATCACCAAGAGGGTAAAGGGGGTCAAATATATGGTGACCTTTGCTTTTCTTTGAGGAAAGGTTTTAAATAACTAACTCATAGGTATATTTAGATTTTGTATTTCTTTGCAAATCAGTTTTGGTGGTTTGTTATTTCTAGGGATTTGTCCATTTCGTTCAAGTTATCTAATTCGTTGGCGTGTAGTTGTTCATAACATTCCCTTAAAATCATTTCAGTTTCCTTAGGGTCAGTAATTTGTGTTTTTTCCTCTTTGTTTCATGCTTAATGTAAGTGAAAGTTTGTCAATTTTGGTGATTTTTTCAAGTAACTAACTTTGGGTTTCATTGATTTTTTTTCCCCCCTCTTCATTCTAGTCCTTTGAGCTCTGCTCTGATCTTTATTATATCTTCTCACTGTGGGCTTCGTTGACTCTTCTTTTTCTGATTTCTTAATTGTGGAAGCTCAGGTTACTGATTTGAGACCTACCTTCCTTTGCTGGTATAAGGGTGTAAAGTTGTAAATTTCTTTCCAAGCATTGCTTTTAGCTATATCTCATAAATTTTATTTGTTTCATTTTCAGTCAGTTTCAAATATTTGCCAGTTTCCGTTTGATTTATTCTTGATCCAGGGTTATTTAGAAATGTTATTTAATTTCCAAATATTTTGGGATTTCTCCTATTTATTTTCTGTTGTTGATTTATAATTTAATTCAGTTGTGGTTGGGTAACATACTTTGATGGTTTCCATCCTTCTAAATGTATTGAAACTTTTTTTTTTTAAAGATTTTTATTGGGGAATTGGAGGATGGGAACAGTGCTGGGGAATTGGGGGAAGGGGAACAGACAAGGTGCTGTCATTTTGTTCTTCAGTCTAGTTGTGGAGGACGTTGCTTCACTGGCCCAAGTTGGCACCATCATTGCACTCTTCCCAGGCGAGGCAG
>NW_017731447.1:1946944-1971895 GCF_001890085.2 Hipposideros armiger
GCAGTGTCACTGGCCCTCATATGTGGGATCCGAACCAGGGCCCTCTGGCGTCCCAAGCCAGTTCTTAACCATCGCGCCACTCGGCCAGCCCTTGAAACTTTTTTTATGACTGGCATTGATTTATCCTCGAGAACTGTCTATATGCTCTTAAAAATATATATTTTACAGACATTGGGTTGAATTGGATGATTATGTTGTTCAAGTTTTCTATATCCTTGATGATTTTCTGTCTAATTCTATCAATTATTGGGTAGGTATAGACATGTACAACTATTATTGTTAAATGATTGATTTCTCCTTTTGTTTTGTCAAGTTGTGCTTCGTGTATTTTGAGGCTGTGTTGTTAAGTGTGTATATATTTGTCATTGTTATATTATCCTGATGTATTGACCTCTTTCTCATTATGAAATGTCTTTTTATCTCTTATTATATTTTTGTCTTAAATTCTATTTTGTCTGATACTAATATAGCCACTCCTTATCTCTTAAGGCTACTATTTGCATGGTATATCTTTTCTTATCTTTTTACTTTCATGCTATTCGTATCTTTGAATCTAATGTGTATCTCTTGTAGATAGAATAATTGGATTTTGCTTTTTCATACTGCCTGGCAATCTCTGTTTTGGTTGGAATGTTTAGACCATTCACATGTAATATTATTGATATGGTTGGATTTACCTTTGCAATTTTTCTGTTTGTTGTATATAAGTCTCCTGTGTTTTTTGTTCCTCTTTGACTACTTTCTTTTGTGTTAAATATTTTCAGTGTATCATTTTAATTTCTCTGTCAACATTTTTACCTTTTTTCCCCACTGTTTTCTTAGTTGTTACTCTAGGGATTAGAATATACATTTTAATTTACCACAATCTACTTGAGATTAATACTAATTTAATTCTAGCAAGATATAGAATCTTTGCTCCAATACAGTTCCATTCTCTCCCTGCTCCTGTTTGCTGCTATTGTCATGTATATTACACGTGTATGTGATATAAACCCAACATATAGTGTTATAATTACTGCTTTATACAATTGTATATGTCCTTTAAAGTAGTAAAGAAATGAAAACAATGTATCTATAGAATCTTTTATACCACTTTACATATTTACCATTTCTAGTGCTCTTTATTTTGCCTCGATTGTTCATGTCACTGTTCAGAATCAGTATTTCAGCCTGAAAAACTTCCTTTAATATATTTGGTAAATCATACCTATAACAATGCATTTTCTCAGCTATTGCTTATCTGGGAATGTCCTTTTTCAGCCTTCATTTTTGGAGAGTAGTTTTGCTGGATATAGAATTCTTGTCTTTTTATTTCAGCACTTTGAATATAGCATTCTGCTGCCCCCTTTCTTCCATTGTTTCAGGTGAAAAGTCAGCCATTAATTGTATTGATGCTTCCCCCATACCATGTGATGAGTAGTTTTTATCTTGCTGCTTTTGAGATTTTTCTGTCTTAATGCTTTCGGGAGTTTGACTATGGTATGTCTGTATGTGGATCCTTTGGTATTTATGCTGCTTAGGATTTGTTGAGCTTCTTAGTGAATAGATTAATACTTTAAATCAAATTTGGGGAGTTTTTGGCCATTCTTCAAATATTCCTTTTGCCCTTTTGTTCTCTCCTTTCCTTCTGGGACTCCTATTATGCAAATGTTGTTACATGTGGTCGTATTTCACAGGTCTCCGAGGCTTTGTTCTCTTTTCTTCATTCTGTTTTCTTTGTTTTCCTCAGCTGGATTACCTCGTGTACCTACCTTCAAGTTCTCTGATTTTTTATGTTGCCAGTATAAATCAAGTGTTGAATTGCAGATTTGAATTTTTCACTCTAGTTATTGCACTTTCCAAATCCAGAATTTCTGCTTGGTTCCTTTTTAAAAAACAAAATTCATTTCTGTCTCTTTATTAATAGTCTCTCTGTGGTGAGAGACTTTAATTCTTTAATTTCCTTTCATTCTTTAGACATGGATTCCTTTATTCCTTTGACATATTTGTATTAGTTGACTTAAAGTCTTTGCCTAGTAAATCCAACATCTGGGCTTCCTCAGGAATTATTTCTATCGACCACCTTTTTTTCCTCCTATACATGGGTCATACTTTACTATTTCTTTGTAGCATAATTTTTTGTCAAATACTGGATATTTTAAATAATATAATGTAATTCTGGTTTTCAGATTTCCCCCTTCCCCATCCTCAGAGCTTTTTTTTGTTGCTGTTTGTGTTGTTGTTTGTTTGGTGATTTTTCTGGGCTAATACTGCAGTCATTATTATTTGTCACATGTGGCCATTCAGCTTGGTTAGCTGAGTTGTCAGATAATGATTCGACAGATTTTCTTAAAGGCTTTAAAGCAACATGTCTCTTACCCGTTTTCCATGGGGCATTTTGTGTGTTGGGGTATGCTTTCCGTGCTCTTAGAATTTATAACTCTGCATTAGCCTTCACTTCCTACTTATGCAGAACCTCAAGGTCAGCATTGGTGATAAGGGCTCTGTCAGGCCTTTCCTGGGCATTTGCACTGCCTCCCACATTTGCATGGCCTTCTAGAGCCCCAGGAATATGTCAGGAATTGTCAAAGCCCCCTACGGACATCTCAGTCCTCAGATTTTCCTTTTAAGTTTTTTTGTGCAGCTTCCTGATTGCTCCAATTGGAATCGCTGCCTCTGGCAACTGCAGTATTAATTGCCATTGATTTTGGAGGACACACTCCCTGGAGGCATGGGGCTTTCCTCAGTGTGTGAGCCATGAGTCAGATGATATATAGATTAGCTCCTTGAATGGGGCTATTCTAGGGAGCACCAGTCAGGTCAAATCAGGACAGTTCTCTGGGGACAGGATTTTCAGGGACGTTCCAGTCCACCTCCCTCCTCCAATGGCTGCTAGGCTGCTGGCTTTCATAGCTGCCATGAAACTGGGAATAGTGGATAGAAATAGAGCAAGTTAAAATACCCAAAGACTTACTCTTCTTATAAAGATTTAGCTGTTCTTTTCTCGACTAAATGTTCCTAGGGTATTTGCAAGCCTTTGGCTAATTTGTAGAGTGCTGAAAAGTTGATTTTGAAAATTTATGCCTGTGTTCTCATTGTTTTTATAGAGGAATGGATTTCCAGAGGCCCTTCATCCACAATTCCAAAAGTGCTTCTCAGTCAGCCTGTGCTTTTAACCACTATGCATGTTGCCTTTGTTGTTTTGATATCTAATGATGGCCTGTATATTTTTATTGTCAGCCATGAAAGCCCACTCTTTGATTTCATTGAGAGCTGCTTGCGAAATAAACATGAAATGGTTATTTATGAAGCTGCTTCAGCCATCATCCATCTTCCTAACTGTACTGCAAGGGAGTTGGCACCTGCTGTTTCAGGTTAGTTGTATATTTGATAATTGGTTTTTGTTTATATTATTATTATTTTTTTTTAAGCTGAGCCATCCAGCCACCTGTTGGCAGCTCAGTGGCTGCTCAGCTCGGGCCAGGAATCGAACCGCTGTTGCTCAGAGCTCAAACTCTTGAGCGAGCTCTTAACCAACTGAGCCACTCAGCCGGCCCTTATATTCTTATACTGTATTTTCGTTTTAAGCTCTAAAGATCTACAGGATAGGTATTAAGAATGATTTTTGAACCTCAGCTCGGTTTATACAGCCTTTGCATCTTGATATATAGATGATTATTTTAGTTCTTAATTCTTTTTCTGAAGTTACTATTTCCCCATGTAAAACATTTAAAAAGTAACTTTAATACCTTCAGTTCTCTTTAATGTTTAAAAAGCCCATTTGCTCTTATACCTGTAAATATTTGTACCATTTAAATTCAGATATTAATGGTTATATCAATTCTTTTAGAAAAAAAGAATAAACTTTGTTTTCTATACTTAAAATTTTTATAGCTTGACAAAAAGTGCTTTTTCCATTTTTGATGATACATTTTTCATGTGAATTTTTGACACTGTAATCTAATTCCTTATGCATAGTTTGAAGACAATTCATCATGTTTTCAGATATATGCTCTATGATGAAATGAGCTATATTCACAGTGATCTTTTTTCTTTTCTAGTTCTGCAGTTGTTCTGTAGCTCTCCTAAGCCAGCTTTGAGATATGCAGCTGTGAGGACCTTGAACAAGGTAGGAGCCCCCTTGCTCACTATTGACTTACATCAGTATTTGATTGAGAAATAGAAATGCAAAGCATTTGGCTTTCTCTCCAAGGTTAGTGGATGTGACTGATGGGTTTCGCTTTGGAGCGCCTCACTTGTATTTGTGTCCTTAGGAATTGGCATTTTTACTGTTCTTCAGTTGAAGATTATAATTCATTTCTGACCTTTAAGCACTTTACAATCTAGAGCCACACTGTCCTATAGGATGGCCAGTAGCCGTAAGTGGCTGTTTCCATTTAAATTAATTAAAATTCAATAAAATTAAAAATTGATTTCTTCAGTCAGCCTAGTGACACTTCATGTGCTCAGTAGCCACGTGTGGTTGATGACTCTCACCTGGGACAGTGCAGATACGGAACATTTCTATCATTTCAGAAAGTTCTCTTGGACAGTGCTGTAGTCCAATGTTAATCACATATGACATTTGAAATCTTATAGGAAACACTTAGCATTTTTTAAAAGATGAGAGTAACTTTAATACATATTTTATTTACCCTAATACACATAAAATGTAATATAAACATGTAATCCGAATAAAATTATTGAAGATACATTTTGCCTTTTAATTTTTCATACTTTCACACCTAGTATATATTTTATTTCATATTTACAGTGTATCTCAATTTGGACTAGCCATAAATGCTTAGCAGTAACATGAGTCTAGAGAATACAGTACAGAAACACAGAATAAATTAAATAACGATAAACATTTTAAATGAAAAGTTTAATGTAGTAGAAGACTTGTCATAAGGCTTGATTGATTGATTATAAATTAATTGTGTGAACAGTGGGAGGAGAGAGAAGTTGAGAGCAGCCATGAAAGAAGCCTTTATAGAACAACTATTTGAATTGTATTTAAAAGAGTTAAGATAGGTCCACATTTCTTCACCTATGATCTTGGAGCCAGATGTGTCTCAGAATCGAATATTTTGTGAATTTTAGAAAGGGTATATGATGTTATCTCTTACATACTAACCCCACTGGGCCTGGAGCAGCACCCCATCATTAGACACATTAATATTTCTGCACTATACATGTGACTATCCTTACTAATTGGACTAAATTAAGACTTAATTAATTTTACATTAGTTTGGATCATGTTTACTGTTAAACTAATTTTGATGCCAATACTTTTCTTGGCTTTCAAATTTTTTAAATTGTGGGTAAAGGATTCTATACCAGTATTGGCATAGGCAAAGAGGTGAATGACATCAACAAAAACAAAAAAAGCAGCACAAGGACAGACATGTTTTGTGAACATGAGCAATTCAGTTTGGCTGGAGTTTGCATGTTTAAAGACAGAAGTATTTTCTAAGTGATAAGATATTAACCGTCTTTGCACAGTGTTTTCCATGGTCCTGTTGTTAGAAATTCTAACATCTAGTATCCATGTACCATAAGGAAAATCAAGCCAACTGTGATAAAAGACAATGTGATATTGTTACAATGGTTATAGAAACCAGGGAAGAGAAAGTGCAGTGCTATCCTATGACTATGGCTATTAATCATTTATCAAATAACATATCTACCTTATTAATTGGAAACATTATTGACACAATTACTTTTAACCCATGTTGTCCCATTTAGATTTTAAAAAGCTACTTACCTTAAATTAAAATTTCTATTTCCCTTGTTCTTTGTTTTTTAAAGTTCTGTTCTTTATTAATAGCAATTTGCTTAATATTTTTCTTGCCCTTCCACAAGGTGGCAATGAAGCACCCCTCTGCCGTCACTGCCTGCAATCTGGACTTAGAAAACTTGATCACAGACTCAAACAGAAGCATTGCTACCCTGGCCATTACCACACTCCTCAAAACAGGAAGTGAGAGCAGTGTGGACAGGCTCATGAAGCAGATATCTTCTTTCGTGTCTGAAATTTCAGATGAGTTCAAGGTAACAGTTTAAATATGTGGCTTGCCCATTTATTTTCTTAACAGTGTCTTTTGATGAGCAGAAGTTTTAAATTTTTATGAAGTCTATTAGTTTTTTTCTTTTACAGTTTTGCTTTCTGTGTCCTAAGAAATCTCTGCCTATTTCTAAGTCTTAAAGATATTTTCTTATGTTTTACTGTAAATGTTTTGGGGTTTTATTTTAGCCTTTGCATTTTGTTCTATGAACCAACTTGAATTAATATTTGTGTATTGTGTGATAAGTTCAATTTATTTCCCATACTGATATCCAGTCATTCCAGCAGAATTTGTTGAAAAGACTTCTTTTTCCTTATTGGAGTTCTTCGGCATCTTTGTCTGAAAATTGGATAACCATATAATCATAGGTGTATTTCTGGGCTCCTTATCATGTTCCATTGATCTGTTTGTCAATACTCTGCCAGTACCACACTCTATGTATTATTAGAGTTGTGTGGTACCTCTTAAATATCAACTAGTATGGTCTTCCAACTTTGTCCTTTTTTAATATTCTCGTTCTTTTGCATTTCTATATAAATTTTAGAACCAGCTTATAACCTCTTTAAAACAAAGCCTGCTAGAATTATGATTGGGGTTGTCTTGAATTTATAAGTCATTTTGGGGTGAACTGACATCTTAATGTTAATTTTTCCAGTTCATGAATATGGTATACCTTTCCCTTTATTTAGGTCTTTAATTTCTCTGAGCAATGTTTTGTAGCATTTACTCTAGAGGCTTTGTATATCTTTTGTTAAATTTATATCTAAATATTTTATGCTTTTTAATTCTACTTTATGAAAATTTATTTTCATTGTTTGCTACTAGTATATAAAAATACTTTTTTTTTACATTTCCATAACTCAGTATCCTCGCTGAGTACCGTATTGCTTCTTGTTGTTATATACATTATTTATATAGTTTGTCTATGTAAATAATCCTGTTATCTGTTAATAAAGACAGTTTTACTTCTTCATTTCTAATCCAAATGCCATTACTTTCTTTTCCTTGCCTTATTAAAATGTCTAGGACTCCCAGTACATTGTTGAATAGAACTGGTAAGAATGTGTTGATCAGAAGAACAGTAAGAATATTAGATTTTATTGTTTCATTCTTATTTCCAGTCAAGAAGTAACTGACACCATTTACTCTGTTCTAGTATATATCTAGACTTTTTAAACAATTTTTTTGAAGATTTGGGGAATTGGGGAAGGGGAACAGTGTTGGGGAATTGGGGAAGGGGAACAGCCAAGTTGTTGTCCTTCAATCTTAGTTGTGGAGGGTGCAGCTAGCTCAGCTCCAAGTCCAGTCGCCATCCGGCTGCCCGTTGGCAGCTCAGGGCAGCTCAGCTCAAGGTGCCATGTTCAATCTTAGTTGCGGGTAGGCTTAGCTCACCATCCCATGTGGGAGTCGAACCAGAAACCTTGTTGCTAAGAGCATGCTCTAACCACTGAGCCATCTGGCCACCTGTCAGTAGTTCAGGGCAGCTCAGCTTAAGGTGCCGTGTTCAATCTTAGTTGCGGGTGGGCATAGCCCACCATCCCATGTGGGAGTCAAACCAGCAGCCTTGTTCGGAGCACGTGCTCTCACCAGCTGAACCATCCTGCCACCTGTTGGCAGCTCAGCTGCGGCTCAGCGCGGGCACAGCTCACTGGCCCATGTGGGGATCGATCTGGCAACCCTGTTGCTCAGAGCTTGTGCTCTTAACCAACTGAGCCACTTGGCAGCCCCCTATATCTAGACTTTTAAAAAACACTTAGCCGGTATATTCATGTAGACATTTTGAATCTTTGGGGAACCAATGAAGGTCATTTTGTGGTGTGGTTTATTGAATGAATCTCCTATGCTTGGACATTTATATAGTTTGCAATTACAAATAATGCTGCAGTGGGTAACTTTGTGCATATGTTTTCTTGAAATGTTGGAGGTATATCTTTAGGGTAAATCTTCAGAAGTCCATATTCTAGGTTGAAGGGTATCAGTGTAGTTTTAATTTGGATTTTTTTATAATGAGGGAAGTTAAACATCTTTTCATATTTTAAAGGATCATTTAATACCTCCTTTTTGAATATTGTTTGCTCATGTCTTTTCCCTATTTTCTGTAGGACTTTTGGCCTTTTGTTTCCTCAGTTATTTATTACTTTTTTTTGTATATTATAGATATTATTTCTTTATCTGTGCAGTGTTATATTTTTTCCCAGTTTGTCATTTGTCTTTTGGCTTTTCTTATATCTTTTGTCATGAAAAAGTTTTTTAATTTTTATGTAGTCAAATTTGTCATTTATTTTATTGCATTTGACTTTTGAGTAATAGTTAGAAAACCTTTCCCTTTATTTATTTTATTTTTTTTATTTTTTATTTATTTTTTTTTTTAGCTGAGCCATCCTGCTACCTGTTGGCAGCTCAGCGGCTGCTCAGCTCGGGCTGGACTCGAACTGCTGTTGCTCAGAGCTCAAACTCTTGAGCGAGCTCTTAACCAACTGAGCCACTCGGCCGGCCCCAGAAAACCTTTCCCTTTAGATTATAGAATCTGAATGGGTGAATAAGAATTCACCCATGTTTTCTTCTGGTATGTGCATATAGTTTCATGTTTTACGTTTAGATATCTGATCCATTGGATTTGATTACTATCTATGGTATGAGAAATGGATCTCATTTTATCCTTTTCCAATCACTATCCATTTACCCCCCAATTTTTATTTAAAAGACTGTCTTTGCCCCTATGATTTGAGATATCACCTTTATCATATACTTTATCATATACTAAAGTCTATATGTACTTGGGTCTATTTGGGACCTTCTGTTCTATTCTGTTGTTCTCTTTATTCACACGCCAGGACCACACACTATTTTAAATATAGAAGTTTTGTAGGATGTATTAATACCTGTTAGTCCTCTCTCATAGCTCTCCATTTTCATTATTTCCCTAGCTATTGTCACATGTATATTTTTCCTTATGAACTTTAGTGTCAACTTGTCTAGCTTCATAAAAAGATCTCATTGGCATTTTTATTGGGATCACCTTAAGTTTATATGTTAATTTAGGATTAAACAGATATCTTGATGATGTTAACATTTTAACCAGGAGCAAAGGATGTCTTATAATTTGTTGAGTCTACTTTCGGGCCTTTATTTTTTTTTTGGATTTTTATTGGGGAATTGGGGGAAGGGAACAGCATTGGGGAATCAGGGAAGGGGAACAGACAAGTTTATGTCCTTTTGTTCTTCAGTCTAGTTGTGGAGGATGTCGCTTCACTGGCCCATGTTGGTATTGTGATCATTGCGCTCTTCCCGGGTGATGCAGATCGGTTGCCAGCCATTGGACAGCCGCTCACAGCAGCTCACGCCGGCTGCTGGCCGCTAATGCTGGCTGCTGGCAGCTCACAGTAGCTTACGGCAGCCCACTGCAGCCCCACTGCAGCCCACGCAGTCGCCTTATGGCAGCCCAGCTCCAGGTCGAGCTGTTGTTCACCATCTTAGCTGTAGAGGGTGCATTGTCACTGGCCCATGTGAAATTCGAACTGGCCACCCTGCTGATCAGAGCTTGTGCTCCCAAGCCAACTCTTAATCGACGAGCCACTCGGCCGGCCCCTACTTAGGGTCCTTTCAAGAAGATTTTATAGTACCTTCATATTAGTTTTGAATGTCTTTAAAATGCTTTTCCTGTGGGACCCTATAGCTCAGGGGTTAGAGCACTGGTCTTGTAAAATACTTTTCCTGAGTATTTTGTCTTTTTTGTTGTTATTATAAATGTTTTTATCCATTACATCTTTTAACTAGTTATTCATTCCTATGAATAGTATTTTTTTGTGTTAATTTTGTGTCTTACTATTTTCCTGAATTATTTTTATTGAGTTAGTACACCTGGAAACCCTAGAGAATCAATAAAACTATCAAGTCATCTGTAAATAAGATCATTTTGTCCTATATTTTCCAATTTTTATTCCTCTAATTGTTTTCTCTTGTTTAATTGCATTGGCTAATATCTCCAGAATAATGTTAAATAATAGTGGAGATAGTGGCATCATTGTATTGTTTCTGACCTTAATGGGAATGACTCTTGGGGTTCTCTGTTAAGTAATATGCTAACATTAGGATTGAGGGATATGTGTGTGCAAAATGGAAATACCCATCCATTCCTATTTTAGTTTTTCAAGAATTTTTATTGGGAATGGGTGTTGGATTTTATCAAAGGCTTCTCAGCATCTATCAATATAATTGATATTAAATATCAATATATTTTCTCCATAGACTCATTAATATGATACATTATGTTAACCAATTTGCTAACGTTGAACTATTTTTGCATTCTTGGTATAAATCCCATTTCATCATGACATATTATTTTCTTACACTAGTGTTGGAGTGTTAACTAATATATCACTTAGAATTTTTGCATCAACATTTATAAATGATATCCCTCTGTAATTTTTATTTTTCTATGTATACCATCTTTATTAGGTTTAGGTATTATTGCTTCGTAAAAAGACTGGATGTTTTCCTTCATTTCCTGGGTTCTGAAGTGATGTATATAGATTTGGGACTATCTAGTTTTGGGGAGATAATTCGCTGTTCTCCATGAGTTTCTTGTATTTCTACACATCTTGCAAGTTAGGCACTAACTGCCCTTTGTTTCCTGCTGTCTCAGGTTTGTTTCCTTTTTGTAGTGCAAGATACCTTCCAGCCTTAGAAAAGACAGTGTTTCCCTGTAAAAGTAAAGGGCAGGTTTCCATCCAGCCCTAGAAGATACAGCTAGTGCTCCCTCTAGAGCAAAAAGCAAACATGCTCACTGTCTGGTACAATAAAGATATTGTTTCCCTTAGAACAAAGGACTGGCATACTCGCTGCACACTGTAAAATACTTAAGTGCCGTACCTCAGGTTCTCGTCCTTTAATTCAGCCTATTGCAGGTCCCAGTATTATCTGGTCCTTTTTGCATTGCCCTGTGGGAATTGGTACTCAGGACACTGGCCCTAAGTACTGATGCTCTAGCTACTGCTATTGCTGTGAGTAATTTACTATCTTTCATCTCTGATCTAGGAGTCTCGTGTTTTTTACTAGCATCCATGGAATTGTGGTAGACTGTTAGATTGCAAGTAGGGTAAAAGTTCACACCCCTCTCACTTCTTGACACTGGTCTTGAAAGTTGTGGTAAAATTCTCCTAGAAACCATTTTGTGAAGCAGTTCCTTGATAACTTCCTCTGTTTCTTTTACGGAAATCAGTCTGTTTAATCTTGTACTCTTTACTGTTCACTGTAAAAATTGTATGTGCTTATTTGCTTGGAGCAAAGGGATGGGGTCTCCTGAAAGAACTTCGTTGTTACGTTGCTTTTTATATTCCCTTGAGGCTTCCTTGTCTTTCATGAAGAGCCATTATTGTCATATTGAGTAAGTACAGCACCTTCTTAGCTTGCAGTAAATAGGAAAGTATGCTTAGCAGCTAAAGTTATAAAGATGAACATCCTTTCTGTGTTTGGTTTGTTGTGGGTGGCAGTTGTACAGTCATTATAAAGGTGAACGGCCTTTTTGTTTGTTTTTCTACAGGTGGTGGTTGTACAGGCAATTAGCGCTCTCTGTCAGAAATACCCTCGAAAGCACAGCGTCATGATGACTTTCCTCTCCAACATGCTCCGAGATGATGTAGGTGGACTGATTTTTTTTTTTAATTTTACTGGGGAACAGTGTGTTTTTCCAGGACCCCTCAGCTCTGAGTCAAGTAGTTGTTTCAGTCTAGTTGTGGAGGGTGCAGCTCAGTGGCCCATGTGGGGATCAAACCGGCAACCTTGGTGTTAAGAGCCTGCGCTCTAACCACCTGAGCTAACCAGCCACCTCAGGACTGCTTTTTAATCATAGGAACTTGCTCTCTCAAATTCTTCTGATTCCCATTAAATACCATAGTATCTAAAGCAGCTTTCTTCATTATCTGAGCGTGCCCCTCAAATAGTATGCTTAATTCTGGCTGCTATCCTATCGTTACTAAACATGCAATTGCTTTAGCTTTCCCACTTTGAGAAAACCCACTTTTGTTCCTTTCATAATGGAAGGGAAATAAAATTTGAATACTATAAGCATGAGCCTTGGGGTATAAGCATTTCTCGAGAAAGCATTCTCAGAATGAATGGCAGTTTTCTCTTTTGCCAGGGAGGCTTCGAATATAAGCGGGCCATTGTGGACTGCATCATCAGCATTGTGGAAGAGAACCCTGAGAGCAAAGAAGCAGGTCTAGCCCACCTCTGTGAGTTCATCGAGGACTGTGAACACACTGTCCTGGCCACCAAGATTCTGCACTTGTTGGGCAAGGAGGGCCCCAGAACGCCTGTCCCCTCCAAGTACATCCGCTTCATTTTTAATAGGGTCGTCCTGGAGAATGAGGCTGTCAGAGCTGGTGAGTCGTTGGAACACTGATAATGATGTAACCTCTGGTCTTTGGAAATGCTTAACGCAAGGGGGATGGTGATGAAACTGGAAAACGAGGTTGCAAGGTCTATGTAATGGGATCTTGGAGCATGCTTAATGAGCCCCAGAATACAGCTCTTTCTCTGTATTCCAGTTTCCCTCCTGATGTCTGCCTTATATTGGAGGCAAATAACTCTTGACATTCAGTGTGATAGGAATACTAACTATGATGGCATCATCCACTTTTTCAGAGTTATAGCCATAAATAAGTATGAATGTCTGTGAAGTGTGTGTGTGTGTGTGTGTGTGTGTGTGTGTGTGTGTGTGTGTGTGTGTCTGTGCCTATAAAAAGTGTCTTTTTAAACAGGTCTTAGGAACTTTTTTTACTACTTCTTCTCTAATCATTCCTTCTCCTTAGCATGTGAACAGGTTCAACTCTCTCCTGTTAAACTATAAACCCTCCTTTGATCTGTTAACTCTCCCTAGCTACTGACTGTACTTACCCTGTCAGATAAACTTGCAGTATCCATCACTAGCTGACTCCATGAACTTAGTTTTCATTTTCTCTTCAACTCACATCCAGCTCTCACCCTTAAAACTCCTCTGAAACTTTTAAAAAAAAATATTACTTATAAGGTGATTTGAAAATCAAGCTAGACACTTGAATTTTCTTTTTTTTTTTTTTTTAGCTGAGCCATCCTGCTACCTATTGGCAGCTTAGCAGCAGCTCAGCTCAGGCCGGGCATTGAACCGCTGTTGCTCAGAGCTCAAACTCTTGAGCAAGCTCTTAACCAACTGAGCCACTCGGCCGGCCTGACACTTGAATGTTCTTATCTTGGTTCACCTCTCAGTCAGTTTGGTGTCCTGTTGACTAAACACGGCATGAAGCTGTTTTCCTTGGTTTCCACAACAGCCTGCATCTTTGCATCACTCATCTTATTTATAGAGCTTTCCTTCCATTCCTTCAAATGTTAGTCTTCCTTAGGGATTTGTCTTAACGTACACTTGCTTTTCTGGTGATCATTTTCAGAGCTCTACTGATATGCTGGGACACTGCAGTCATGCCTCTTTCCCTAACTTGTATGTCCAACTATTTAAGGCACTTCAAATTCAACTTGAAATTCAAACTCACCCAAACAAATTCTCACCTGTATCATTCACACAGTTGCAAAGGCCAGAATTTATTCCACTGTTTTATAACCTTGGTCTAGTCTTGGGCAAAATTCTGTCAATTCTGTGTCCTTCATATTCCTTCATTTTCTTTTTCTATTTTCACGGGTGATGCTTTAGGCTCTCACCCATTTCCGGCGCCCACCTAGTCCGACTGCTTCTGGTCTCACACAGATGCAGTTTGTTCTCCACACTCTGCTACAGTACAATGATGGTCTTTGCCTACAAAATCGGCCTACAAATTGGGGGGTAGCACACTTGGCTACAAATAACACACATTTATCCTGTATGTAATCTCCTGTAATAATAACTTGGAGTTTAAACCACCACCTCTTTTTGTTTTATCTCTAATCTCTCCTTGTCTCTCCTGCTGTCCAATACGGGTCCTGTGCTTCAGCCTTACTCACCTGCATCCAGTTCCAGTATCATCCCTGCTTTCTTCTCTCGGCCGAGGGCCTTTGCACTTGTCCTTCTCTCTGCCTCTGATCCTTTCCCTGCCTTTTCCCTCTGGCTAACTTGACTGGCTCTGCAAAATTGAGCTCAAGTAGTAAGTGTTAACCCCTTGCCTTACTTCTCCTCCACCAACTCTGATTTAAGGTCCTTTCTTTGTATTCACATAGCATCCTGGATATGGTTCTACCATGGACTTACTATGCTATGTTGTAATTATCTCTTTACTTACCTGTCTTCCCCACTAGAGTACAGCTCCTTTAAGTCAGGGGCTATGTCTTCTATCTTGCTACCCCAGCACCTATCACAATTCCTGACAAAAGTTAGGTGAAAAATAAATCTTTGTTGAATGAAGTGAATTTTAATAATAGGTTTTTTTTATGTTTGGAGCTGGTTATTTGAGATTAGAACTTAATTATATCAGTGTGGTATATAAGGGGTTTTGGTCAGGGCGGAGGATAGCTCATAAAAGAAATATATATGATTCCTCTTCCACAATGCATGGAGGATTTTCCTATTCGGAGCCCTCTTGGATCTGCATATTGCTATTTATGCTTAAATGTATCAAAGAAATAAGATCAAGAAACACATGATAAAATATTGGGTTGTCGGAAAAGTCATGATGTATTTTTATCTGTTTTGCATTGCAAAAATGCATCATGACTTTTCTGACAACCCAATAGTAAGAGAGTTTATTCCCACTGAACATGGGGGAGCTTCTCTAATTTTTGTTGAATGATTATTACTTAACTCTAGAAACCAATATTTATGTTGCTTCATTTTATGCTTCATTATAGCTGCTGTGAGTGCTTTGGCTAAATTTGGGGCCCAGAATGAGAACCTTCTCCCAAGCATCCTTGTACTCTTACAAAGGTAAGTAAAAGAATGTCTTTTTTTAAAAGAAGTGCCATGTGGTTGGATGGAGAGTTCCTCATTGTACCATATCTCACACATTGCAGGGCCTAAGGGCAGAGCTGGTGGAGTAAGTGAGGGACAAACGGCATTTTTGTTCTCTTCTAGTAATTTTTTGTGTGCTAAGTACTTTGGATTTCCCTTCGTATGATTTCCAGGAAGTGACTTAAATGCATGTGCCTCAATTGGTATAATAGGGGCCGACTTCAAAGTGATTCACTAAGTAGAGTTGAAAATACCAGCTTTTCATGGTCTCCCTCCCTATTGGATGAGGAAGAGCCTTGGCGTTAGCAAACACTCTGTGATTACATCTTGTAACTGAAGCAGAAAAATTACAAGCCAAAAGCTGGCTGGTTTAAATGAAACAAATTGCCATTTGAGTAGTAACAAAGCCTAGATTCTGAATGCTTTTTAGTATCCTTAGAAAGTCTGATATTCCCATTTCTTAATTATAAAGAAGTGTCGAGGTCCTTATCAGGGTCATGTGTCGCAGATCCAAGAGAAAACTCCAAACTGCTATCTCATGTTATTTGTTCTTCCTAATGAATGATCTTAATGCTGGCATATGTAGTGCTTCTGATTCACAGTGATACTATTTCTTCACCAATTCAGAGCAGTACCCAAGATGCATGGAGGTTTTACTGTTGTCTGTTGTTGAACTCTTTTATAACTAAGGTGGTATCAGATGGCCCAATGGTGCCCTTTAGGCATGATGGTTAAGCTATTGGGAACCTTCTGGGTGCTGTGACATGCCTATTCTGTGTCTCTGGGCAGGTGTATGATGGATACTGATGATGAGGTTCGGGACAGAGCTACCTTCTACCTGAATGTACTGCAGCAAAGGCAGATGGCACTGAATGCTACGTATATCTTCAATGGTCAGTGAGAGCCCAGGATGTGTAGACAGTACACTCTTGTTCCCCGGATGGTATCTTGGAAGCCTATCTCATTATTTGCATATGAACTGACATCACTGGGCAAAATGCTTTCGAATGCACTTCCATTTCTAGGGAAATCTAAAGTATGTAAAAGCCTGAAGCATCCTCCTTGTTCCTGGTCCTCCTTGAGCCCCTCTGGGATGGGTTGACCGTGCCTCCCTTAACATGTGCTATCATTGCTCCCACATGGCCAAGTTACATTCTTTTCTGGAAGCTTCTTATATTTTGTTGAAAATGTTTATGCTCCACTCCTGTGTTTCCTTGGATGAAATGATAAGGCAGTTTTATATAATAACCTTTACTTTTAATTATTTAGGCTATGAAGTCTGTGGTTATATTTTTTCCTCCTCCTTCAGAAAGCTCAATAAATATTATAAATCTGGGTTGATCTGGATCCTAGCACTGGCAAGAAGTTACAATGCTGAGATTTCTCTGTTTTATAGGTTTGACAGTCTCTGTACCAGGGATGGAAAAAGCCTTACACCAATATACACTGGAGCCTTCGGAGAAACCCTTTGACATGAAATCTATTCCTCTTGCTATGGCTCCTGTCTTCGAACAAAAAGCAGGTAATGGGAACACTTCACTGTTAGTTTTTTTGTGTAGAAGTAGTTTTACACCAGTAAAATATGGTATTAGCATATTTTCCCTAATCTTTTGTTTAATTGTCACTCTGTACGTAAGTCTTTTAGAACTAAGGTGAATGATTGTTTTCATTAGGGTTTTGGGTTTTTTTTAATTCCTGGTTTTTGCATAAAGGCAAGAATATGAAACGTGACCTAGATTGAAAGTCTTTTCTCTTTTTTAATGCTCCGTTTTACAGCATCTGAAGTCAGTTGTTCTGTGTATCTCTGGCAGTAATTGTGCTGTCACCTCCTATTTTTATTCTCTGAAGTTGGTAATTTCTCAGTTAATTTTGCTATTGGAAGTTTGTCTTTCAAGAATATATGGGACAAGATCATAAAATATATTTCCAAGGAATGTCTAACTTTAAAATGCAAAAAAAAAAAAAAGAAAGAAACGAACAAATGTTTAGTGGTCAGAACTGAGAATGAATGATCTTAATTTTGAACATTTTTCTGTTGATACTATATACAAGTCATGTTTCCTATTTGAATCATGAGAAGATTTGTTTTATAAATTGTTCCTTCGTTTAAGAGTACTTTTGTATATCCTGGTCCATTTAAAGCAAATTCTGTATTTTTAGGGCTTACTTTGCTATCTCACAAAATATGTTCACTAAGTACATTTTAATTTGAGCGTCCCTCCCAAAAGGGTGACAGAGGCCTACTGGTGTTATTTTGCAATGGCTCTTGACATGTCTTCAAGAAGTTTCTGCCCTCATGTCTTTCTGTCTGCGTTTTCAGCTTGATAGTGGGAGAGAAGCTCACTTGATTGCTCATATCTGTCTTTGTAGAAATCACACTTGTGGCTACCAAGCCGGAGAAGTTGGCTCCTTCCAGGCAAGACATTTTCCAAGGTATGACGATTTCATGGGTAGAAGTAATAGTCTTGCACCCTAGGCATTGTAAATATAATGAAGTCTGCTACTTTCATTCAATTTTCTGAATTCTCAGTATAGGATGTCTTTGTGTGGCTGAATATTTATTGTCATAGATTACAGTTGCCAGGGGCCACCTGGAGTCCCTGTGACTTGCCAGTTTCCAGTCGCCAGCACACTAACTGGGAATGTTCTTAATCTGTATCTTGGTTAACAGGGAACTCAAATTATAGGAATTTGGGATATAGGAATATTAGGAATATTATTTATTTATTTATTTGCTTTTAGTAATTGAGTATATAAGCTCTCTTAAAAGATTGTTTTACTAAAACTTGGGGATATATAAGAGTGTTCAACTATTAAGCTATGGAAACATAAAACATTTTAGGCATCCAGAATAATGCCTTTCCCTGTCTTCTTATTTTACTGTCTTCCTTCTTTCCTTTTTTCTTGACAGAACAATTGGCCGCAATTCCTGAGTTTACGAATCTAGGACCCTTGTTCAAGTCTTCTGAGCCTGTTCAACTTACAGAAGCAGAGACAGAGTATTTTGTGCGTTGCATTAAGCACATGTTCACCCATCACATTGTGTTCCAGGTGAGATAAGTGCCCTAACTGGCTCCTGTAAGGCTTAGGATGCTTGGAGATAAGTATTAAGTCCCCTTTAGTTTGTGATTCTTTTGGTTGTCGGAAAAGTCATGACGCATTTTTGCGATGAAAAACGGAAAAAATACGTCATGACTTTTCCGACAGCCCAGTAGTTCCTTTTATAGTGAACTAGGCAGCATTTCTGGTTTTCTTTCCTAACTCCATACCTACAGAGACGCCTTCATATGATGGGTTAAAAATGAAAAGGACATAAAAACAAGATGCCTGAAGAAGTTGGACAATATAAAGTGTAACCTATTAAAAAATAATCATCATTTAACTTCAGGGTAAATTAAGTGGGTTGTTCCTAGAACTTGGATTTCAGTTTGATTCTTAGAAGCTGTCAGATATCTGCCATCTTGTTTGGTAGAACTAAATCTCAAGAAAGAGAAAAAAACAAATCATATAAACCCCCAAACCTCAAGAATAAGGCTATCCTCGCTGCCTAGAGAAAACTCTTAGGAGCAGTGCTGTTAGGGAAGGTCTAGTGGGTTCCAGAGCTGAGTAGTGGGTTATGGGTGGGAAGGAACAACTTGCTTGCAAACAGTTCTCAGCCTTCGTAACTTTTCCCTATTTGCTGACTTTTCAGTTTGACTGTACCAATACGCTCAACGACCAGCTCCTGGAGAAAGTGACAGTTCAGGTGGACCCGTCAGATGGCTTTGAAGTGCTGTGCTGTATCCCAGCCCCCAGCCTCACTTACAATCAGCCAGGAATATGTTACACTCTCGTTCGTTTGCCTGATGATGACTCTTCAGCAGGTATTTACCCACCAGAGGGAAGAGATACTTATATACTTACGTGTGCATGACTTGGGCTCTTAAATGTGTGGACACATGTCCAGGGTTCAAGAATATGCTTCTTTTCCTGAATTAAATGTAATGATAAAAATGGTATATTTACTGCTGCAGGATATTATTTATAATGAAGTCTGAGTAAAATTTGCTGGACATTTAATCTTAAATGAGAAACTGAATGTATACAGAGGGAGTCCAGAGAGGCCCTCAGGCCTTGTGGGGGACTGGTGTCACCACTAACAAGGGTTCATAGACATGATGTCTCCTTGAAGGAGCACGGCCTGCTGCTCCCCGGTGTTTCTTTCCAGGGCATCCTAAGGGCTTTTTATTTAGTAGGTACATGGCATTTTAAAATACAGGAAAACCTTGAATTGCAAGTGACTTGGTTTGCGAGTGTTCCGCAAGGATAAGCAAACATTTCTAATACATTTTAGATTGGTAAACAAGTGATGTCTAGCAATATGAGTAGTTTGTTCCCAGAACGAATTATGCTCGCAAACCAAGATATTACTGTATATCGTTTTTGAGGGTCCTATAGCATAAAGTTGGCATCTGAGAGTACGGCTCAACTTCAAATGAGTGTCTTAACCAAAGTTTGTGTATTTGCATTTGAGAAAGGCTTTGTAATTCTCTACTTGACCCATATGCAGTCTGGGGGTGCGGTGCGCTTTAAAGGAGAACCAACTGCTAGTGTCAATAGTAGTATTTACAAATTTGGGAATTTGAGGTCTGCTGACCTATCTCTTGTGAATGTCAAGTATTTGTTGTGCTTGATTTCTTTTCCCCCTTTTCCCACCCTGAGTTCTTTCTTCATAGTCATTGCAGAATATTCACAACGGGTACCTGGTTTTCACAGAAATAAGCACACATATCACATTTATGCTTTGAACAACTTTTATTACTAGTACAGGAAAAAACAATTTTTACTACTAGTACAGGAAAAAACAATTTTTACTAACTAGCACAGGAAAAAAATCAGATAAAAGTTAACAAAATTAACAAATATTGGGGAAGGTACAAAGTTACAAGAAATCATAGAAGTACTAGTAAATTGTTATCCCTGGTCATCATTCACTTACATGTGGGGCTTAACCTGCCTTCTTTTAGCCCCTCTCCGAACTCCCTTTGTAGATGTTGGTTCTGGGAGCCCTGCCCAATCTCTTCTCTGTTGGGTTACAGACCAGGCTACTCACTCTAGCACGAGGTAGATTCACGTTGGCACCATTGCTGGGTCTGAATCCCAGGTTGTTCCCTCTGGCCCCTGGGCGGACCTGCACTCTTAACCTGCAGCCCCCTGGATCCATAACCCCCTGGGTAGGAAGGCACTTTCCTGTCTGGCCTCCAGTATCTGTCCTGCGAGCATTAGGCCCTCTGAATTTCACCTTTCATTACCTCCTCTATCCCTCTATGAGGCTTCCCTAGTTTCATTTTCTTTTAGCTTCACTTTCGCTCTGGTCTGTTTCCCTCTGATTATATGTGTCTAAAGTATGTCCACCAGCCAGTAATTAAGCTGGCTGGACTCTTAAGTAAAGATAGTTTTATTTATTCTTGTTCCAAACCAGTATCTGAGCCCAGTCCTACTGTAGCCCTATGGCTTCCGCCATTATCCTAGGAAACTGCATTTTATGAAGTTTTTCAAGTGGCCTCCTCTCTGTGTTTCCTAACTCCTCCATCTGCGGTACTTCTCTCCAAGTCCCGTTTTTAAGGGGTGCTACTTCGCCACTCTAGAGAGAAACGAAATGCCGAGCCTATTAAAGAATCCAGCTCCTCCCATTCCCCCAGGATCTCTTGGATAACTGATAACTCAGGTGCCTCACACCCCAGGGAGTGGTCTTAACAGAATACAACAAATAACAGTTTCACAATATCAACATACATAACACAACAATATTGAAATTACAGAAATTACATACAGCGAAAGGGGGAAACAACAACAGAAAACATTCCTACTAAGAGAGGAAGTATAGGAGAGATTTTCGCACCCCTCTTACTAAGGGGTTAATTTCTTTTTGAAACATAGATCTTACAGATTAGCCCAGAGGTTTCAGCCTTTGGTCTGCTGGCTATGGACTCTTTTGTTTGATGGTTTGTTAGTATTTTATTTATAAAAATTTGGCATTTGGAGAATTTTCTTTCTTTTCTGTTAAACTCAAAGGATTTGCTGATTGGTGCTAAAAGTCAGTTATAAACTCCTGTCATTGCATCTTGGAGAAAAGAAATGGAATTTTGTCTCAACACTTGGACTTTTAAGATTTTGTTAGTAGTTGATTTATATTTGACCCATCATGTACCTGCTTAAAAAACAAACTCCTTTCTATTCTTTTGTCTTTGTCAGAAAAGTCTAGTTTTTAATCCATAGCCAATCCAAAATCTTTGCTTTGCAATAAATAGAAGTGAAATACCAAGGGCATAGATGGTAATAAAAATGTTTTTTACCCATTCCTTTTTTGCATTTTCCCATTGCAAATATTCCAAATTTTACCAATTTCCTGAAGATCTATACATTACCTTTACTTTGTCTCATCTCAGAAAATATATTTTCCTTATAATCACAGAAACAAAAATTATATAGATTGTGATTTCCTTCAACTTGAAAATTGTATAGCATAATAGAAAGGAATAGAGGTTTTGGAGATAAACAAATTTGGATTAGAATTCGGACTGCTACATACTGTGAATTTTGGATAAATTATTTGACCTCTATAAGCCTTTCAGAATTATTGTAAAGATAAATTGAAATTAAATAAGTAAGGTGATTAGCGTGGTGCCAGACATATAGTAAATACTCAATAAATAGAAGCTATTAAAATTGTTTCAATTCTGAAACTATCCACTTTCTTCCAGTTTCCTCTTTCAAAATCAAGTCTCCCACTGTTCAAAAGACACACACCCTCTAATCTCCAGAAAGTTGTTATTTTTGCTGTATCTTTAAACTTTCCCACTCCCCCTTACTTTGTAAGTGTACAGAAAATCGACACCATCTGAAAAAACTTACTTTAACCCAACATCAAGATATTACCATATCTCCTTCTCTTAAATTATGGGCAATTTGTAGAACGAGTAAGTCTCCATTCAGTCAAGCCTCTTAGTATCTTCTGGCCTCCAACAATTACTCTTTTACTTAAAAATTGTTAGAAAACCCTTCAAGGCAGCCTTCTGTCTTAGTATCTTTTCTCATTCAGCAACTTTCCTTCCTCTGAATACTTCTGCACCAGGAACAACATGTAGGCACAACAGTCTGCAAATTTCCCCCCACTTTGGACCTCTGTAATGCCCCTACTTTAAAATAATAACTTTTTGTTCCGTTACCATCTCAGAACCATCCTAATCCCGAAATTACTTTTATTATTGCACTATCAGGCCTTGTCACATCCTATTTCTCATTTCAAACCATTTCAGCAAATTTAACTCATTTAAAAAGTCTTAATAGAAAACATCCTTACCAAGATCAAGTTTAGCAGTCCATGTATATGAGCCTTCTGTTTTGCATTAGGGATGCTTCCTCCTGTATTAACAATTCATAACTCTTTCATATATATTTCAGCTCTTGACTTTCTGCCTACACTTCCTCAAACCTCCATCTTAACTTGAGCTACCACAGGATTCTGATGGACTCTGGACTCTTCTCTGAATCTCTAGTCTCAACTCCATTATTTGTTGTTCAATACTAACCATATTAACTCCTGACATTCTGTATTGAATCTACAGCTTCAATTAAGTAAAATTTATCTCAGAGGTTTTCACTTTGACTCACATGCATCCACTGATATTAATGACCCTTGATAAAACTTTGCATTCTTTCAAGAGAAGCACATCATTTGAATTTTTATTCAAATGCTAAAAAGGCAGGATAGGTAGAACATTACTGGTCAACCACCATTTCCTCTGCCTTTATCACTAGAATTTGTATCAGTCTAGCCAGTTTTGTTTTTGGGGTTTTTTTTTTGAGAATTTTTATAAGAATTTATTTGAGCCAAACTGAAGACATATGCCAGGGATCAAGATCTCAAATTCTCCTGTATCAGTCTAGCCTCAAAATCAGTATTCCTCCAATTTGACCCATTCTGAGATTGGCCAGATTCCCAGCTTGAGCTCTCTTTGTTCACCTGTTCATTCATCTTGTAACCAGCCTGCCTTTCATCAAACACACTGAAATTTCTGACATTCCCTCTGTACTTCCAACCTGTCTTCCTGTCCTATTTCATGTTCCCTCTTCACACCATCATCATCGTCATCCATAATCTTTATTGCTGCTTTTCTTAAATGATAACCTCTCCCTAGAGCGCAACACAAGCATGGCGTATCCATTCACATCTTCTTCCCTCTCTTGGCCTTAGAAAACACCTCTGCTTGTTTGCACCGCCCAGGCTTGTGGTTCACAGTCTGTCTGGCCTTTAAATTGATTCCGCATGTGAACACGTGTGAAATTCCTCCTTTGCCTACTCTTGTCTCTCAGAACAGTGCCAGCCCACTGCACACACTTTCAGCTCTGCTTCTGGAAGTCCTAACCGTGATAAGGATTGTTGCTGCTGCTGTCCCTCCCTTCTGATTTCACTGCAGGAATTGCTCTCTCTCTGACTGTTCGTTCTCCTAAATCTGCCCACTTTGATGAGACTTTCTGGTAGACTTTTCAGGCAGCTGCCAATTTCTCTACGACAATTTCTTTTTATATAATTCCAATGTATCCTTTAGGAAATGTAGCCCATGCCCCCTCCACTGTGATCCATTAATGGTGATCAAGTTTAGTAGGCAACACCAAGTATGATAACCACTATAATGTTTCCCAGTAATTTGGAGAATGATTTAATATGTATACTGGCGACTCAATCCCAACTTCATTTTAACCACTTCTTTCCATTTTTGTTCGGCTCCTTTTCATTGGAAAAACATGCACCAGTAAATACTGTGTCACCATCTGTAGGATGCATGCTGTATCAGGGCTAAATACCATTCTTTCAAAATCCAATTGATAGCACTACATTGCCCTTAGTTTTTACTTGGATATCCTATCGTGGCTCCCTCTATGAATATTCTACATTGTCTATTTTCCCATAAAACAGTGCTTGCCCACAGGTACGACTCACATCGCCTACACTTTCTTATATTCCCTAGTATGCTCCGGCTGTCTGGCTGTAGAACCCTACATGCAGCCCCTGTCGCTCCTCAGACCTGCCACTCCCCCAAGTTGTAGGCCTTTCACGCCACTGTGCCCTTCTCTGTGATGCCCCGTTACCCACCTGAGCCCCCCTCACAATCAAAAGGTCCCTCCTCTCCTTACCTGTCCCTTTGTTGTCCCATGACACAACTCACATCCCGTCAGCCACCTTCTCGTGATGCCCAAGATTCCTGTCTCTCCTTTCCATGCTGGACGCAGAGTAAACCAAGCTCAGCCCATCCTCTGCCTTTTCTTCCATTCTTGTCTTCAAGAGACTCTCTGCTTCTTCTGCAACACACTGTCCTACTTCCCCTGCCACCTGCTAGCATGCGACACTCACTGTTGTTTTCCTTGACATCTGCTCCCGTCTTGACCTGCGCTCCATCCACTGACACTTCTTTGTCCCCAACAGGCTGTACTGAATCCAACTGGTGTCATAATTTTCTGGTTCACAATTATGAGACCAGTGCTTCTATGGCCTCTTTGATGTCTCATGATTTCTCCATGCCACGCCAGAGAGGGTTGTCTCCAGTTTTTTGGTCTCGACCTCTACACCCCATCCTCCTCTGGCCTCATCCGCCTCTCCCGTGTTCCTTGCTTGCCTTACCTGCTCAGTGCTCTGCCTCCTGCATGGGCTTCGTCATGCCCTTGGTCCACTTTACGGGGCAAAGTCCCTGCATTTTTCATGTCCACTCCCTCTTTCAGGCTCAGCCATCCCTCTCTTCACACAGTGGTTCCCTGACCCTCTCAGCCAGCCCCTCCTGCCCGAGCTCAGAGGCGCCATCGCCGGCCCTTTCCTTCTCTTCCAGCCCGTTGGACCACCTGTCCTCCTCCACACTCTCCCAGTGTTCCAGACTGCTCACCTGATCTCCGACCTCCTGGGCCTGTTTCACCATCTCTCCTGCTTGGCTTCTCTGCTGCATACAGAGCAAAGGAACC
>NW_017731447.1:1974500-1976770 GCF_001890085.2 Hipposideros armiger
TCCCTCCCCTTCCCCACCTCCCACCCCGCCGGATCCGTAGTAAAGAGCCTGGCCAAAAATGTTTTACCCTTGCCACAAAGTTCAAGGCCGTAGGAGCAGCCACTGCTTCCCACCAACTACTGGCCACCGCTCTCCATTCCTCCTTCCCCACACTACCACTTGTGTTGGCTGTCCCTGATGCTCTGAACTTCCTTGTGGTTGCCTCCTCTGAGATCTTCCAGGATGCCTCCTCTGCCACCTCCCTCTTCGCCCTGCTCCCCCTGTTGGTGTCCAGCCTGTCTCCCTTCCTCCGTGTTCCTCTCTGCATCCTCACCTGGGTGCTCCCATCACCATGTCAGCCTCTGCGAGTTGACCCTCCCCTTACACTGTATCGAGGTCCCTTCTAGACAGTCCTTCCTGCCATCTTGCCTGACTTGACTCACACTTGCCTTTCCCTCCTCACTCAAGGAAACCCTGCCTCTTTTCTAGGGTCCATGCATCTCATCTCAGAGCTCCCTAATGCCTGTCATTTACCTGCATTCAGTCATCCCAGCTCCATGAGCGTGTGCTCCCTCCCATGACTTGCTCTCACTGCTCACACCCTTCCTGCCCCTTGCTAGACCGTCAGCTGTCACTCACCAGGCCCTTTCCGTGGTTCCCAGCACTGCCTTCCCTTTGTGTCAGCTGTTCTTTAGCCTCACCCAATCACACCTTCCTTGCTCTTCCCTTTCAATCAAGAAATTTCCCACAGAACGCACCCAGTCCCATCACTTCCTTCCCATCTTTCTTTCCTTGCCTCCACTGCTTCCATCTCTCCTCCATCAGGCCCCTTGATGTACCCATGACCGTGACCCTTGCCACCCCACTGACACTGTCCAGATCCTCCCTTTGCCCTCCTTCCCTCTTAGGCACGCTGCCCTCACACACTCCCCTGCACATTCCAAGACCCTCCTCTCTCTCCTGCCCACTCTGCATTGCCCCTTTTTGTCCACTGGATACAGCCTCCAGAGCAAGAGCCCCCAGAACCCTGCCACCCCACTCCCAGCTGTCTCCCTCTGAGCCTGTTTGCTGTCCACACTCTACTCTCAGATTACACCAGTGACACTGGTTTGAAGGTCCCCATCCTTCTCTGCTGCCCTCTGGAGGCTCTCTGACACATGCTAGAAGCCCACCCTTTCCAGCCTCCCTGGAAGAGCACAGCACAGATCCTGTGGTGGTTGTGAGATGTCACCTCTGCCCTGGTTCCTGTCTGCTCCTCCTCCACTTCTAGGCATGTGAGTCCATCCGCGTGAGTCCGTCCTGAAGTCCCTGAGGTTACCTGCCATTGGTTTCTGCTGGGTCCATCTTAATGTGCAGTGTGCCCCATATCTCTTTCACCACGTCATTGTAGCCCTTTGCCCCATTTGTCCCTGAAGTTCCCCCGGTCATGGCCTGAGCTGTGACATCTCAGTTCTGCTCTGCTCCTACCATCTGGCCTCCTTACCGAACTTGACACTGTTCTTGCCCCCTGAGATCTGCCGACTTCCCCAGATGGTGAGCTCCTCAGGCTGCCTACCATGTTCATGGCGCCCCCTTTGCCTACTCTGAGCCTCACACATTCATGGGGTTCTCTCCACTTTTCGTTGTCTCCTGTCCCTTTCCCGTCACAGTGACTCCCAGACCCAGTTGCATCCCATAAACCACCTCATGGTGGCTGCAGACTCGACTGTCTCACTCTTTCCACGCTGGGCGTGGACTGAACCAGACACAGCGCATCCTCTACCCTTTCTCCAGCTGCTGTCTTCAAGAGACCCTGTGCTTCATCTTCACCATGCCGTCCTACCTCCCCTGCCACCTGCTATTAGGCAACAGACTCAGTGGACTTTTCCTGACACCTGCTCTCTCTGACCTGCCCTCATGCCCCGTTGCTAGTTTCGTGGTCCTGTGTGCTGTCCTGAATCCATCTGCCTTCCCAGTTCAGACCTAAACACCCTACCTTTTCAGATCCGCCCTTTGGGAGGCAGTCGTTGCTTCTCTGGGCTCCTGTCTAACCTTTCATGACTCCCCACGCCTTGTACTGACAGGGCTGACTTCAGTGTTGTCAGCATGCCACGAAATCAACCACCTCAGCCTCCTCTGGCCTCTCACATCTCTCCTGTGTTCCGCATTTACTCACGCTGGATTCTGCACTTTCTTTTCCTCCTTCAGACTCTTAGCCATCCCTCTCTTGACACAGTGGTTCCCTGACCCTCTCAGCTAGCCCCTCCAGCCCGAACTCAGAGGCGCCATCTCCGGCCCTTTCCTTCTCTTCC
>NW_017731447.1:1978230-1982307 GCF_001890085.2 Hipposideros armiger
TCCTCCTCCACACTCTCCCAGTGTTCCAGACTGCTCACCTGATCTCCGACTCTCTGACCCTTCCGGCTGGATTCAGTCGTCTGCTCTGCTGTGCGCTCCCTTCCTGGTCCCTCACCCGCTACTCATCCCAGTTCAGTCATCACGGCCTCAGACATACTGTCCTGAATCCGCACGCTCCGCCCACCAGCCCCTGCTCACATCCTGTGGACCAGGCTGTGGTTTCCTCCCGGGACCTGCAGACATCACTCTGTAACATTCCATGTTTCCATTCAGAACCTTTGTCACACACTCATCTGACACAGCTTAGGGGACCTCCTCCTCTGATTCACCCCTTCTTCTAGTCACCCCAGGACTTTTGCTTTCTGCCCTCCCTCTTGCCCCCCGCCTCCCCTCCACCCTGGCCCCATCTGCCAACCCATGCACGCCACCAAGTCTCAACCTGCATAGAACCCTGGGCCCTCCCATCCACCCGCCTTCTCTCCTCCTGACCTAGCAGCTGTCTCTCTCCCAGATGCTCTTCAGTGTCTCCTCCATCCCATCTGCGCCTTCTATCTGCGCGGATATCCCATCAGGTACTCTCTGCTCACATTTGCACAACTCCACTTCCTTATGCATTCCACTCCCATCTCAGTCAACCCTACTCCTCATGTGTCTTCAACTCCAGGACCAAACCTTGGCGCTCCACCCCTACCTGCTGACAGTGAGTCCCAGGTCACTGCCAGATGCCTTCTCGGCTACATCCATTTGCTCGCTGTCTGCCTGGTCCAGGCTCCCCCACCCCCGCCCCCACCCCCACCGTGTCTGACAGTCTTGACTCTGACTCCTCCATCTACCCCGACTCAGGGGCCCCTCTGCTCATGCTTCACCTGCCTGCCCAGCTCTGCCCACTGCCCCTTCCACCCAGTGATTCTCACCCGAGGGTGCATGACCCCCAAGGTGGCCTATCATATCATCTTTGGGGGTTTTTTTTTTTTGTTTTTTTTTTGGTTTTTGTTAGGAGCAGAGCCCTGCTCCCCCCTCAGATGTTCTGATAGGCCTCCCTTGGGGTCCATGCCCACAGCCCCCCCTCGGGTGAAATCCCCCCCCCCCCCGGGAAGAATCACTGCTGTGGAAGCCCAACCTGACCCCTGAGCTGCACGCCCCCTTCCTCTTCTAGCCTCCTACTGGCTGCCATTGACACATTTTTCTGAAAGATCCCACCCAGCGTTGGCCCCACTCTCACATTATCCCAGTACTGTCTGTCCTCTTGGCTGCATTCCCTTCCATATTTCCTCTTTCAAACCCAATATACCCCAACCCCCAGTCTGCAGAAAACATTGTTCTTTTTACGAACCCCGGCACCCACATACCCTTGCTGCCCTCTACCCATTATGACACTCAGGAACTGTGACAGTATCTTTGGCCTAAATCTGACCTGTCTGACTTTCCCTAAGTTACCCTCCTCATCAGATGCATAACAGTCCCCTTGCAGAGCTTTACCCCTGTGGTCCTCACGCCCCTCTGTTTCCCGCCAACCAGACCTTTCCCTTCCCCCTTTTCCACCAGTACCCTCCTGTCCCCTCTCTGGGTGGAGTCACTGGTCTTCCCCACCCTCTCCTCAACCTGCAGTCATCACCCCAACACTGGACGTGGAATTAGTCCACAAGCTCAATTCAAAGAGATGGTTTTCTCAGTGGCTGGAGCTTGGCTTGTGTTCCCCCATCCCTACCCCCATGCACACTGATCCCTGTCCTGCCCTCCCACCCCGACCAAACCTCATTGCCCACCCGGACCCTTCCGCTCATCCTGTCCCATCCGATCTAGGATCTGCAGTTAGCCTGGCTGAAGAGTCTACCCTCTCCACAACATTTAAGGCAGTCCAAGTAGCCTTTGCTTTCTGCCAACCTCTTTTCTGCTATTCCTTCCCCATAATATTGCTCACATTAGCGGACCCCAGTGTCTTAATATCCTTGTGGTTTGCACCCCTGAGATCTGCCGGATGCCCACTCTGCCACCTCCCTCTTCTCTTTGCTGTCCCTGATGGCGTCCAGTGCTCTCCACCATTCTCCATGCTCCATTCTCCCCTGGGTGCCTCCCCTCGCCTTGTCTGTCTCTGGGCAGCGACTGTCCCGTTGTGGTGCATCAAGACCCCATTTGGAAATCCTTCCCACAACCTGTCCTCACAGGACCATTCCTTCTGTTCCCTCCGTGCCAGGGAAAGCACCCTGCACCTTCTCTAGGGCCCATGCACCTCAAAGCTCCCTGATGCCTGTCATTGAGAATCATTGACTCACTCACGCCTTCTCCATAGGGCTGTGCGCCCTTCCGTGACCTGCTCTCGCTGCTCACACTCTCTCCATCCCCTCACCAGGCTATGCTCTCCAGAAGCATCTGCTGGCATTCAGCTGGTCCTCCCACTGACTCCCTGCACTGCCTTCCCTTTAGGCTCCCTTTCCTTTAGTTTCATGCTGTATCACTTTCCTACCTCTTCTCTCTTCCCTTTCAATCAGACACTTGCCCACAGATTTGCCAAGAGGACCACGCTTCCTTCTCTTCTTCCTGCCCTTGCCTCCACTGTTTCTATTTCTCCTCCATCAGGCTCCTTGGTGCATCTCTGCCCATCGACCCTGTCCGGATCCCTCTTTGGCCCCTTCCCTCTTGGCCACATTCCCCGCACAGCACCCACATGCAGATTTTAAGACCATCTCTCTATCTCTCCGTCCCATTCTGCCATGACTCCTTTGTTGTCTACCAAATCCAGGCTCCAAAACAAGAGCTCCCCACCGCAAGCCACCAGCATCCTGCCCCTTGTTCTCTCCCTTCTGACCACATTATATCCTCAGACCACACCTAAGGCCATCCTTTCCTGGATCCCCGCAGGGACTGTCTCTGCCTCATGCTAGACCTCCACCCTTGGCAGCCCCTCAGAGTAGCAGGAGCATGGAATAGGTAATCGTTATGAAATGTGATTCCTGCCTGCTCCCCAGCAATTTCTTAGCATGTCTGCTACCCACACACTGGCCTCCCTCCGCCTGCGTCCATGCTGATGTCCCTGAGGTGACCTGCCATGATGTCTGCAAGGCCCATCTTAATGTGCAGCACTGCCCCTTCCCTGTTTCACCCCACTCACCATGGCCCTTCTCCCTGCTTACTCCGAGGGCCTTGGGTCATCCAATGCCCAGGCTAAGGCGTCCTGGCTCAGCTCTGCTCCAGCCAACTGGCCTCAATACAGCACATGCCTCTGGCCACCCGAGATCTGCCAGCATCCTCAGATTAGCTCTTTAGGTCCCTTTCCGCTCCACAGTACCCCCTTTACTGACTCTGGGTCCCTCATGTTCACGAGGTTTTCTCCCCTCGTCCATGCCACCTGTCCCTTTTTCCTGTGACTCCCCTGACCCAGCTCCCACTAGTCCCTCCTCCATGGCTGCCTGATCCTTCAGTCTCTCTCTCTCCACACTGGCTGTGGACTGAATTGGCCAATCCCATCATCCACCTTCTCTCCCACTCTTGTCTTCAGGAGACCCCGGCTTCACCTTCAACATGCTCTCCTCCTTTCCCACTACCTGCTGCTCATGTGACAGGTTCCACAGTCTCTCCCGTGACATGTGCTCCCTTTTCCATCTGCACGCTGCTCCCCGTTGCCAGCTTCTGTCCAACGTGCTGTACCAAATCATCGGTTGTCCCAGTTCACCCCTATGCAGCCTTCCCTTTGGGTCTGCCATTTTGAAACAGTGATTGCTTCCCTGGGCTTCTCTCTGACCTTCTGTCATCTAGCCTTGCCTTTCACTGACTGACCTGGCTGTCTCAAGCGTTTTAAATGGGCCACGACTTCTACACCTCATCCTCCTCTACCTTCTCCCTCCCACCCAAGCTCCTGGCTTACCTGCTCTGTGCTCTACCTCCTGCTTGCGCTGCCTCGTGCCCACGGCCTACTTGTGAGGACAGACTACCTGGATTTTCCATGTTCCCCCTTCATGTGGGCTTTTGAGCATCTGTCTCTTAGCACAGTGGTTCCCTGACCCTCTCAGCCAGCCCCTCCTGCCCGAGCTCAGAGGCGCCATCTCCGGCCCTTTCCTTCTCTTCCGGCCCGTTGGACCA
>NW_017731447.1:1985442-1987959 GCF_001890085.2 Hipposideros armiger
ACCACCTGTCCTCCTCCACACTCTCCCAGTGTTCCAGACTGCTCACCTGATCTCCGACCTCCTGGGCCTGTTTCACCATCTCTCCTGCTTGGCTTCTCTGCTGCATACAGAGCAAAGGAACCGTCCTACCTGAGCCATGCGACATTCTGTCAGCTACCGTCTCTGACCCTTCCGGCTGGATTCAGTCGTCTGCTCTGCTGTGCGCTCCCTTCCTGGTCCCTCACCCGCTACTCATCCCAGTTCAGTCATCACGGCCTCAGACATACTGTCCTGAATCGCACACTCCACCCACCAGCCCCTGCTCACATCCTGTGGACCAGGCTGTGGTTTCCTCTCGGGACCTGCAGACATCACTCCCTATAACCTTCCATGTTTCCATCCAGACCCTTTATCACACACTCATCTGACACAGCTTAGGGGAGCCTCTCTCTGTGATTCTTCCTCCTTTTTCCTGTTACCCCAGGTCTGTAGTCTTCTGCCCTCCCTTTCGCCCTGATTCTTCCCAACCCACACCA
Organism: Hipposideros armiger; assembly: GCF_001890085.2. Classification (NCBI taxonomy): domain Eukaryota; kingdom Metazoa; phylum Chordata; class Mammalia; order Chiroptera; family Hipposideridae; genus Hipposideros; species Hipposideros armiger. The sequence goes on from NW_017731447.1 coordinate 1,985,958, forward strand.
AGGCATTCAGTGTCAACCTGCACAGAGCCCTGGGTACAACAGTCCACCCCTCTCCCTCTCCTCCTCCCTACCTAGTAGGAATCTCTCCCAGGTGTTCTTCTTCAGTGTTGTCTCCCACCCCATCTACCATTCTTTCTGTGAGGCCATTCTGCCCAGTGCTGTGTACACATCTGCACAACCCGACTTTCCCTATTCACAACTCCCATCTCAGTCAGCCCTACTCGGGAGTCCTCAGCTCCAGGACCGAACCTTGGCGCGCTACCCGCTGACGGTGAGTCCCAGGTCACCGCCAGATGCCTTCTCGGCTACATCCATTTGCTCGCTGTCTGCCTGGTCCAGGGTCCTTCCACCCCCACCGTGTCTGACAGTCTTGACTCTGACACCTCCATCTACCCCGACTCAGGGGCCCCTCTGCTCATGCTTCACCTGCCTGCCCAGCTCTGCCCTCTGCCCCTTCCACCCAGTGATTCTCACCCGAGGGTGCATGACCCCCAAGGNCTCACCCGAGGGTGCATGACCCCCAAGGTGGCCTATCATATCATCTTTGGGGGTTTTTTTTTTTTGTTTTTTTTTTGGTTTTTGTTTGGAGCAGAGCACTGCTCCCGCCCCCCCAGATGTTCTGATAGGCCTCCCTTGGGGTCCATGCCCACATCCCCCCCTCGGGTGAAATCACCCCCCCCACCCCCGGGGAGAATCACTGCTGTGGAAGCCCAACCTGACCCCTGAGCTGCACCCCGCCTCCCCTTGCGCCTCTAGCCTCCTACTGGCTGCCATTGACACATTTCCTCGAAGATCCCAGCGTTGGCCCAACTGCCAATGGCCCAGTGCTGCCCTCTTGAAACCACCACATTCCCTTCCATATTTGCTCTTTGACACTCAACATGCCCCTAACCCCAGTCTGCAGCAGAACATTGTTCTTTGCACACACATTCCATCCTGATACCTCTCCTGACCCCCAATCCTTGATGATTCTCAGAAGTTATGACAATATCTTTGGTCCCAATCCGGTCCTTTCCAGCACTTTCCCTAAGTTACCCTCCTCATCAGATCCATGACACAGTCTTCCTGCAGACTTGCCCCTGTGGTCCTCACGCCCCTCTGTTGCCCACCAACCAGACCTTTCCCTTCCCCCTTTTCCGCCAATACCCTCCTGTGTCCTCTCCGGGAGGAGTCACTGGTCTTTCGTCAACCTGCAGTCATCACTCAACACTGGACGTGGAATCAGTCCACAAGCTCAGTTAGAGAAGATGGTTTTTTCAGTACGTGGGGCTTGGCTGAAGTCCCCCAATCCCATCCAAAAGCCCATCAGTGCCAACGCTGCTTTCCTGTCCATCCCTGTCAAACCAGACCTGACCCCCAACTTGACACTTGTACCGCTGGATCGTAGTAAAGAGCCTGGATGCAAAGTTCTACCCTTGCCATAAATTTCAAGGCCACCAGAACAGCCACGGCTGTACACCCACTGCTCGCCATCCCTTTTCCAATCTTCTTTCTCCATGCCAGGGCCAGCACTGAATTTCCTTCCATTTGGCAGCTCTGAGATCAGCCTGGGTTCCTCCCTCCCTCCCTCCTCTTCCTGCTCCCCTTGTTGGTGTCCAGCCCTCTCCCTATCACTGCGCTCCACTCTCGGTCTTCCCTTGAGTGCATCCCATCACTTTGGTTGTCTCTGAAGGATGACCCTCCTGTCACATTGCATCAAGGCCCCATTTGGACACTCCTTCCCGCAACCTTTCCTCATGGACGCATTGTTTCCTTTCTTGACCAGGGGAAGCACCCTGCCTCTTCTCTAGGACCCATGCATCTCACCTCAAAGCTCTTACGTCTGTCATCTACCTGCACTGGGTCATCCCTTCCCCAAAGGGCTGTGCTTCCTCCCGTGACCTCGTCTCACTGCTCACACTCTTTCCATCCCCTCAGCAGGCCACATCATCTCCTGAAACCATCTGCTGTCACTCTTCAGGTCCTTCCATTGGCTCTGGCCACTGCCAACCTTCCCTTCCCC
>NW_017731447.1:1990724-1994183 GCF_001890085.2 Hipposideros armiger
TGCCTGCCCAGCTCTGCCCTCTGCCCCTTCCACCCAGTGATTCTCACCCGAGGGTGCATGACCCCCAAGGCGGCCTATCATATCATCTTTGAGGTATTTTGTGGTTTTGTTTTTTGGGTTTTTTTGGGTTTTGTTTTTGTTAGGAGCAGAGTACTGCTCCCCCCTCTCAGATGTTCTGATAGGCCTCCCTGGGGTCCATGCCCACAGCCCCCCCTTGGGTGAAATCACACCCCCCCACCCCCGGGGAGAATCACTGCTGTGGAAGCCCAACCTGACCCCCTTGGCTGCACCCTCCCTTCGTGCCTGTAGCCTTCCACCAGTTTCACTGACATTTCCCCTAAAAGATCCCAGCATTGGCCCCCATTCTGACGTTGGCCCCATTCTAACCTTGGCCCCATTCTGACACTGGCCCCCATTCTGACCTTGGCCCCATTCTGACCTTGGCCCCCATTCTGACACTGGGCCCCCATTCTGACCTTGGCCCCCATTCTGACCTTGGCCCCATTCTGACATTGGCCCCATTCTGACCTTGGCCCGGCACGCTCCTCTTGGAACCATCACATCTCCTCCATATTCGCTCTTTCATACCCATCATGCCTCATCCCCAGTCTCCATGAGAACATTGTTCTTTCTCACCCCCACCCGACAACACCCCTCCTGTTTCCCACCCTTTTGACTCTCAGAAATTGTGACAATAATTTTGGTCCAAGTCTTGTCATCCTTGGCCCCCGTGGTCCTCATGCCCCTCTGTTTCCCGCCAACCAGACCTTTCCCTTCCCCCTTTCCTGCCGCTACTGTCCTGTGTCCTCTCTGGATGGAGTCACTGGTCTTCCCCACCCTCTCCTCAACCTGCAGTCATCACCCCAACACTGGACGTGAATCAGTCCACAAGCTCAGTTAAAGATCGTTTTCTCAGAGTCTGGAGTTTGGCTCATATTCCCCACCCAACCCCCATGCCCACTGACCCCACCCCTGCCCTCCTGTCCTACCTTGTCAAACCCGACCCAGACCTGAACCCAGACCCAAACCCTAACTGCCCCTCCCCTCCCCTCCCCGCCTCCCACCTCTTGGCCACCGCCCACCCCATTCCCACCGGATCCGTAGTAAAGAGCCTGGCCAAAAAGTGCTGCCCTTGCCACAGCACTGAAAGCTGAAGGAGCAGCCCTGTCCCGCTGCCTGCTGGCCTCTTGTGTTTCTGCCTCTCGTTACCTGTGCTGCTGCTCACACTGTCTGGCCCTGAAAAGCTGAACTTCCTTGTGGCTGGCTCCTCTGAGATCTCCTAGGATGCCTCCTCTGCCACCGCCCCGATGGTGTCCAGCACGCTCCACCATGCTCCTCTCCCCAGGTGCCTCCCCATCACCATGCCTGGCAGGTGACCCTTCACTGGCGCAGCATCAAGGCCCCAAATGGACATCCTTGCATGACCTCCTCAAGCTGCACATATTTCCCTTCCCTCCTTGGCCCAGGAAAGCACTCTCTTCTCCTTGGCTCGTGCATCTCAGAGCTTGTCTGTCATGCAGCCATCTGTGATCATCACCTCTCCTTAGGGCTGCGCGCCCTCCTGGGACCTGCTGTCACCATTCACACTCTTTCCATCTCCTCGCCAGGCCGCGCTCTCCTGAACCATTGCTGTCTCTCAGCTGGTCCTTCCACTGGCTGCCTGCACTGCCTTCCCTAGGCTCCCTTTTCCTTAGCCTCGCCCCATCTCATTTTCCTTCTCTCTCTCTCTCCCCTCCCCCCTGCCCCCCAAATAAAGATTTTGCCCACAGGACTTGACACTAGGCCGGCACTTCCTCTCCTTTCTCCTGACCTCCACTGCTCGCATCTCGCCTCCATCGGGCCAGGATGGCCCCTGCCCACCCCCTTACTCAGCCACTACCCACTGACAAAGTTTGGATCCTCCTCTTACCCTCTGAGCCACAATCCGCCCCCCAACACTCACATGCAGATTTTAAACCTTCCCCTCACTCTCCATCTCATACTGCATTGTCCCCCCACCAACCACGACCCTGTCCGTCCCTCGGTTCCAGCCGCTTTAATAAGAGCCTCCCACCCCAACATCGCACCCCTGCTCTCTCCTCTGAGCCTGTTTGCTGTCCACACTCTACTCTCAGATTACACCAGTGACACTGGTTTGAAGGTCCCCATCCTTCTCTGCTGCCCTCTGGAGCCTCTCTGACACATGCTAGAACCCCACCCTTTCCAGCCTCCCTGGAAGAGCACAACACGGATCCTGTGATGGTTGTGAGATGTCACCTCTGCCCTGGTTCCGGTCTTCTCCTCCTCCATTTCTAGGCATGTGAGTCCATCCGCGTGAGTCCATCCTGAAGTCCCTGAGGTTACCTGCCAGTCGTTTCTGCTGGGTCCATCTTAATGTGCAGTGTGCCCCATTTCCTCTCCTGCACCACAGTCTTTGTAGCCCCTTTCTCCCACTTGCTGCTGATCACCCTGGATCTTCAAATGCCCCGGTTACAGGGTCTCATTCTGCTGTGCTCCTGTCCCAGGTTTCTGTACCATACCTGCCACTCCCATTTCCCTTGAGTTCTGCCGAGGTCCCCAGACTGGGAGCTCTCAGTCCACCTTCCCCTCTTCCGCCTTCCCATTAATGACCCTGAGTCCATCACATATTAATGAAGTTCTTTCCCCCCTTCCCAGGTACCTGTCCCTCTCACTTGCGGTTGACTGGCCTCACACAACTTGCTCTGCTGACCACCATCTCAATCTCATGGCTGCCTGAGACTTCATTGTCTCGCCCTGTCCCTAGGTGTAGAGTGGTTCTTGCTCGGCACATCGTCTGCTTGTCTCCCACTGTCACCTTCAGTAGACCCTCTGCTTCATCTTCAATTTCCCATTCTGCTTTCCCTACCACCTGCCACTGCTGGGATGGATTCAGTGCTCTTTTCCTTGATATCTGCTCCCTTTTGACCTGCCCTAATGTTCCCCCCGTTGCAAGCTTCTTGGTCCCCAATGTGCTATACTGAATTCATCTGCTGTCCCAATATGCCCTAAGCTCCCTGCATTTTCAGGTCCACCTTTTGGAGAAGGGCCTTGCCTCTCTGAGCTCCTCTCTGACCTGCGTCTCACCATGCCCTGCAGTGACAGGGTTGTCCCTAACGTTTCTAACAGGCCAATACCTCTACACCTTATCCTCGCCTCTCTCCTCCCACCTCACCAAGTTTCTCACTTAGCCATGTGGTTCTCTTCTGCATGGGCTTCCTCGCATCCTTGGTCCATTCATGGGAGCAAACTTCCTGGATTCTGCAATTCCGCTCCCTCTTCAGGCATTTTATCATCCCTCTCTTAGCACAGTGGTTCCCTGACCCTCTCAGCCAGCCCCTCCAGCCCAAGCTCAGAGGCACCATCGCCGGCCCTTTCCTTCTCTTCCGGCCCGTTGGACCACCTGTCCTCCTCCACACTCTCCCAGTGTTCCAGACTGCTCACCTGATCTCCGACCTCCTG
>NW_017731447.1:1995113-1997700 GCF_001890085.2 Hipposideros armiger
GGGGCCCCTCTGCTCATGCTTCACCTGCCTGCCCAGCTCTGCCCTCTGCCCCTTCCACCCAGTGATTCTCACCCGAGGGTGCATGACCCCCAAGGTGGCCTATCATATCATCTTTGGGGTTTTTATTTTTTTGGTTTTTTTTTGGTTTTTGTTAGGAGCAGAGCCCTGCTCCCCCCTCAGATGTTCTGATAGGCCTCCCTTGGGGTCCATGCCCACAGCCACCCCTCGGGTGAAATCACCCCCCCCCGGGAAGAATCACTGCTGTGGAAGCCCAACCTGACCCCCTGGGCTGCACCCTCCCTTCGTGCCTGTAGCCTTCCACCAGTTTTCACTGACACTTTCCCCAAAAGATCCCAGCATTGGCCCCATTCTGACACTGGGCCCCATTCTGACACTGGGCCCCATTCTGACACTGGGCCCCCAATGTGACACTGGGCTCCATTCTGACCTTGGCCCCCATTCTGACACTGGGCTCCATTCTGACCTTGGCCCCCATTCTGACCTTGGCCCCATTCTGACACTGGCCCCCATTCTGACACTGGCCCCCATTCTGACACTGGGCTCCCATTCTGACACTGGCGCCCATTCTGACACTGGCCCCCATTCTGACCTTGGCCCGGCACGCTCCTCTTGGAACCACCACATCTCCTCCATATTCACTCTTTCATACCCATCATGCCTCATCCCCAGTCTGCACTAGAACATTGTTCTTTTTCACCCCCCACCCCCGAAAACACCCCTCCTTTTTCCCACCCTTTATGACTCAGAAATTGTGACAATATCTTAGGTCCAAATCTTGTCATCCTTGGCCTCCGTGGTCCTCACGCCCCTCTGTTTTCCGCCAACCAGACCTTTCCCTTCCCCCTTTCCTGCCGCTATTGTCCTGTGTCCTCTCTGGATGGAGTCACTGGTCTTCCCCACCCTCTCCTCAACCTGCAGTCATCACCCCAACACTGGACATGGAATCAGTCCACAAACTCAGTTAAAGAAATTGGTTTTCTGAGAGCCTGGAGTTTGGCTCATATTCCCCACCCAACCCCCATGCCCACTGACCCCAACCCGACCCAGACCTGAACCCTGTCCTGCACCCCCCACCCAGCCTCCCACCCCATCCCCACCTCCCATCCCATCCCCGCGGATCCGTGGTAAAGAGCCTGGCCGAAAAGTTCTACCCTTGCCACAGCATTCAAGGCCGAAGGACCAACCACCTTTCCCACCCACTGCCAGCTACCCCCTTTTTCACTCTTCCCTACACTGCTACTCATGTTGGTTGGCACCAACACTCTGACCTTCCACCTGCCATTTGCCCAGATGCCTGCTTTGCCACCTCTCATCGCCCTGCTCCCCGTTGGGGTCCAGCCTGTCTCCCTTCCACTTGTCTCCATTCTCCCCGGTGCCTCCCATCACCTCGTCTGTGTCTGGGAGGTGACCCTTCACCAGCCCAGCATCAAGGCTCCTTGGACATTCGTTCCCGCTGCTGTTTCTGACACTGTACTTCCCTTTCCCTCCTGGGGAGGCCCTGAAAGCCCTGCCTCTTCCCAGGGCCCACGCATCTCAGTCCCTGCCGTGCTTGTCATTTCGGCGCAGTGTCTTTCCTTCCCAGGGTGTGCTCCCTCCTGTGACCTGCTCTCACCACTCACACCTTCCATTCCCGTGCAGGCCACGTTCATTCCTGAAACCATTTGCTGTCACTCACTGGTCCAGGCACCACCTTCCCGTTAGGCTCCCTTTCCCCAGGCCTCAGCTCGTCTCTCTCTCCTTCCTCGTCTCTCTCCCTTCTGATGAAGCCCTTGCCCACTGAGCTTCACAGTCAGTCCTGCCATGCCGTCCTCTCGTTGCTTCCCTCGCCTCCACGGCTTCCTTTTCTGCTCCATCAGGCCCCTGGTTGCGCCTCCGCCCGTCACCCTTGACCTCCCACTCTCTGCGAACACTGTCCAGATCGGCCCTATGGCCTCTTCCCCTCTTGGTCACGATCCTCTCACAACATCTACCTTGAATTGAAGGCCCTCCTCTCGCTCTCCATCCCATTCTGCCTGCCCCCTTTGCTGTTCACCAGATCCAGGCTCTCGAACAAGAGGCTTCCCCCAAGCCCCGCCGTCGCACCCCTGCTCTCGCCCTCTGAGCCCCTTTACTGTCCACACTGTCTTCTCAGCCTAGACCTAGGAAGCCCCCATATTCTGAAACTCCCATATCTCCCCCGCTTCTGTTAGGAGTCCCTGTGCGGCAGTTACCTCCGCCCTTTACAGCCTCTGTGGCGGAGGCTCTGCACACACGGCACTCACTGTGGACCGTCTCCTATGCCTCCATTTCCAGCCTGCCCCTCCACCATTTCTAAGCATATCTGCCGCACGACACAACTCCATCCACATGAATCCATCCCAAAATCCCTGAGGCAATTTCTGGATTCACCACGTCCACTCCCTCTTTCGGGCCCTTAGCCATCCCTCTCTTGACACAGTGGTTCCCTGACCCTCTCAGCCAGCCCGTCCTGGCCGAGCTCAGAGGCGCCATCTCCGGCCCTTTCCTTCTCTTCCAGCCCATTGTACCACCTGTCCTCCTCCACACTCTCCCAGTGTTCCAGACTGCT
>NW_017731447.1:1998855-2001723 GCF_001890085.2 Hipposideros armiger
CCCCACCCTCGGGAAGAATCACTGCTGTGGAAGCCCAACCTGACCCCTGAGCTGCACCCCTCCCACTTCCTGCCTGTACCCTTCCACCAGTTTCCACTGACACATTACCCCAAAAGATTCTGACATTGGCCCCAGTTTGACCTTGGCCCGGCACGCTTCTCTTGGAATCACTACATTCCCTTCCACATTTGCTCTTTGAATTCAACGTGCCTCAACCCCAGTCTGCATTAGAACATTGTTCTTTGCACACACACCTGCATCCTGATACCTCTTCTGCACCCCCATCCCTTATGACTCTCAGGAGTTATGAGAATCTCTTTGGTCCAAATCTGGCCCTTTCCAGCACTTTCCCTAAGTTACCCTCCTCATCAGATCCATGACACGGTCTTCCTGCAGACTTGCCCATGTGGTCCTCACACCCCCGTTTCCTGCCAACCAGACCTTTCCCTTCCCCCTTTTCCGCCAATACCCTCCTGTGTCCTCTCTGGGAGGAGCCACTGGTCTTCCCCACCCTCTCCTCAACCTACAGTCATCACCCCAACAGTGGACGTGGAATCAGTCCACAAGCTCAGTTAGAGAAGATAGCTTTCGCACACTTTGGCTCATGTTCTCCATCCCCACCCAACCTGCCCTCCCATCCAACCCCATCAAGCCCAGCCTACACCTAGCCCTAACCTTTTCCCTACCCCGTGCCCACCTCCCATGCCTCCCCCACCGGATCCGTAGTAAAGAGCCTGGCCTGAAAGTTCTACCTTTGCCACAACATCCAAAGCCTGAGGAACATCTGCTCTGCACCCCTGCAGCCGCCCCTTCTGCTCCTCCTCACCTGTGTGCTGCGTGCCCTGGCTGGCCCCCAAGTTCTGAACTTCCTGTGGTTGGCACCTCTGAGGTCTGCCATGAGGCAGTCTCTGCGGCCTCCCTCTTTGCTTCCCTGTTGGTGTCCAGCCTGTCTCCCTTCCACCACTCTCCACTCTCCATTGTCCCTTGGGTGCCTTCCATCACCTTGTCTGTCTCTGAGAGGTGACCCTCCCATCTTGCTGCATCAGAGCCTCATTTGGACATTGCTTCCTGTAACATTGCATTTTCCCGGCTGGCCCAGGGAAAGTGCCCTTCCTCTTCTTCAGGGCGTCTCTCAGTCTGTCGTCTGCCTGCACTGGGCCATCCTTTCCCCATAGGGGCATGCTCTCTTCCTGACCCCCTCTCATTGTTCACCATGTTTCCATCCATCCCCTCGCCATGTACTTTCCTTCTGAAGCCATCTACTGTCACTCAGGTCTTTTCACTAGTCCAGCCATTCCCTTCCCTTTATGCTCTCTCTTCCTCAGCCTCACCCCGTCTCACTTTTCTTATTCTTCTCTCTTTGAATCAAGCCCTTGCCCACAGAACGTTACAGCCAGTGCCATCATTTCCTTCTCTCCTTCCTTCCCTCACCTCCACTGCTTGCGTATCTCCTCCATCGGGCTCCAGGATGCACCCCTGCCAATCACCCCTGACCTCCCACTCTCCATGGATACTGGAACCCCTTTGCCCTCTTTCTCTCTTGGCCACGGTTGCCTCACCACACCCATGTGCAGGTTGTGAGACCCTCCTCTCGCTCCCCTTCCCATTCTGCCTCGCCCCTACTGTTTTCCACCGTCCAGCCTCCTGAACAAGGCCTCCCCCCACCCAACCCCTGACATCGCCCCTTGCCCTGCCTGTCCCTCTGTGCCCCTTTGCTGCCCACATTCTCTTCTCATACTAGACCTGTGACACTACACTCTTGAAGGTCGCCATCCTTCCCTGCTTCCCTTGGGGAGTCTGTGCCACATTCTGGACTACCACTGTTCCCAACCTCCCTGGAATAGCACAGGATGGATTCAGTGATCGCTGTGAAATGTCAGCTCCACCTGGTTCCCACCCACTCTCTGCCATTTCTACGCATATTTGTTCCCACACTGGACTCCACCCACGTGAGTCTATCCCAGTCCCTGAAGTGACCTGTCATGGTTTCTGTGCAGGGTCCGTCCAAATGTGCAGCACTGCCTGTTTCCCCTTTCATGTCAGCCATTGTGTCACCTCCACCGTGTGATCCTGAGTGCCCCTAGTCTCCCAATGCCCAGACTGTGACGGCTCGGCCCTGTTCTGCTCCGTTACTACCGTCCAGTCTCAGTATCTTACATGCCATCACTGTCACCCCGAGACCTGCTGATGTCCCCAGATTGGGAGCTCTTCAGGCCACATCCCATTTTCCGCAGTGCCCCCTTGACCAGTGCCAAGCCCCTCCTTTGTTCGTGAGGTTCTCGCCTCCTTCCCTGCTGCCTGTCCATTTCTCTTCCCTTCCCCTCCCCTAACCATCTCTCCTACCACCTGTTAGTCGTGTCATGAATTCACTGGTCTTGTCCTTAACTTCTGTTCCCCAACTGTCCTGCATTCATGCTCCCCGGGTTGCAGGCTACTTTGTCCCCAGCATGCTGTACTCACTCCATCTGTGATCCCTGTTCACTCCTAAGCACTCCACCTTATCCGATCTGCCATTTTGGAGAAAGTCATTGCTTCCCTGGGCTTCGCTCTTACCTTCTATCTTCTCTCCATGCCACACCCTGACATGTCTCCATTTTTTTGGTCTCGACCTCTACACTCCATCCTCCTCTGGCCTCATCCGCCTCTCCCGTGTTCCTTGCTTGCCTTACCTGCTCTGTGCTCTGCCTCCTGAATGGGCTTCCTCATGCCTTGGCCCACTTTACGGGGCAAAGTCCCTGCATTTTTCACATCCACTCCCTCTTTCAGGCCCTTAGCCATCCCTCTCTTGACAGTGGTTCCCTGACTCTCTCAGCCAGCCCCTCCTGCCCGAGCTCAGAGGCGCCATCTCCGGCCCTTTCCTTCTCTTCC
>NW_017731447.1:2002753-2047993 GCF_001890085.2 Hipposideros armiger
TGCCTGCCCAGCTCTGCCCTCTGCCCCTTCCACCCAGTGATTCTCACCCGAGGGTGCATGACCCCCAAGGCGGCCTATCATATCATCTTTGAGGTGTTTTTGGGTTTTGTTTTTTTGTTTTTTTGGTTTTGTTGTTTGGAGCAGAGCACTGCTCCCGCCCCCCCAGATGTTCTGATAGGCCTCCCTTGGGGTCCATGCCCACATCCCCCCTCGGGTGAAATCACCCCCCCCCACCCCCGGGAAGAATCACTGCGGTGGAAGCCCAACCTGACCCCTGGGCTGCACTTTCCCACTTTGAGCTTGCAGTGTTCTGTCGGTTGCCATTGACACATTCTCCTGAAAGACCCCACCCCGAGTTGGCCCCACTCTCACATTATCCGGCACTGTCCTTCTGACTGCACTCTTTCATACCCAACGTCTGTCATGCCCCAAACACGAGTCTTCTTTATAGATAGACATGTTCATTTGCTTAGTTCCTCCCTTTTTTTAGTCAAGATGTAGTCAAGAATTGTTGTTACAACTTTTGTTTGTTTGCTTGTTTACTTCCTAGTCCGTGCCTCATTCATTCCTGTGCTTAATTTTACTTGTTTTCAAAGTAAAATTTTCTCTGATTGAACTTTGGAAACCTACTCATTGAAGCCCTTATTCTTTTCATGTTTAATATTTCCTGGACATGCTCTCACCTTCTCCTGTCATCCCTTCTTGCTCTGCCTCACTCTCACTGCCAGTCTCTGCATTTCTCTCTCTTCTAGAGCTTGTTGGAAACTTGAACCTTCCTTGAACTCAGCTATAAAATGGTACATATACTCTTAACCTCTTCCTTCTTATATTTTCTTCACCACTGAATATTTTCCTTTTTCATTAATTCATATCTTTGAAGTTACATACTGTAACAAGTTTGGCCAGCCACCTTAATTTCCCCACTCTTTGCTGTTAACCCTATCATGGGTTTACTGTACACTACTTTTTTCCTCATCTCTGTATATAGTATAATCCGTGCAGTGTTCCTGTCTTTTATTCCGTTTAATTTCCGTTATTACTGAGGACATTTCGTGTCATTTTTGTTTTTTCCTCAGGGCACCTGTAGTCGTATGTGTAATGCTAGTTGCACATTCCATTCTGTACTCCTTTCTTTCCTCTGCCATATTTAACCCTGCTGCCTCATCCCGCCCCTTCCATCATTTGTTCAGTGCCGTCTTTCTGAAAAAGTCCTCTCTGGTTACGGATGTGCACTTTCAAGTCCATTCCATGGCACCCTTTCCCTCATATCAACTGAATTCCCCTTTCTTTCTTAACTTTTTCGCCTCCTTGGTTTGGAATTCGATTAAACGTACAACTCAGTCTATCTTTTCCACTTGCCTTTTTCCAGTATTCCACTCCAGTGCATATGGCTGCCTTGACTTGTTTCCATCCTGCCTTCACTTTCTTCAAGACCTTGGGCCCATCTTCAGTCCTATTTCCACTTCCTTGTCCTCATGTTTCTGGGTTTCCTTATTATTAATCTATTTCCCCCTATATTTAGTCTAGTTACTCTGAAATACTATCCATACCGTGCGCTTTTTACTTAGTTTCTATTATCACAACCTCCCTTATTCCATTAGAGACAGTTGTAGTGCCAAACCCCGTTTTCCAGTATGCCGTCCCTCACATGACTTTTCCCATCTAAAGGTACATTTTGCTTTTCCACCCATTCTCTTGGGGTTTTTCCCCCTCTTCTACCTTTTATTAACATCCAAATTCTGAGTTTATATCCTTCTCATAACCTCATACCTTCCTCTTTGGTTCCTCTTTTTGCTCTGCACTCATTACTCAATCCATTTCTGTATTTCTGCTTTCCTACATACTTTGCTGAATTGCTTTGGTTTTTTATTTTTCCCATGATAGGATCTCTGCCTTGTTTTGGGACCGCTTCACTGAAGCTGTCGCTAACATTTCTCTCTGTGGACTGCACTTTTCTATGCAAACATACCATCCTGGATACTATCCCTCTTAAATCTCATTTTGAGTCATCACTTTATCTCCCTTTAAGAACTGCCTCACCACACAGTTCTCTTCCTTACTCAACTGCTTTATAAGTACAATTTTCATTATCCTTTGTTTAAAATACTCTAAATAACAATTTTTCTTAGTAAATGCTTATATTGCAATACCTTATTTTGAAAACGCCCTCAACCTTCTCCCTTTTAAAAATCCAACCTATTTTTCAAGCATCACAAAAATACTATTATAAAATTTTAAATTTCTTATAATTAAAAACCATTTTAAAGGGAAACTACATAAGTACTTAACATATCACTCATTCATTTGTGTGTATGCAGTACACGTTTGTATGCAGTACAAAATGAACCCATGCTGTAAGATTGTAATTGCATTCTCCTTTTACATGGCAAGAAATAATGATAGGTTTTCAAGATAAATAACAAATGCATATACATTTTTTAATGAAATATATAAATAAGAAACTTTTTGGAAACTTTTACTTACCGATTGGTGAATTGCTTGAGTTGTTCCATGCATATTGTAGGGAAGATGATAGAAATAATGCATTTAAAAACCTTAAGCATAGGAGTAAGCCTCTTGGTAGACCTATGATCGCAGCGAGCATATAGCATCCCAAACAGACTTGTGTGCAAACTTGGAAGTTTGTGCTAGCACAGGAACGCTAACTCCCTGTACCCAGTTTCCCGAGCACATGGTGATGTATGGACACACACTTTGGATGGTGACAAATATTTTGATAATGTGAGTAGACAGCTGGTGACACGTGCATTCCTCATTCTGCTCTCAGTAATATTGGCTATTGGGCACCTTGCAGATTCCAAATCCATCGTAACTCATACTCTCTCTCTCTCTAACCAGCATCTTTTCTCCCTTCCCCTTTCCTCCTTTTTTTTTTTTTTTTAATACAAATCTTTTCAGGTGCTTCTCTGACTTTCAGCCAGTCTTTATGTGATTCTTTAAATTCTCAGCAAATTGAACATCAGCAGGTCTGCCATAACTCCCTTTGAATATTTGCTCTGCCAGGCCTTAAACATTATTCGACACATCTTTCACTCAGAGGCTCTGTATGTCAGTGAATACAGGATTACTCTCCTCATTTATCTCATCATGACTCCCAACCACTCCTCAACCAATAGCATTCATTTGTCCTACAGAAAATGTATCCAAGCCATACCTTCTAAAAGGTCAGTGGTGACGTTTTTACAGTTTCCACCAGTGGCTTATCGGGGTTTATCTTAATCTACTTCCTTCTAACCTTGCCTAACAATCACTTCCATCATAAATGTCCCACTAAGACTTCACAAGCCAGCCTACGCAACTCCTGTCCTTCTGGAAGCCCCAGATCTCCTGTTCCACACACAGTTCTGAGATCTGACAACTCTGTGTTTCTTTCATTCACAGGTGACCTGTCTTGTTGCCATTCCATCTACTCAAAACTGCTCTCATTCATACAATACCCCTTTTACTTACTTGCCACCCTCTCTATTTTCTTATCTTGTTGTGACCTTTGGCCTAAGTCTCCCATCAATATGTCAAATAATGTCTTTCCATCTGCAAGCAACTTGAACATTCTATCCCTTCCCGTCTATTGTTGCCAACTCCCTACTTTCCTCCAAAATTCCTTCTTCTTTCAGCTGCATCTTTCCTGTGAACAGAATCATCTCTCCTGGGTATGTACACTTTTGATGTTCAGCACTCACAATTCAGCCTCTTCCATCTTCTTCCCTTCCTGCTCTCTGTACTGAATCTGTTTCCACCATCCATTCAGTCTAGACTCACCTAGGACTTCTGTCTGGCCCATTTAAACTTGGTCACATTTAACCCGCCGTCAGGCACAACTGATCTCACAGATTCACTGCACACAAATTTTCAAATATCTAACAGTTAACTTATGTATCATGACTCATCACTTCCGTATCTTCCCCCTCTACCGTAACCTATCGCCAGTTGTGTTTGTGACTTAGTACAGCAAAGACTTATTTCATAGTGGCATCTTTGTGTGCAGTGAATCTGTGAGATCAGTTGTGCCCAACGGAGGGTTAATCTCTCTCTAACCTCTCATTCTATTGACCACACCAACTGTTTCAAATCTTTTGCCAACAAAGCTTTCTGAGCAGCAACACATTATCCTCCAATTCTTATTGAGCTGTATTCTCACCTCTTCCCTCAGCTGTCTGATCTCTGGCTTACCACCCAGCTCTTCACTGAACTTCCAGGTCTGGTGTCTCTCAGGTTCCTCACCCTGGCCCGCCTCACTGTCCTTCCTTGGTCAACATTTTGCAAGACAGCACGCTCTGCACCATACTCCCTCTCCACCATACTCCCTCTCCTTAGATTTTAGCCTTAATGGTCCTCTACTTTTTCCTTCTCTTTTTTTAAATATATGTCTCAATAGTTTCTCTCACATGACACTTTAATTTCTGAGCAAACTTGAACATTATACTTTATACAACATTATACAACAAATTCTTGCAGATTTCCCTGATTTGCTGTCATATATTAAAATCTGTACTTTTCACCTCCATCTCTAATTAGTGAGAGACATGTCATTTTCCTCTTGAGAGGCACTGTTGAGGTACCCTGTCTTCATGGTATCCACTCACTTTCTACCAAAAGAGACCATCCTCTCACCAGGGAAACTCCTCACCCATGCCCACCAGCTGGTCACACTGATGGCTTTCAGCTTGCTATCAATGGCTTTTCATCAAGATGTGTCCTAATCTCCCCCTTCTAACTGTTCCTATCAACCAAGCTCTTTAATTAAAATTTTCCATCCCCCCAAAATTCATACACTCACTACCTTCTTTATATCTTTATATAATCTGTATTTGAGACTTTTTTAAAGAAATAAAATATTGCACATATAGTGGAGACCATCTATACCACTTCAGAATCATTTACCTCTCTCCCTTCCAAGAGATAAACTACCACATAATTTGATACTTATTCTCATACATATTTTTATAATTTTAGTATTTCTATATCCATAAATAACATGTATATAAATTCTTTAAAAACTTTTTTCCCATCAAAACTTCATGAGCTAGTCTACTTGGTTTACTTCTCCCTGATTATCACACCACAAATCTCAAGCTTGACCACCAGACATTCTAACCAGCTAGCTCCCTTCCGGGATCTTACAGGTTTCTCCATCCTGGGTGTACGTAACCCACATCTTATCTGCCTTTTTGCCACTCTGACTCTGGAGAACCCCTCTCTAATTCATGAAATGCTCCCATTACTTAGACTAAGCCCCCTCTCTTCTTGTTTATTCTGTTACGTTCTGCTACATCTTAACTATCCATCTCAGCTACTATCACACTATATCATAACAATGGGTACAGTATTTTTCTCCTGAGGTTTACTTCTTTTGATTCCCATCCACTCCTCAAGAAATACTAATCCTCTTCTCGATAGCCAGCCACTTGCCCATGCTCCTGATTTATTTTAAGGTTGCTAGTATTGCCTTTTTAGGAGAATTCATCTTAATAAAACTCCCTTAAACTTTCTATTAACCAAGTTTTAGATAAATTGTTTTACCCATGGCATCAATATCTAGTCTACTCTAATTCCCATTCCTATCCAGGTCCTTGAAACTATTAGATACACCACTCATTGCCACTGGGCCTTGCTGTCCACTCTGAACCATTTCAAGGTCGCCCTCTGAGTCTCTCCGTTATACACCTGATCTGCATTGTTGCCACTCCATTTACTCTTGGCTTTTCTGATTCATACGATGGTCCTTAACTCAGCTAACAAACTCCTTCTCCTCATTCCGTCACAACCCGGTCTAAGTATGGTGCCATAACCCAGCAGTCAATATCTGCCATTCTTAACATAATCCCTTCATATCTGCAGGAACCCTCATGCTCTTCCATGCCTTTCCTCTTGGTTCCTTCGTTTCTCTTACAAACATGCTGCCTCATCTTCTGTGTCCCCTCCTTTCAGCTGCCACCTACATAACATATCATTGTTACAGGTTTCAGGGGGCTCTTCTGGATAGGTCCTCCTATCATATTGGGCACTCCCTACTCAGCCCACTGCCATCTCCCCTTGTATCCGACTTTCTTTACTGCATTTGTTTGTATTCTCAGTTCAGCATCAATGTCCACAGGATTCCTGCCTCTGGCCTGCCTTTTATGTCCATCCCGCTTAGCCTATTTCTGACCTCTCACTATATTGCCACACCCATTTCTCTCAGGGTTTTCGCAGCAAAGCATCCTGGACAGCAAACCCTCACTTGCTACATTTTTACCTCACTCTCCTTGTTACTACACAACTCAGACTAATTTCCAACGCCCATTTCCTACCTTTCCCACTCAGCCCTCTTAATTGCCCTTCCTGTTTATTGGTTTCTACACTGCGTGCTCTGTACCCCAGCCTGATTCACGCACCCCCTCTTATTTAGCTTCCAACCTCCACCTTTCGCTCTACCCTTCTTTGCTGTTTTTTTTCATACAAGTCTCCTCGGTTGCTTCTCGTCTTCTGCAAGTCTTAATACGTGTCCTTAATTTCTGAGTATACCTTTAATATCCCTCTTATAGAACATTTTTCCCAATTTCCCTTTGGAGATTTGCTTCATATATTTCAACCTTTGACAGTGATGAATGCATATTTTTTTGAGGTATCCTCCCTTCCTGATCCCTACTGTCTCCCTCACTCAAAACCACTTTTCTCCTCTTCAGACAAGCCTTTCCCTTACATAGTGTCTATCCTGTCATCTTCCTTTTCCATCATTACCTTTGGCCCAAGTATGGTGCCAGAAACCTTCAGTTGGTATCAGTGACAATTTCTATGTTATTATTAAGTGATACTTTCTCAAGTGGCAGCAATTTTAACTTTGCTAGTTTACTCCTTTTCCTTTATTTTGCCTTATAAAAACTCTAATATTCAGCTTCCCTCCTTCATTCAGAGACTATGTACAATCATTCCCACAGATTCAGCCGTCTCTTTTGGATACACACATACCTCAATCGGCACTCACTGTTCAGACTGTGACTGGATTAGGTCCACCCCACACAGCCTCTCTACGCTCCATCTTCCACGAAGCGCCCTGAGCAGCTCTCCATCATAACCTCCATTCTTGTTTAGCCACAGTCCCACCTTCCGCTCTGTGCGTGGTTACAATCTGAATTCACAGAGTCATTGTCCCCAAGTTCCTACTGTCCCATGTCCCAGTGTTCCTCATTCTAGCACTCTTTAATGCCCTCAACCGTTGGCCATGTTCCTCGCCTACAAGTCCCCCACCCTAACTTAATTCATATGGTCCCTCTCCTTCCTTAGTTCCAGTTTCTCCTGATCTCCTATCCTTTTTTTTCAAGTACAGTTGGTATACAACGTATTAGTTACATCCTTTCTTACAAGTCTCCTCAGTTGCTTCTCTAATTTTCAGCTAGTCCTAACATGACAGGCCGCTAGCAAAGACTTTTTATCAGAACTACTTTAAACCTGCCTTCCTCCAAAACAGCAGTTCTCCAGCTTAGGAAAACACAAACTCCTGAGCCCCACCTCACCTTTTTGATTCATGATGGGGCTGAAGAGTTTATATTTCTAACAAATTTCTAAGCAATGTTCGTAAAGCACATTTTAAGAAGCACTGCTCTAAACTTTCCCCTCAATCCAGCCCTTTCATTAAAAAATTCCCACCCAGACAGCAAGAGCCCACTGCTGACTTTCATTCCTTTTCCGTCCTTTATTTCTCTCCCATTATACATACTAGTCATTGCAATCTGACCTTATACCCAACATATTTGACCAGTTAGGCCCATTCTCATATCTGACAGGGTCCCCATTCTGGGACCCTGTATGGTGCCTGTGGTTTTTCTTATTACCATGCTACCTGCTCAGAATTGGTCTCCAGTCCACACTGTGCTCCTCTTAGCTTTAACCTCTCCTCTTTTACCTCGTGTCTTTTGGCCCAAGGGTGGGGCCTTCTCCCTCTAGTCAATACCTGCCATTCTTCAAATGACCTTTGAATCTGGGGACAACTGTAACGTTGCTCTCCCATTCCTTTTCTCCTTATTACCTATTTTGCCGTAAAGAAATATGCTACCTTATCTTAAGCCCCCTTCTTTTAGCTACCATATCCATTTCATTCAAATGGACTCAGCCTCCCTAACCAGGTCCTAACCCCAGCAGATATCTCTCACTTTCCAAACAAATCTTTACAGAACAGAGCAAATTCTCAGTAACTTCAAAGTGGCACTCGCATGATAATCATTTGTATCTCCCTTTGGTGGTTTGCCCTCCCACATCTTAATTACATCTAGTATAAGTTCATCTATCATTTGTACATAGAAGTAACAAATGAAGTTTTACTCGTGTTGGATTCCCAAGTTTTACTCATGATAGCCACTCACCTCCAATAATTGTCATCTGTGCTACACACAAACTACTCAGAGGTTTACCCTGGTGTCTTTAAGGTTACTGCCCTGGCTTTATATCAGGGTTTATTTTAACACGTCTCCTTCTCTAATCCTCCTAATAAAACTTCCCAGTACTTTTCAGGAGCCGATTTTCTCCATTATATACACTGCTTTTCAGATTCTGGCCTTAAGCCCCAACATTTGACCTAACAAACTCATGATAAGATCTTATAGGATTTCCCCCCGTGGGAAACTCTGCCCCTCACTTTATCTGCCCATGCCGCCCCATATCCTCTGCCCGTGCCGCCCCATCTCCTCTGCCCGTGCCGCTCCCTCTCCTCTGCCCGTGCCACCCCATATCCTCTGCCTGTGCCGCCCCATCTCCTCTGCCCGTGCCGCTCCCTCTCCTCTGCCCATGCCACCCCATATCCTCTGCCCATGCCACCCCATATCCTCTGCCTGTGCCGCTCCCTCTCCTCTGCCCGTGCCGCTCCATCTCCTCTCAGTACTCTTCATACAGTACTTGCGTTATGTAGTATCTAGTCTCTGTCTCCTTGCTTATTTAATCATGATCTTTGGTACAAGCATGGTACCATACCCTTCTTGTCAGTACCTGGCAATCTTCAAGTGACCCCTCCCTTCTGCAGGCTCTTCCATTCTTTTCCATGACTGACTCTAGAGCAGCGGTTCTCTCAACCTTCCTAATGCCGCGACCCCTTAATACAGTTCCTCATGTTGTGGTGACCCCCAACCATCAAATTATTTTTGTTGCTACTCTATAACTGTCATTTTGCTACTGTTACGAATCGTCATGTAAATATCTTTTTGTTTTCCGATGGTCTTAGGCGACCCCTGTGAAAGGGTCGTTCGACCCTCAAAGGGGTCGCGACCCACAGGTTGAGAACCACTGCCCTAGAGGAACACCTATGTTACCTTCACAGTCACTTGTTTTCTCAGCTACCATCTTTATATCATTCCTCGCCTTCCTTGTTTCCTCCACACACTTCTAAACACACTTGCACTCTCAGTTCAGCCCAGACCTTCAGATTCCTGCCACTGGCCATGGCAGAAATCCATCCCATTAGACTCTTTAACCCTTCATCCTATTGGTCACACTTGGTGCTTCAAATCAGATTCCCACATGCACTCCTTCTTAACACCGGCTCTTATTTAGCCACTTCCCCTTCACGTTCTCTCTTGTTTGGCTGTAATCTAGCCTAGCTCCCATCTCTCTTAGTCTGCAACGCGGCCATTTTCCAGCGCTCCTCACTGTGGCCCTCTAATGCCCTTCCCTACTCAGGCCTTGCTTTCTGCACCCTCGCTTAAATCCTCTGTCTTCTCTCATTCTTAGATTCTAGCCTCCAGCTTCTCCTCCTCCATGATACTTTCATACAAGTCTCTCTAGGAAATGTCACTTTTAGCCAATGCTCATATGACAGGACAACTTCTAAGAGCAGCAGTCTTTAATGACACACTGTGCAATAAACTACGGTGTCATAACTACCCATCGTCCTTTCACTTACCATCTCTGCAGAAAGAATGCTTGCAGAATTCTTCAGACACAGCGCCCTCCTCATCTTCACTCATTCCCCATCGAATACAATAACCTGTTCTCTGGACAAACCACCTATTCACACCCTCTGTTAAGTCAAGCCTAATAGCTCTGAAGTTGCCACCAATAGCTCTTGATCAGCATTCATCAGCTTCCTGATAAACTTTCCTGTCACCCACATACTTTAATTAATTCCAAATTGGTACTTCAAGAACTAGTCTGCTACCTCCTACTCTAGTCCTTACTCCTCACTTCCTTCATACTTCTCGTTACAATATCATCTTTACACCCAAAATGTGACCCATTAGACCTGTGTTGAGCTCTGCCAGGGTCCCGTCTGGATCCTGCTGGGCCTTGTAGACCCTCCACTGTGCAGTGTCTCCTTTTCTTTACCTCCCGTCTCTCTTTTTTCTTGTTGCATCAGGACTCTGGCCCAGGGGTGCTGTTGTACCCTTCCAGTTGGTGTCTTTCATTCCTTAGTGTGACCGCTTTTCATCTGAGGGCAGCTGTAGCGTTGCTTTTCTGTGCCTCTCCTCCTCTCCCCTGCATTTGTCCTAGAAAAAAGCCTTCTCTTTGGCACCCTCCTGCTGTGTGGATGGCATACCTGTGGGCCCAGCCCTCACCTTGGGCACTCACTGCTCAACTCGCTTTCGTCTTCCTGACTTCCTGCACCCTAGACTGCACGCATTTCTTTCTTGGCTCCATCTAGATCTGCGTGGATTGCTGCAGTTAGCCTGTTGCAAATCCATCCTTTTTTACCCCTTTCCTAATTTTTGCCCCATCAACCACATCCTGTTCCTGTTCTTTATTATTCCCACAAGCTTTCTGGAATCTCCTCATAACGCCATTTATTCAGTCACAGTCTCCCCTCCAGGGGTTGCGACCTGGCAACTCCCTACTGAATTTCCTACCCTACCATTTACCCCCCCAGCCTAGTTCACACATCTCTCTCTTCCCTTAGCTCCCGGCATCCATCTTTTCTCTACCTCTGCGTTCTTCTCATTCAGGTCTCCTTAGTAGCTCTCTCTCATTTCAGTCAGTCCTCACAAGACAAGCCTCATCTCTGAGAACAATTTTAATGCAGACCTCCAGGGCATTCTCTTGTTGCCTTGGGTTATTTGCCTGGCTTTGTTCATGACCTCTTGCCCTTGTATCATGGCAGGGGGCAGTCAGTATTGTTCTCTTGCATGGAAAGGCCCCCTCTCATCCCTTCTCTCCTCACCCAGTGTGTGTCATGCTTCCTGGCAACACTGATAGATTGCTACCAATGATATTTACTGACGTTCGTTCACCTTCGATTCCCTGTAACCTCACTGTATCACCCAAACCATTTCATGAAAAATTTGCCACAAAACTTTCAGGAACATTGTCTCTACCAATACCATTCCCATCTGCTTCTTTAGTCTGTTTCTCTATATCACTTACTTTATATAAACGTCTTCTGACATGACTTGTTCATAAAATGCAACCAGTCTGCCCAGGCGTGATCTACCATTGTCCCTGAGTGTCTCTCCTTATTTCTCCTCCTCATTTGCCTGTAGCCTCCCCGCTTACTCAGAATCAAACGGGTTCATGCAATCTTGTATAACTATTGTCCTTCCTGCCTCTCCATTCTGATTTGATCGTGACCTTTGTCCCTACCATAATCCTAGCTTTTTCTTTAAAAAAAAAAATCCTAGCTTTTTGTCAACTGACCCATTTTGGATGTGTGTTAACTTCTGCTTTTCTTTCTTTCTTCTTCTCTCTTCCTTCTGCGGAAAACCCTACCTTCGTTTAATCAAGACCATTCTTTCATCAACCCCACATTGCATTAAAATATTGTCATCTTCATAGGTACACTCTTTCCTATACTGGTCAACCCACTACCATCATGTTTGCAACCTCCTCTATTAAATTTATTTGCTCTCTGAATTCAGACCTATTCTTCATAGGATTCCCACAAGTGACTTGAATTATCTCTAACATTTCAATCACTTGACTGTCTTAGTCTGTGACTGGAAAATCACCAGAGCCTGCTGGAAAATATCTAGTCTCCTTCTTTTGAAATACAAGGTATTTCAGGTTTGTTCCTCAACAAATTCTCTTCTCAGCACCCATGCGTTAGCATCTCTCGTACTGTTCCCACCCACCCCATGGCCTCTCTGGCCTCCTTCCTTTTGCTAGTCGACCTTCCTCTGCCCACCAAAGCTCTTTCACATCTTTTGAGATCCAATTAAACTTATATCCTTTCAGTTTTTTATGATTTTTCCAGGCTGTTAATCCTGCACTTCCACATAGCCCGCTCCTAAAAGTCATATTAAAGAAACTATGGCATTGAGTTATGATGTTTCAGGTATATAGGTAGATCTCTCTCTCTCTCTCTCTCTCTCTCTCTCTCTCACTCATTCTCACTCTCACTCACACACCACACACACACACACACACACACACACACACACACACACACACACACAGTTATTTAACTCCTAGACAAACAGCTATTGGAGAAAGAGGTCATGTCTCAGTCATCTTTTTATCTAAGGGTCTGGCACATCCGTTTACACCTTTACATGGAATGTCAACAGATACATTTACTACACATTTGGAGCGAGGGAATGTCAAGTTAAGACTGAGCAGATGAAACGTCTCACCACCCAGCCTGTCACATCTGCCACCTTTACATCTGAGTCTGTTCTTTCCCGTCCTTGCCTACCCCCCAAATAATTTTCAAACCCCCCACTTTCTAATATTTTTGTACCTATAAGCCTTTTCCTAAACATGGATTAAACCCTTTTTTCATCCATACTTAATACATCCCCTCCTTCAGACACTTCAGAAAATCCTATCGTCTTCATGAAGGGTTCACGTTCCAAAAATGTGCTCCTACCTCCATTTCTTATTACTTCCACCAGTCAACTCAAAACATAGAACTGCCCTCTTGCTTTTCCATGTGAAGACACTGACTTGACCAATACTAGCACCTCATGACTGACCTACTCACTGTAGGCTGAAAGTTGACATAAAGCAAATTCATCCTGGTGCTCTATGGACCCACTGTCGGTCCACAATCTAAGTCAGTATTGCTACTGCGATTCTGATGTGCTTAGTATTAATGATCCATGTGCTTTTTATCATCGCTAGTTTTTGCTCTGTTTGTCAGCTCCTAAAGTAGTGGTTCTTACATTTTCCTACATGTAGCCCCCTTTGACATGCATGTCAGAACCCCCCAAGTACGTCCCTTGCTGCTTTCTTTATACCAATACAAAAACAGGGTTGTGCCCATGTCAGCTTTTCTGAGCTATTCTAACCCACAGTGGGGAATGGATTTTAAAGTCAGACTCTGTGACACTGCCCTCTGACCAGCTTACGGGCTGCTTTTGAGAAAGACTGCCCTAGAAGACAGAGCTCGCATGCTGCACTTGGTAATACCGAACATGGTGCCAAGTGCAGGTGCTGCTTCTCAGTCAAGCCACTCTGTGCTTGTGCTGCCACTGACACAGGCCTCCTGCTCTCTGTCCAGTTGCAGGCACCTTTAGCTGCACCATGAAGTTCACCGTCCGGGACTGCGACCCTGACACTGGGGTTCCCGCCGAGGAGGGGTATGATGACGAGTACGTGGTGAGTCTCCCCTGCTTAGAGACGGCTGTGACCCCCTTGAACCACTGAGTGACTCCTACCTGGAGAACATGTTTCTCGGAACCTCTGACATGAAGTCATGGGGTTTTATTCTGCTCAGATCACAAGTGATTAGGGCCTGGACTAACCCTCTGTAACGGGAGTGCATGATGCCAAAAAGAATTGAGGTTTAAGCCTGATGGCTTAAAACACAGCGCACCCTGTTTTATGGCTTTACAATTGGGATAATTACAAGATGAAAATAATTACTTGATTTTCATCGAGATCAATGAGTTTTATTTAAAGTATGGGGAGGGGGATCGTTTTCAGCAGCTTTTAGTTTGCTTATAATTGAGCCACATTAGGGACTGAAAAGCCTTCATAGAATGCATGGAAAGGGTAAAGAAATATCAACCCACTAGTGAACGCTAAGTTCAGAAGGCCCAGTACGGCCCAAACTTGGTTAGGTGTGGGGACACGATGGCTGTGTACCCCCAGGGTTGTAGATGTTGATCTGAATGTGGCTTTTGCCAGGTGTCCTGTTTCCTTGCTTTCCTTCGCTAAAGCCTATTATTGGACTTATCCAGACCTCAGACCTCAAACTAGTTTGGTAGACTTTTTCCTGAGCGCCTGTAAAGGATGTAACACAGAATTAAAAAACCATATTTATTAGCCCCTTCCATCTTTGCTCTGTACTGAAAGGACTTCATTTACTGACTCCTGCTTGTCACCCACTAGCTGGAAGATGTTGAAGTGACTGTGTCTGACCACATCCAGAAGGTTCTGAAGCCTAACTTTGCTGCTGCCTGGGAAGAGGTGGGAGACACCTTTGAGAAAGAGGAGACCTTCGCCCTTAGTTCTACCAAAACTCTTGAAGGTGAGAACAATTTTGCTTATGTATTGCCTGACAGCAGGATGTAAAACCTAACAGGAATATTAATTATTCCAGAAGAACTCTTCTTTAAATACTTCCTAAGCTACTTCACTTAAAAGGCCAGGACTCGTCTTCATCATCTAGCTGAGTCACCAGTGTCCAGTCCAGTGGCTCCCTCCTCACACCACCAGCCCCCGCTTCCCCTGCAGCTCCCAGCACTTCCCGGCACACAGGCAGATCCCTAGGCTGACCTTTTCTGATCCTGTTGCATCAATCTTGTCAACACAGAAGCTGTCAACAACATCATCACATTTCTGGGCATGCAGCCATGTGAGAGGTCAGACAAAGTACCTGAGAACAAGAACTCCCATTCCCTCTACCTGGCAGGTAAGCAACCTCCATTGGATTTCCCCTTTATTTTGTTGCAAAATTTAAAAAGGGGTGTGCATGGGCGTCTCTTGCCCTGCTGTTGCCCCCTTATCCCATTGTGAGTCACAATTTGAAGCCCCATCAAAATGAGTAATTTGTTTTAGCTGTTTAATTTGCATGCTCTTCCTAGGTGGTTCTTTTAAGATGTACATTTGGCCTAAAATACTACTAAAATCTCTCCCATGTCTGTCAATGCCACTACCTCTCCCCATTTGAGTACTCCAAATCAATATTATTGAATACCATCTATGTACCTGGTATCATGGGAATATAAAAGATGATTCAGAATTTGTATGCAGGATTCAATTCCCACCATAAATACAGATCACTAGAAAAGTTAAACTAAAATAATAGGGAATGCAGGCAGAGCATGATAAATTGCATCAGTCAGAGCTTGTTTGGAGTTCTTAATATGGTTTTCCTCACTTTTTTCCTGTCAGGTGTATACAGAGGTGGCTATGATTTATTGGTGAGGTCGAGGCTGGCCTTAGCAGATGGAGTGACCATGCAGGTGACTGTCAGAAGCAAAGAGGGAACACCTGTAGATGTTATCTTGGCTTCTGTTGGATAAGTTTCTATTGGGAAAAATGAAGTTGATGTGCACTTCACTGTGAGAGGGCTTTTAGGCTAGTGGCATGAATTTCCCAAAATCATACTTTTAAAGATTAATGACTTTGGAGAAGCAAATTCAATGTTTGGCCCTGAGCCAGCAGATCAAGCAAAAATCTGTCGTCCTGCATGTTTTGTTTTGTTTTTTAATTACACTTGGTCAACTTTGTTGTGATAGTACAGCTTTGGGTGATCTTGAAAAGCAAATACTATCCTATATACCCCAGCTGCTTAACTTCATTATATTGTTTAATTGAATGTGTGTCTGAAAGCTCCTGACAATGTCGGAAAGCTTTTATCCCAGAGGGGTGGTGGGGGAGGGGAAGGCAGAGTCCACTTTTGTCAAAAGTCATTTTTATTAATAGAAAATAAACACTTATTCCACTTTCAGTTGTTATACTTGAAGTTGCTAATTAAAAAAAAAAGAATTTAAAATGATCACTTAATCCTGTTTTGTCTAAAATAATGTAACTGGCTTAAAAGTATTCAGCACCATTTGCTCACAGGCCTTTCAGAATTTGTTCTTAAAGTTTCTGGAACTTTCCTGCCTGTAAAGTCCAGGAATTGTGGAGCTACGTAAGGAAACCTCCCTGGGACAGCCAGTGAGAAGTTAAGCAATCACCGTAAGTAATCAGTGTACACTCGGCGTGGTAACTTGGACTGTACAACGGTCCCCTCCCCTCCACTTTCGCTCAGGAGGGACGTGCTTTGAAGCACTGAGGTATGAAGAGTCAGACTGTTATTTGCTGTTAGAATCGGTCTTTCCAGCTAATAACAGTACATCTCTGGTATAGATGCTATCGGTCTTTCACGTCTTGTGATTTTAGGAAATTCTGTAAATAGTTTTGAATTTAGTTCAATTTATACAAACGTTAACTATGTTTAATAAGTAACTATGTTTACTACTCTGCCCGAGTGTATGCTGGTTTAGTATCCTTATAAAATATAAGTAATACGTGTAGGTAAATCATAATCTTAAAGCATACCTAGACTACTTATTTAAAGCAAAATCTACTTTAACAAAGTGTCTAATTAGAAGCAGCTGATGAAACTAAATCTGAAGTTACGACAAGGGAGACTCATTCAAAGCTGCGCTGCCTAGAATACTTAAAAAAAAAAAGCATGTGCCCTTAAAGCTATACAAGGAGAGGTAAGGAGGGTTCTTTCCTATTAGAGTCCAATTAGGGTTGGGCCAGAAATGAGCATTTCTAAATATTTCAGAAGAGGCTGTAGAAATGTTAAAGGACATTTTATGCAAAAGAATGTCTGTCTTTCTGCATCAGTGAGTAGTAGTGCTTGTCAGAATTTCCTAATAACACAAAGACAAACGCAAGTCCACACACTTGATGAGATGTCAACGGAATGGGAGGTGAACTATTAGGTCACCCTTAGTCGGAGCTTCTACTGGCTTTTTACTCTATGCTGTTCACCCGTGAGTCAGGTGGACTTGTGTGAGAGTATAGTGTCTGGTGGCCAGGACCTCTCTTGGGCATTTATTCCTAAGAATACACGACAGATACGGGAGGAGGGGAGGTGATACAGGGAAGCTACTCTCTCCAGCTCAGAAGGAGTTGATGAAGCCCATATATGCATTCAAGAAGCCCATGGGATCCTCTAGCTGTGGGTAGTGGCTAATGTGGTCATCCAGAATCGACACTGTGGACCGCGGCAGCGTTTTCCTAGTGGAAGAGAACAGCACGGAGGTGAACTTGAGGCTGGAGGGAGGTAAATCAGTGGGCAGCCCCAGTAAATGCCCCTGCGGACATACCACACTGGAAGGAACCAACAAAGAGCTTATTCAGCTTCGACTTTGGAATTGTATCTTAGGCAGATTAGCTTGCCAATTCCATTTATGACGTACACAGACCAGTTTTTAAATGTTCATAATCCAACAGACAACGACTTGAGCATAGAATACTTTTGTGACACATGGCAAAGCAGGATGACTTCCAGCTCCTTAGAGAAGCATGAGGCATCAAACCAGTGGGCCACACTGTCCAAGTCAAGATAAGAGGAGACGAAGGGGTACTTTGTTGGAAATGAAATGCAAGCTGTTTACTACTGGGTTGTTGCTACGAGGCCATATGAAGGTATGGAACGTTCTTATGTGACAAAGTCAAGATTTCATATTCCGACACCTTCCGCGTAAGTACCCAGAGAAAAGAACCAATGAGCAGGCCCTTTTCCACAGTGAGCTCTTCTCCCACCCACCCTGGAGTCTTATCAGCTGAGGCTGATGAGTTGGCTTTACAATCAGACTAAAGCAAGCATGTCTTACAAACTTTGTCCACTTCCATTCCTTGGTTCCCATGATAGCTTTTTCTTACCTGTCCGCCTAGGTATATGTAGGAGCCGTGACAGTGAAAACAGGCTGTGCCAGTGAAGACAATGTATAACTGAATTTCCTGACCTCACATTTATGTGACAATAAGATTCCCAGGCTCACCCTTTAGTGTATGTCTCCTGGATCGGCCAGTGAGGTCAGAGACGGTGGCTAGAGCACCAGGCAAGCCTGTTCACCACCATCAGGGTGGGGTGAGGCACTAACACAACAAAGCCCCTGAGGGAGACTCACCTGTACAGCTCCAAAAACTCCGGATAGGGATTCACCGGATCCAAGGGCCCGTAGATAAAATGAACTAGGAAAGAGAAGACGAATGAATGACTAATAGCTCTCGCATCTATTCTCCGACCCCCACGCTAAAATTACCTCTCCAAAAAAAAGATTTTAACTAGTTTTTATGATAGAAAATCTAGCTTCTTTTAATTAAGGAAGGCATAAGAAACTTCCAGCATCCGCTTTCTATAAATCCAGGATACTGTCATTCTTTAAGTCTCTTGCGTCAGTTATAATTGACCCTTGACATTTGAAATCAACAATTTCTTGAGCACTATTATGTGTTAGACACAGCACCGATTTTTTTTTAAATCTGTAAGAATGAAGAAACAAATGAGCAGAAACTACCTCTAGCCTCTTGATTAGTAATCTAAATAGCCTCTTATGCCCGGAATTCAGCATTTAACGTGTCAGGCCCTGACAACGCACATAAACCAGCCTAACTCCCACTCCCGACAGTAACACCACCTACCTTAGCACTGGATCTGTGATTTCTGTGCTTCGCTCTACAACACACATCATTCGTGTTCCAGATGTTGAAGAGCGTCACCCGAGTAAAGGATGACCAATTAAATTTGAATTTCAGATAATGGGTTTCTTTTAATATATGTCCCAAATATTGCACAGCACACACTTATCCTTAAAGTATTTGTTGTTTATAATTCAAATTTAGCTAGGTGTCTTATATTTTTATTTGCTAAAGCTGGCAATTATTTTAGCCCCAGAGCACCTCAGTTTTCCTATCAAGATTGTAACATAGAAATACTCACTGGGAATAGTCACAGAGGCCAGCGCTCCCACCCAGCGTCTTCTAAACTTCTTCCGCTGATTGATATACTGTAAGAGGCTATAGGACAAGTAAGTCAGCAGGAGTAGAACAAGAAACTTTCATTGTTACAGGGATGCTAAGGCCTGACATGAGTCATAAGGAACATATTATACGTTCTCTTAATCCAGAAGCAGCCTGGCACTCCTGGGAACGGCCCCCTTAATTTATCAATTTCTGTTAGCCTCTGGAGTGAACCTCCATGTAGCTATGGCAATGGTCATGCCTAATGTTTCTTTATAAATTAGGCAGGGCATAAGCTCTAGGAAGGCTGGAAGTTAGGTTGCCTTATAAGTGACTAAAGCCTAGGCCTAAGGTTCTAACTATGGCTCCATCACTAACTAGCTACGTGATTTAAAGGTGCAATACACACCATTTGACCTGTTTCCTCACCTTTAAAATAAAAGGATTTAACCACATGATCTCTAAATTGACATCGACTTCTAAAATTCAAAGTGTAGAAATTCATAAGCACAAAGCTTCATTCTCTGCCGTTCATCTGACCACAGTTAAAATGGAGAATTTCTCTTTCTACAATGTTGACACCATAGCCACATTTTAGAACTCAAACTCATATATTCTAATTATTCTGCCTGGCAACTCCAAGAGTTACGAACCTCAAATAGCACTTCTTAAAAGTGTTGTTTACGTTTTGGAAAGGAAAGTGTAAGGGAATTTTAAAAGATGGTTTTGTTTATCATTTTTTTATATGAAAATGAATTTTCAGGGTTCCATAGGGACGGGAGTGGGAGGGAGGAACGGCTCCCTCGCTTTCACAGTTCCCAGCAAAGCCATCAGTGGAAGCTATGCTGACCCAGCTGGCCAAAGGACAGGGCCTTATCTCAAGTCATTATGGATATCATCATTGCCAGGTCCCTAAGTGAAAGCAGTATTTGAACCAGGGTGTGGGAATGCTCTGTACAAGACAGAGAAATGTCCCCTCTCAATCCTGGTGGCTACAGAAAAGATATGAAAAAAGGAAGAGACTTGTACTTTGAGAGAGGCACTAAATGCCTTTTACAACTCTGATTAGTCATGTTAAAGCAGTCAGTATTAACAAAATGTCCCAAGGAGGATTTGCCAAGTCAATCAGCCAGTTATAACTGAATTAGCATGAGAACTTGCAGTTGTTTATCTAAACTTTGTGTGCCACATGCCTCAGGGCTTCCTCCAGTCTGGATTCCTTCCTTCTTAGAAAGTCCAGAGCATGACTTTTTTTGGTTTACCCTGTACGTCACAACCAACCTTCTTGTGAGAGGAAAGAGCCAGTATCAGAAGAGCAATCCCACAGCTCCCCACATCCCAACAAAAGCCTCTCTGGAAACCAAAGCAAAGGGTTATGTCTTACCTGTCGATGACCAAATTCCCATCATTGTTGCGTATCCCTGCCCACATGTCCCACAGCTCACTCTCAGAGGGTCGGGTGTACGGCCCGAAGACCGGGGTGAGGCTGAAAGAGTCCAAAAAAGCAGAAAGATAAGTGTGAGAAGGATTCAGAATGTCAACTATGACTGGAACCTCAGAGGTCGCGTAGGCTGACCCTTAACTGATTTACAAATTCCTTCTACTACTACCATGGTAAGTGGCCAACACCTTTGCTTTAAAATATCAAACCCTAGGATTTGGCCCAGCATCTTAGTGGCAGCCACCTTCCCAGGCTGCAGTGAATCAGTCTCTGACAAGGACTTACCCTCGCGAGAATACAAAGAAGTTCATCAATCGAGTGAGGATGGGTGACAGCACGCCTCCATCTTTGAGAAGCTATAGGTAAATAAATAAAAGTAAAAATCCAGAATCCAGAGAGAAAAAGACGACTAATGAGGACAAAAGGTTTTATACAAGGAACTAAAACATGACTTGAGCCAAATCTCCTACTGAAAGGTTTCATCATTGGCTTTTAGTTTTTTTGTTTTGCCTATCCACATTCTTCTCTCACGGAAAACAAACCTATTTCTAATTCCCTTTAAGATAACATTTCTACACTTTACTATATCCCTAAGACGTTTAACTGACATATTCAACTTTACACTATAATCCCAATTTGTTCAAACATCACGCTAATGACACAAATCTTTAGATCGCTGTATTTCTCCAAACATATGTTGCTCTCTTATCCTCAGAAAGTTTTAGGCTTTTTTGCAGAGGCCATTTCCACTGCTTTATTTGCATAATAAGGAAAAAAACTAACTTCATTAATGTAAATTGATGAGGAGAAGGATTTTAACTAAGGCCCATTACAGCAGGAATGGCCCTTAATATTAAGTTCCCAGCATTATGTACGGCAGTCTAAATCTTAACCAAGGATCTAGTCAGTGGAGTAGCCAACCTTTTGGAGAAGGAGAGGACGGTGAGTCTCAGGAAATATACCTGTAGGAGAAAAGACTTATGTTAGTCACTTTCTAAAACTTTAGGGAAAACGCAAGCCCTTTATTGGAGACTATCCACCTTATTCACTGTCACCTTTGGGGCCTTTACAGCTAAAAACCAAAGTACAAATAAGAACTTAATATTGTCATCTAATTCCTTCTCCAGGGAATTCTGGGTTTTAATAGGTCAAATTATATCCCACTGGGATTACTTTCCTGATTGTAAAGGTAGAAAAACAGGAAAAATAATGTATGCAGTCATCCATACTGCTGAGTAGCCTCTAACTCCCCTCAGCGTTTTCTTCCATCCTCAGAAAAACACAGTGCTTTTGATTTAGAAAATAAACCAGAGATTTTTCAGGAAGTGTAGGTCCTTAAAAAAAAACAGCCAAACCTAGGTTTTTCCTTTTCCATTTTTCTTCAGAGTCAATGGGAGAAAGCCATGAGCATTACTTATAAAGGGACAGACACCTCTCCCAATCTGACCTGAAGGTATTCAGGGGATATTTGGAGATTCATGGATTTACAGGCCAGGCTCAATGAAACATCTCCAAAAAGTCTAATCAAGTGTTCACTAATTCCTAATGGAAACTTGGCACTGCCAATTAAGAGTTTATGAAACTACCATGGTATTAGAGGCACCTGTGGCTTCATTTCAACTGTGTGCATAACCTGCTGTCGTTGTTCTAGACATTTCAAAATACTTACACTCCTTACTACTTCTAATAACAGTTGTTACTAGACCCACTAGATCTTGCTATGTAATGATGCATTTAAAAAGGCACACATTGTAACACAGCTTTTATTAACTATATGTCAATATAGTTTCCTTCATAACCTTAACTCATTTTATTTTCTATATTTAAAACCATTTTGAGAAAGGGTCAATAGATCTCATCAGATCACCAAAGTGGTTCATGGCACGGAAAAGGTAAAGATTCCCAGTTGTGTGTGTCTGCGATACCATCAGATTACCATTTAGATGTCACTGTGATATCTAAACGTGGCCCACGTCACCTTCCACCCAATGCCAAGGCAATTACCTCCATTTGACAGACAGAGACTCTTTATGGTAAGCCGACCAGATCGATTCTGCTTGAACCTAGAAATGGAAGGGAAACACATCTGACTGAGTTGACCCGTACCAACGCGCCGGCTGAAGACAGGCTTCCATGGCACAGGGCTAGAAAGAAGCCAGGGTCGATTTACTTTTCCCAGCGCCTTACAGCTGTGACACCTGTGCAGAGTACAGCAGTCTATGGCTTCACTGACCTATAGAGCAGCTCCTGAGCAACAATGTCTCCATAATCATGAGACAAAAGGTTGATCCGGCGGTTCTGGAGCCCCAGATGCCGCAAAAGCGCCTCCACGATGCTGGCCTGCTCAAATATGGAGTAGTGATGTGGTCTCTAAATGAAGGAAAGCCCAGAGACACAGGATGAAGTCATGATGACGCGTGTCTGCCAGCCTGACCCCTCCATCTCGTCCACCCCCACCCCTCAACACGGCTTACCGGTTTGTCACTGAAGCCAAAGCCTAAGAAATCGAGGGCAATCACGCGATGAAACCTCAGCGTCAGACCTTCCCAAATCTACAAGAAAGAAAGGGATGATTTTGAACTTGTGCGTCCTGCCCCTCCTCTCCTCCATCCTACACCAACAGGAGTTTCATCCCTTTTTCACCTTAACAGACTTCAATAAAGGGAAAATCACATGGAGCCACCACAGGCCCACAGATGATCCTCTTGGAAAAGCGCTTTATTCCTAATTATGAATCTCTATGGAGGGAGGAACTTCAGCATTTTTTAAACTTGGCAATGACCTTACCAGGTTGCCAGAGTTTTTTACTCCTTTACAGTAAATGAAAAACAGTTCTGCATTGAATCCTATTTTATTAAGCAATTCAAATATGCAAGAGCCTTCCAATGCTGACAGTCCTTGATTTGGGATAGTAGGACCTAGAACGTCTGATTTCATTACCTTGTACCAATCATAGCTGGATGTTGGGAAGCCATGTAGAAGCACGACTATCTCAGGACTTCCAACCACACCCACAGAATCTGGGAAGAAGGAAAAAAGAGATCTATTAGGCCGACTACATATAAAGATAATCTTGATGCTATTAAATCTAAGTAATCTGGCATAAAGAACAAGAAATCCTGCCCAAGTTAATGAAATTAAAATCACAGATTTCTTTTTTAAATGCAAACGTATTGCTTTAGGTAAAAACAGGCATTTGATTTTTAAAAATCTGTACATTAAAAAAATTATAAATAGCATACTTTATATGAAAATACTTAAAGGGAGTCTGCTTAATTTCACCCAGTTTTTTAAAAAGTATTTCTCCCATTAGTCTGTATTATTACCATGCAAATTGCTTTTCACAGTAAAAAGTAAACTTTCACAGTTAAAAGTATACAATCACAATATATACACTACAGATTCTTTGTATCTTATCATTAACGGTCTCACAAAAATTTTCTAAAATATATAACAGCAATTTGTCTTCAACCTGGTGAGCACCTTTGTTTATACTATTTGGCCAGCACTTTTATTTTCCTCAGAAGAGACCCATTCTACTATCAAAAGTATCATGCTCAAACTATTGCACAATTCTAATAACTATTAAGAAAGGGTTAATCAAGACAGACATGAACATTTTTTAATGCATAAACAGATTTTAAATTAGTCAAACATTTAAACAGTAGAAAACCTTGCTAAAAATATTAGATTAAAAACAAAACAGTCATATACTGCTAGTGGCATGAGAATTTGATAAGGTTTGCAAAATATTTTAATTAGAAGCAATTAAAAATTGTATCTCCTATATACATATCCTAGACATCTTATTCTTCAAAATCCATGCAAATAAAATCATTCCATTTACAACTAATATAGTTTGTAAATATAAAGAAAAATACATGAAGATTTCCCTTCAACGTTAACTAAAACATTGAAAAACTGTAAACAACCTAAGTGACCAACATAAAGAAAATTATATACTTACTTAATTGAATATAGCAAATGAGAGGAGGTCAGGAGCAATAATGAAAAACGGTTTATGACAAACATTTTTCGTTATTGCTCTTGACCCCCGCCCAAAAGGAATCTTTTCCAATCGCGTTTCCCCAAGTTCTTTACCTATAAAATGAGGTTAATGGCACCTATCTCCAAGTACTGTTATAAAGATTAAATAAGAAGACTGAAAACATAATTCAATGCCTAGCATATGGTAATTACTAGATAAGTAACAGTCATATAACAGTAATTATCACTGGATTATACAAAGGTATAAGACTTAAATCACATTTAATTATGCATATAACAAATAATCTTTACAGAAAACGCAATCAGGAATTTAGGGGGAAAACAGAACCAGTGGTAGCTTTATCTATGAATACTGTTTATATTATGCAACACTAGGAGCACTCAAAAGAAAAAAACCAGTATCATACTATCAATACAAATCAGGCTATGACAAAAAATTATACTAAAAAGTCAGTTCTACAGAGATTAGAATCTCAATTCCACCAACCCCGCCTTCCCAGCATTTTTTTGTTTGGTTTGGTTTGGTTTTTTTATTTGTTTTTGGTTTTGGGGGGTTTTTTTTGGCGTTTCCTTGCTGTCAAGTTAAGGGGGGAAATTAGGCCAGTTCTTCAAGCACACTTCACAGAAAAAGGGTTTTCCCCGCCATCACTGAAGAACAACAGAGACCAATGGACACACAATAAGTACCTCAGTGGGACCTTCAGGGTTCTGGTCTTACCTTGGTAGAAGATGCGCAGTCCCTTGTAGGTGAAAAACTTGCCTGATGACTTCCAGGAGTGAAGAGCAGGGGAAAGCTGGGGCGGGGGGATGTGCAGATAGGCCGCCAGCAGGGGCACAGCCAGGAGCCCCACCTGCACCCACCACTCCCTCATCCTGTGGGAAAATCAGAGACCCGGGGTAATCAGTCAGGTGACACTGTCCACACCTCTACAAGCCCCAAACCGGTAAGATTGGGTAAGAAATGTCTGTACCAGGCGGTGCCTGCCTCGCCCTCTCTATGAACCATGGCGGAAAGTTACAGTGAGAAAAATGTAAGCGCACCTCTGCCAGCTATGGCAATCACCATATTTGTTCCCCATGCTAATTTTAAGGGAAAAACATATTATTTTAATGTGTAATCTTCCTCGTCTTCTCCCCATTTTAATCCTTCAGCCACTCCCCTTGTGCTGTTCCTAAGACCTGCTGGAGAGGTTTTTATGTAAAGTAATAAAAAAAAATATATTAAGTATCGTGTACCTTTTCATTGACTTTTATCAAAGCTTCCCAGGAAAAAAAATTCCTTCACATTTACTCTAAAAGCTCTACTACCACCAATACAAGGTTTTATATATATGAGATATATATATATATATATATATATATACACACACACACACATTTTTTTAACTGTTTTAAAATGTATGTAGTAACATCACATGTCCTCAAGCAGAGAACTGATTTTGATTTTCTATTTATCAGCCCTCTGACCCCAGCGAAGCCCCGTTTGGTACTACTATCTAGATTTGTGCTGAGAAGCCGCCCAGGGTAAAGGGGCTGTGAAAGTAAAAGGCAGGTGCACTGCATATTCCAACATAAGCAGCTTTATCATGCCCTGAATATCCAATCTCTTGAGAGGTCAGAGCAGCAGATTATATTTCTGCTTTTTCTTAGCAGACTCTTGAGGAAGCTCCCATTTATTTCATTTCTTAGGACTTCCCCACCCCTTCCCCCCCCAAAAAAAAATAATAATAAGGCAGAATTCATACCCATATCTCGGCACTGATTTTGTCAAGAGCATGGCTTGCACACCCAACCTTCCTTCCTGCACCCAGGACTTCAAAGGTCCAGGTCGATTTATCCATAATGACAATGAGTGCTAAACAAGCATTAGAAATAGTCCCCTCTGTTTCTAGTTTATCACCTCTGATGGCCACCAGGGAAAGAATTACCAGTAGAATGTAAATTCTCTCAAAATGGCCATACCTTCTAAGACTAAAATAAGAAAACAGAACTATACATAAGAGAAATGAATTGCCCAAGCCCTGGTGGAAATGGCTTTGTGTCTGTACACACCACATTACCTGTAATCTGGCCACAATCCCTACCCATCACAAACTATTCCAACTCACAAAATACTTTTTTTCTTAATTTAAAATAAATAATGCCTGTAGTTCCAGGCGTTAATCTAAAATAACATCTCTTAAAGAATATAAACTCTTTAGCCTATTTTTTTAGGTATCACTAGGGCAGTCCTTTTTTTTCCCTCCAAAGTTCCTGTCCATAAAATAAACCCAGTCAGTAATTTGATTCTACCTTTCAAGTTAATATTAATTAAAAACGACTGAAAAAAATTCCTAGAATATGATCATTATATCACATTTTTCACCCCATAATAGTAGCAGGCTACCTCCCAATATCTCCTTGAAAGATGAGATGACAAAAACCATTAGGTTTAGATTGTCATTTTCTCAGAGCTATCGGTCCTATACTTCCACTTATACATTTTCACAGTCGCATTTCATCACGCCTTTATCCCCACGCTTCTCCTCGTTCATTCACGGGTTCCAGCAGCAGGATATCTGCAATGACTCAGCAGAGAGCCAGGAAAGGGTTACTAGACCAGCAAGCAGAAGAAGCCCCCCCCCCAATTAGGGGGGTGAAGGGAACGACGTACACACCCTGCTCCTGGACACCCCCACCTTCCTTCTCTTTTACTCCAAGAAAGCAAAGAGGCTACCCCTCAAGAAGCGGTTTTCTGTCTTAATTAATTCAACAAAAATGCCCCTAACGACATTTTAGGATTTTTTTTGTAGGGAAGCAATCTGACAGTAAGCAAAAATAGATTAAACATTTTTTTTACCAAAATCTCCATTATTTGATGAGCCATGAGTCAAGAGTATAAATTCAGCAAACCCCAGTACAAACCTTCTGGAAATTAACCTTTCCGAACCCTGATTTCTTCATCTTGTAAATAGGAAAAATACAATTTATTTAATACCACCAAACCTGCCCACCTAACGCCATCGCCGCAAGACGAGGAACTACTTTGCAAACCGATGCAAGCAATTCATGTATAACATGGTGACTGGTCACATTACCATGCTCAGCTTCTTGTTACTGAAATCTCAAAAATACTTACGCTCGGTGGTAAGGTAATGCAAGTTCTAGTCACACCTATGCGGTAACTCACACCACGGCGATACCAGGGTCTTCAAATCCTCAACTGCGCCACAGCAATATAACCCGAGGCTAGAAATCCTAAATCGCACCACAATACCTGGCTCTTGCAATTTTAAATCGCGCCAAGGCGATGCAGGGGTCTCAATATCCTAAATTCTGCCAGCGCGATATCCGATGTTAAAATCCTAAATCGGCGCCAAGATGAAACCCGGGTGTGGAAGTCCTAAATCGCACCACCGCAATACAGGGGTCGTGAAATTCTAAATCGCGCCAAGGCGATGCAGGGACCTAAACATCCTAAATAGCGCCAGGGTGATAGCTGATGTTAAAATCCTAAATCTCACCAAGGCAAAAACCCAGGTCTAGAAATCCTAAATCGTGCCAGGGCGATGCCGGGGTCTAAAAATCCTAAATCCCGTCAAAGACGAAAGCAGGGGCGAGCAATCCTTAGTCGCGCCAGGGCAATGATGGGGGGGGGGTCTAAAAAAATCTTAAATCGCGCCAGGGCGACGCTAGGGTCTAAAAATTCCTAAATCAGGGCGATACCGACTTCGGAACATTCTCCTGCGTGCGGAACGGACATCCCCTCCCAAGCAGGCAGAGGGTTCAGACGACGGACATGCGGGCCCCCCGTGGGGTTGCCCCTCCACTG
Organism: Hipposideros armiger; assembly: GCF_001890085.2. Lineage (NCBI taxonomy): Eukaryota > Metazoa > Chordata > Mammalia > Chiroptera > Hipposideridae > Hipposideros > Hipposideros armiger. The sequence goes on from NW_017731447.1 coordinate 2,030,845, forward strand.
CGGGAGTCGCGGCCAGGCAGCTCGGGCTTGGCCGCCCGGCTCCCACCCGCGAGCCTGCACCCCAGCAGCGCAGGACGGCGGCTTCGAGCCGGCCACACCCCCTCGCGCCGGCCGCGCACCCACCTGCGGAGGCGATCTCGGCGCACCATGGCGGCGTCTTATCCCATGCCGCGCCGCACACCGATCCCGAGTTCAGGGGGCGCCGCGGCGCCCGCAGCCGCGCAGAGCCGGCACACAGCCCGCGAGGGCGGCGCCTGCCGCAGCGAGCAGCGAGCGGCCACCCGGGCGTGCGCTGCGGCACTCCGCGAGGCGCGGCTGCCGCAGAGGAGGCGCCGGGATGTGCTGGTTGCCGCGGCAGCGCGGAGCCGGCGGGCGCCGACTTTTAGAGCCCACTGGCGCCCCGCCCCTGCCCGCCCACCGCGCCGCAGTGCCCCGCCCACCGCAGCCACCGCCCCTCCCTGCAGCCCGGCCGCTGCTGCGGGAACGCAGCGCCCCTCTCCCAGCAGCTCCTCCAAGGGGCACCTTCAGGGGTGTTGACCCCCCGCCAGCACCCCACTGCTTCCTCACGGCCCCCCAACCCTGAGCTCCAAGTTCTGCAGCAGCAAGCCTCCTCTGGCGAGTTAACACTGCAGGAAAAGATAACACATCCCTGAACCCCCCGAATCCTCCCCTTAAGACCACCCACAGGCCCCAGCCCCAGAAATGGCCGCTTGACCTCAGGCGTGGCACCCATGGGCTCTGAACTGCGTGACTGCTGGATTCGAAGCAGCGGTCCACGAAGCGCCCGAACACTCCTAGGTCCCTAACTGCGGGGAACCACCAAAGGCACAAACAATGGGCTATGAAACGGTCAGCTCCGCTGGACCTACCACGGGGGGTAACGGGCTGCTTCATGGGTCGGCCGCGACGGAGCAAAAAGGTCAAAACAAGCGGAAAGTCTGGATCTCTTTGTCGCCCGCTGCCGCGGCGCCCCGCATGTTCCCTTTGCAGCAGCACGACGTGGGCCTCATTCTGGAGCCCAGCCGCAGTCTTCCCGCGGCACCCGCTCCGAGCAAAGGGCCCACCCCTCACTAGAAAGAAATCATCGGTTATGAGACTAAAGGTCCCCTTTATGGAAGATCAAATTCACAATGCAGGGGCCCCAGTGATACAGAAAAGAGAGAAGGACCCCCCCATCCATAATCCTTTAAAAGGCATCTATTACGCCTTTGAAAAGACAAGGGTAGAGAATCACAGTGACTGTGTTCCGTTTCGGGCTGTAAATTGAAATTCTGACGAACGCGCTGTGCTGCGAACAACCGAGGCAGCCGGAGCAGTGCCGACTCCCTCCAGCGGGGGCGCTGCAGGTCTCTCTTCTACTCACACGCGCTCGCCACTCCTCAGCCCAGAGCGCAGGCAACGTGGAAGGCAGAGGCCAGTCCAGCCAAGGCCATCCAACGCCTGACAGTGTGCCAGGGAGCCGAGGGTCACCAACCACACACATGGCAAAAACCACCATCTATGAACGTGTCATCAAAACGTGCGGCGCAATCCAGGGTACACTTCTGCTGGTGTCCGATTAAGAGGGTCATGAAACGAATGCTTATTTAGCACCTACAGTACGCTAAGAGCCAGGGATATAAATACAAACCAGAATGGCCCCTGCCCCAGAGCAAGATGCTGGGGAAGACAGACAAGAACCGACGCGGCTTTAATCTGGTCACATTTTGTGAGAGTTTGGCCCCCTCCGCCTAACATGTAAGGCCCTCAAAGGCAGAGCCCAAGTTATTATTCACCTTTTGTGTCCCCAGAGCCCGCCACAGTGCCGGCCACAAAGCAGACCCCTAATAAATGCTGCATGAATAAGTACAAGAATTTGAGGGCGCACAGGGGAGGAAGTAATTAAGGGAAGGGGGAGAAGGGTTGTCTTGAATGATGAATAGACATTTACCAGAGAGACAAAGGGCATTCCAACCAGAGGGGACGGCATTCTCAAAGCACCGGAGGTGCAGGAATGCACAACCTTTGGGGGAAACTGCCAGTCCTTTGGGCTGGGGTCCCGACAGGCAAAAAATTAGGCTGGAAAGAGTATTTCATCCTAAGGAGTTTGGAATTTGTCCTAAAGAAAATGAGAAGCCACAAATGGATTTAAACCCTTTATGGCCTTAATTGGTTACTTAACGAAATTTAAATTAGTCCCTTCACAAATGGAGGATTACCTACTTTAACTAACTACCACCTTTAAAGGGCTGAATTAATTACTTTGCAAAATTTAAATCGGTCCTTTCAACAGGGTAAAGGCTTTCCTATTTTAACTAAGACAACAATAGTAACAACCTTTGCATTACATATATATTTTTTTCATATTTATTGTCCTACAAACAATTCCATCCTTTCATTCTCACCACGCCAGAAGCACCCGCATCCAAGATGAAGGCGATTTTGTATTTCATGGACTGAGCGCTCACAAAGGACCTAATTCTGAAATGTAAGGAACATGTCCACCCACATGGAACAAGTGGGCAGACAGGAGAGACCGTTGAGGGCAGGAGAAGGGGACCAAGGGAAGCTGTTGAAGATAACAGGGATTCTAAGTTCGCCGCTCAAGAGAAACACTCCCCGACAGAGTGGCGAGGAAGAACTTCCTTGGAACAGGAGGGATGGAGGTCGAGAAGGACTTTCAGCCCGGAACTTAGGTGGAGAAGCGGCTCTGTTCCCACAAACCTCTAGCACAAAACCTAGAACTAGAAAAACGCCGAGGATACTGAGAGGTCTGCTTGGCTAAAATGGGGAGTGTGCTTTGGAAAAGTCAAGGGAGAAAAATCTAGCGATGAGGACCCAGGAACCAAAGAGTTAATGACTTTCCTGACTGTCCCTGACTTACTTCCAGAGTGAAGCTTCCTCCACCGGAGGAGAATTTGGCCCAATGTATAAATAGCCTTGGAGCCCCTGAGAAAACATGCAGCCATACATAAATCCAAAGTCGACCTCCAGCTTGCGCTCAGCTCCCTCTTTCAGTGGCTGGCTACAGATGCGACACGTGACCGACATGCCATGCAGCAGTAGTCCCTCAAGGAGTAGCTTATGGTACATTCCTGTCACATTCCAGCTCTGAGACAGCCCCACATAAGACCTCCAATTTGTGCAAAAATTAGTGTAGAGAGCGCAGCATTTATTAGCTCACAGACATATGAGATCAGTGGGGCTGGTATTAGGGGTTCAATAATCATGATTTGTCTAACCTCCGTGTGAGACCCATAATATGACCAACACAAGGACATGTGTGGAGATAACAGGACAGAAGTGGGACTGCTACTTTCAAGAGCCATAGGTACCGATTCAAAATAAACTGAAGAAGCTCAAGAATGGAGAAAATTGGTGGAACAGCAGCATGTGTTAAAGAGACTTAGGGTTTTAATTGACAGCGAGTATGTGTTATGGCTCCAAAAAGGCGACTGTAGACTAATGAGAGATACCCAGCATAAGCTAATCCTACTCTATTCTGCTAGTTACACATCACAAAAAAAGTATTTTATTCTGCTCCACAGGGCAGATATTAAGAGACACGTAAACAAAGAAGAATTTGTTCAGAGAAGATCAATTAAAATACATTGCAAATTATGTCACTGAAGATGTAAGCGCTCTCATATTTTAACCTACTATAGCATGGATCCTCACCCAATTTATCCCTAATCCTCACAATAACTTGTGAGTATTTCATCCACAGTGTTCAGAGAAAGCTACAGCAGCTCAGAGCACTAAGTGTTAGTATAAGGGACAAGGAAACTGAGCGCAGATGTGTCTGGCTCCAAAGCTGGCGTTCTTTCCACTACCCCACACTGCCTCCCTGTTTAAAATAACCGTACATGTTTAGTTGGAAGAAAAGAAGCCTTGTGGAGTGAGTGGAAGAAGGAAATGTGTTAGCAGTCCTCAAATATTTGTGGAATCAGCATCAGACATTTTATTCTGTATGGCTCCAATGAGTGCAAATTGTAGAGAAACAGATGTCGATTCAACATAAAGAATTTTCCAACAGTCGAGGCTGTCTAGAGACTGGGTGGCTCAGCCTTTTGGGGACATGACAAGTTCCCTGTCACTAGGGGCTGGGTAACCCCTGTGGCAGGTTTGCAAGCTCTGGATGAATGCATGAATGACCTCTAAGGTTTCTTCCCATCTGATAGAAACTAAGGCTCACAGAGGTATTGAAACTTGGCCAGTGTGACCCTTCTACTGAAGGGTCAAATTCACAACTGGGTCTTCCCTGGTTGTCCCTCAGCCCAGAGCTCGTTTTACAACATGCTATTCCATAGTGAGGGCAAGACAAATTAAAGAAATCATCACCACAATCACATCAACTTCCCTCTCAACCAAAGGTAAGCCATGTACCCCAAAAGTGACTGGTGTCTACCTCCCTCTTCAGGCTTATTTTTGGGTAAAAGTCTTTGGCTGCAAAAAGTTCAAAACATGAGTGGTAGAGGAGAGATGCAACAGAGCTCAAAACTCCATTTACCCGATAAAATGAATCTAAGTGACCGATAGTCGTTTCCTTAGATTGCAGTATTACTGGTCACCCCTAAAGTATCTTTACATACCCTCTGCGTTACTGGGCACATTCCATAACCCCTCACCTGGTACTATTCCATTGCCCCACGCCTAGGGTACATCTTAGACACTCACACAAACAAATAGGTTGGAAGATTCCAAACAAAACCGTATCTTGCATTTTTATAGCTCTTTACCCTTTCACATAAGAGTATATTATCTCATCTGACGCTCACCACAGTCCTCTACAGAAAACAGCTACTTTCTTTAAAACAGCCAAGCAATTTCCTAGCTGCCTGGGGCACACAACTCAAAAAAAAAAAATCCTACTTTGCAGATTAGATTATTCCTCCAGCCTGGATGAGTCAACCAGAAGCAGGTGTTTCCCTTTTCCTCATTTGCTATCGTCATCACCTCATACCTCCTTCAGCTGTCCCCCGCCCCCATGCCCTCCAGGGCCCCCAACCTCCGCTACCAGTGCAGCCCTTCTTCCCGGATCCCGTTACTACCGCACTTGCTAGGCACCGCGCCACACTCGCTGCCCCAACTCGCACGGAAAACCGCCCACCCGGCGCCGTGCGGCCGCGCCCTTCACCCTCGCCCGGGCCCCTGTGGCTGTGACCTTCCTAACCACCGCCACTGCTGACCCGAAGTGGAACTCCAGCCTCCAGTCCCTGGAGGGGCGGTCAAGCCGACTCACAGAATGACTAAATGTAGGGGCGTCAAGCCTCGGGCGAGGCTGAGGGGACTTCTGTGTTCTCCCCCAACCCCGGGCTCTGGGCCATGACGACGGAGGACCTCGCCCACGTGGCCCTGCCACCTCGTGCGGCCACCCACAAGCCCAGCGTAGTCCTGGACGCACCAGCACATCCTCACGCCCTCCTGGGTTAGCGGGCCATTAGCACTCCAAGGTTGGCCCCCAGAGTTGGTGTGGTCTGCGCACACTCTCCACTCCACGTACCAGGTGATGCTTCCAGTGAACTGGGAGGGTGAAGGTGGAGGCTGACTCCTTCCCCACCTGTCTCTTACCTAATTCAGGTTAAGACCTGGGCTACAAGACTCCGTCTTTGGCGAGCCAGTTACGCATGCTCTTTCTGAGGCCTGAGCTCGCCTGCCTTACCCCAGTGCCTGGAGAAGACCCAGCCAAGCTGCAGGATACCCAGCTCTGGGCTAGAGCGTCGCCACCTCTGTTCACCTGCCCCTGATTCTCAAGCCCAACATGTGCAGAGGCCTTTTCCTGACCGGGCGTCAGCGCCACCTATTGCAAAGGGCATGAAATGGCAGAAAATAACCTTGATAAAATCTAAGGGATCGGATAAAGGAAAATAAAACTTTTATAATGCCTAATGTAGTTTTACATGATAAAACTGAAGACCAAAGAAGCGATATTTTGATAGTTAATTATGTAGATATCTTGGGTGAGCTTTCCATATCTCAGCCATTCCCCTAACTGCACAGTTACTCTAACGACTCCCAAATCTACATCTCCAGCCCTAACCTCTCCCCCAAACTCTGGAGCCATATTTTTGCCTGTCTTCTGTTCATCTTCACATGCATGGCCCGCAGGCATCTCATACTCAACATGGGCTAAGTGAAATTCACTCCCCTTTCTCTCTCTCTCTCCTTCCCCAGAACCAGTACTTTCTTCTATATTCTCTATCTTGGTTAATGTCGTTACCATCCTCTCCGTTCTCCAGCACACAATCCCCAATATCTGTGACTTAATGGAATGAGGCTCAAGAGCCAGACAGCCTTGGTGTAAAACTCCCAGCACTGTCCCTCCTTTCCCCTCCTAAGTATCTCTTAAATACATCTTGCTTCCCTCCGTTCCCATCACTGTTTGCCCTTGTTCAGGCCTCATTATCTCTCACCTGGACTAGTCTGCCTCCTAATTGGTTTCCAGGTCTCCACCATCACACCTTTCTAATCCACCATTCACACACCTGCCAAAGTGATTTTTCTAGAATGCAAATCTGATCACATCTCTTTTCTTATTAAAACTCTTTACTGACTCCCTACTGGCAATGCTAAATTTAAACTCTTTTGCTTCATGCAAAACATTTCAAAACCTGGTCCTTGCCTTCTTTTCTTTCTTAGCACCCAAAGCTTAACCCCAAAACCTCATGATCTGACCAAACATTATTAATTGTAGTTTCTCCCAAAACATCGTGCATTTTCCTTTCTCCCTGCCTTTACATGTTCTTTACCCCTATCAAATACAGTAAGTCCCCCACTTAGGAACATTAGAGTTGCAAACTTTCACAGATGCAGCCAACCATACACTCAAGTCGGACTTAGGAACGAATCCGACTTACGAACATTCTCCCTAAACGGAACTCCTTCGTAAGTCGGGGACTTACTGTATATTCTTCCCAACTTTGGCTACCTAAAAAAATTCATTCCTCAAAACAACTTAGTTATCACATCCTCTTGCAAGCCTTCCCTGAAACCTCCCTACAGAAATAATCACTCCTCTGTTCCTCCTCTATGCTATTTCTGTTCCTTCTACACAATGCAACAGTTGCACTTTTGATGATGTCTGCATATCTGTCTTGTCTCTTCTACCACACTGCTGAGCTCCTGGAGGACAGGGACAGCATCGTATTCATTTCTGAGTCCCTTGTGCCAACTCAGCATTTTATAATAATGACGATCAAGACCAACAAAGCATACATTTGTTGATCACTATGTGCCATACTCTGTGTTAAACTCCTTATGTACATTGTATTATTTACTTCTGATAACTCTATAAGAAAAACTGTTATTATCCTAATTTTACCAATGAGAAAACTGAGGCTTTGAAAGATGAAGGTGTTTGCCCCAGGTTGAACAGCTGATAAGTTGTAGAGCCAGGATTTGAACCCAAATATGTCTGTTTATGTTTATCTACTTATCAAAAGGGTTTGTAGAATTAAATTGACATTTGAAAAATCACAGATCAGATTTTTTTTTTTTCCGCAGTGGCCTGGGTGTTCTTTATTGCCTGTCCCTTGGGTTGAGGGAGGAGCCAGCACAAAGTCCTTCTGGACACCCAGGCCCCACAGTGGGATCAGGAAGAAGCTGAAGCCCTGCTCCAGTGTCTGGGTCGGGAGACATGCCCCGGTACCGTGGTCCTCGGAGGCCTGAAGGGCCTGCTTGGCTGTGAGCAGGTCGCTGAGGGGGAGCCTGCGCTGACTGGAGAAAGCTCAGGCTCACATGGTCCACCAGGTGTAGATAAGGCTCAGGAGGATGAAGATGGCGACCGAGAGCACCATGTGCTTCCGGTTCTCTTGCCGAAGCAACTTGAGCTCCTTCTCATAGTTGGAGGCTTTGTTCATCAGGCTGTTTTTCTCCTTCTCCAGAGACCTCCTGGCCTCTGGACTCAGCTCTGCCCCATAGAGCCTGGAGTTCACAGCTTCCAGGTCCCTCCGACATTGTGATAACTTCTCCTCCAGCCCATCGATCTCTAGAGCGACGCCCAGATTCTCCCGCTTCTTTTTAGTCATGTTAATTGCCGGGATCCCCCAGTCATTATTCCAGATCAGATTTTTTAAAAGTATTAATGCTTACAGAGTTCTTTTTTTTTTTAAAGGGCAAATACAGCTATTCTACTCTAGTGGATGGAAATAGAGCATTCTAATTTAAATTAATGGTGTGGAAGGCCAAATAAATACCCTAGATGTCAGGCTAAATAAGAAAACAATCCTACTATTATTCTATTTAATATGTTCTTATTGTATGATTGTTATGACTATTTTTGCTAAGGGACTAATATATTATAAAGCAATAATAGACTTTTTTCAAAACCCCTTCTGGATAAGTGGAGAAAGAGAGATCTACATTGAAAGAATCACCATAGAACATTCAAGAAGTTGCCATAGATTGGGATACCAAGACATTGTGAGGGTTGTATGCGATCCATATGAGTTGATATGTATAAAGCACTTAGAAGAGTTCCTTTTACATAGGAACCACTGTATTATTGCTATTGTTGTTATTGTTAAAAACTTCAATAGCTCACAATCCAGTGGTAGAGATAAACACATAGGCTGATAACAAGCAATGTGATAAATAATGTAGCTATGAATAAAAGCCTATGGGAGTTCCCAGAGCGGGAAGAGCGGAGCATCTGCCAGGGAATGAGAGGTGCAGGGAATAAGAGGGTACCCGGAGGTCACATGACTGAGGAATGAGCAAGTTGTTAGAGCCAGAGCAACACCACCTAATTCCTGCAGAAACATTTCATTTGCTGACAAACTTGTAGTACTCAAGGCTCTATTTCTTCGTGTCTCTATGTTGAAAGTTTCCTCACTATTCCAAGCATTCTTGTGACTCTGGCACAGCAGTGGGGCCTTGGCCACTGGGCAAAGGAGCAAGACTTTCACCAAGATGACATGAGAGGGTGGAGGAGACGACTGAAGCGTAGGACGGCGTGACCCAATACTCAAAGGACGTTCCAGCCCCATTCAGAAGTCCAACTGGGATTCTCAGGGCTCGGGAAGGGGAGAGCACATGCCCATCCTCCAAGCTGCAGTCCCTCCCTAGCAGAGCAGAAACAGCTGGGCACAGACTTGGGGATGTGTGCACTGTGGAAGACGGAAGGGCTCGGTGAAGGAGGCAGGCACTGCCCAAGGAGGCCCACTTTTTTCCTCCAAATCCAGGCCAGGTGTCTAGCACACTAACCCAGTGTTTCCCAAGCCAAACAACATGGAAGGCTGCTTAAAAGTCTGCATTCTTTACCACAGGCCATTAACTTTATATGTAGGCAAAATATATTTACGTTCCTCCCATGCTTCAATAAACAGAGTAAAGAAACTTTCTGTGGATAGTTCACTCTGGACCGGTGAAATGAGAACAGCTATTCTGATGGGAATAACTAATGAGACACATACAGAAAAAAGGGGGGGAAAAAGTTAAACGTTAAACAGAAGAACACTGTTGGCAGAATGAAATAGATACAACTTTTTTGGGAAGACACTTTACTATTAGCTATCAAAATGGACCAGACAATTCCACTTTGCCAAATTTATCCTATGTGTATAGTCCTTGACACATATCCAAGGATGAACAATGCTTCATTTGAAAAGAAATTTTTTTTTAAACTGAAACAAGCCAAATGTCCATCTATAAGGTGCTAGTTATGAGGTCGTCTAACATGTAAAGCTTCTCAATGTACATGAAAAAAGCAAAGTTCAGAACAGTCTGTACATTATAATTCTGCTTGTATAAAAACATACACGTACCATATATCTAAATATCCATATTTATATCTAAAATACTGATCTATTTGTATATGTATTAGAATTGCCTGGAAAGATCCAGATGTGACAAATTGGCGTAGGGACAAATTTGTTCTTGAGGAAGATTTGTTGTTGTTTTTTTTTATTGGTTTGAAATTTACATTTGAATGCCTTTAGGAAGGGCTCCCTACTCTATTACATTCCACCCTGTTCTTCCCTCAGTTGTTGCCTGCCTGGCGCCTAAATACAAATGGGGAGAAAAATGCGCATGTGTGGGAGGGAGTAGCTGGAGGGATGTTTTCAGTTTTGACCTTCCACTTCTATACTACAAGCAAACATGACGTTTATGACTTAAGGGAGGGTGGGGTGCGGACTGACGTCTTTCCGTGTGGGAGAGAAGGACTGGAAGAAATTAAAAATTTTGAAAGAAGAGGCACTGATTTGGAAGCTGTTGCTATCGTCCAGAGAAGAAGCAAGGAGAGACGGAACCAGCCAGTAACAGCCAGGATGAACTGTAAAAACCCAGATTTGAAACTTCTCTTTAAATCCCTTGTCATCCGCTGCAGTTGAAAGAATGCGCAGACTCTTCTTTTTTTCTTCCATCTTTCCCCATCATGAAAAATTGCAGCCTCTGGTTTATCACATGGGCCTCTCACTGGGCAGGGCTCTGTTGTGCTCTGTGGGAATCCAAATCTGCTTATAGCACTCCTGGAGAGTCTCATTCTCCCATGCCTGAGAGTTAATTTCTTTTTCTTCACTGTGTTGCTGCCAGCTTTATAGAAAACAGGCGATTTCGGCACCAAAGGTGCAGCAGGAACTCCATGTCCCTGGACAAAGCCTATCAATCGTAGCATCCTGGTCCTTGTTGTCTATCTGGTAGGACCAGTGGTTTCCACAGATGATTTTGAGATATTAGAGACCCTACGGTCTGCAAATAAAGAGTAAAGCTTTCCCTCAAAATAAGAATGAGGAAAACTTTCAAGTAAAATGTTCCCTTGTTTTTGGCAGCAGCTGAAAGACAGCCTGGCGTGAGAGTCCTGGACGCCATACTATGCTCTTTTGTCTGCTGGAAATTCTTCAGTTGAATACAATTATTTATTTGAAAATGGTTCACTGAATTTAGGCTGGTATTTCAGAGACTTTCTCCTCTGTGGTCTCCACAGTGGAGAATGGAGCATGGTACTAAATTGGGGAGATTGGGCCATGAATAAAGTCAGATCCATGATTTACTCATCTCTTTGGTGGGTTCATTTCTGAGAGACAGAGAGACAGAGGGAGAGGCAGGGACTTTACCTTAGGAGGGATTACTTCCCGTCTGCAATCCACTCTCCCCCCATTGCCACTGTCTCTGTCCCACAATATATTATGCCTGTTAGAATGTTCTAGTTCCTCACGGAGTTCACACAAGCATCCCAAATGTCCATCAACTGATGGATTAATAGAATGTGGTCTATGCAAACAATGGAATATTATTCAGCTATAGAGAAAGACTGAAGGACTGAGACTTGATACAATGTGGATGAACCTAGAAAACATTACTGCTAAGTGAATGAAGCCAGACACAAAATATCACATTTGTACAAAATGTTCAGAATAGGCAAGACTATAGAGACAGAAAGTAGATTAGTGGTTGCCTATGGCTGAGGAAGGAGTGGAGGAAGAGGAGTGATTGCTAACGGGTATAAATCGGGTTTTGGGGGGTTTGGTGGTGAATATATTCTAAAACTGATAGTGGTGATGGTTACGTAACTCTGAATAAACTAAAAACCATAGAATTATGTATTTTAAATAGGCAAATTGTATGATATGTTACTTTTTTAAAATAAAGTTATTACAAAACAAAAGGAAGAAAAGATGCATACAAAGAAAACATTAAATTTAAAAAGCTGGACTGGATTATGATATTTAAAAAAGATTTTGGAACAATGAATATTATAATACCATGAATAAAAAATAATTTCACAATGAAAAAGGGATTAATTCATTAAAAAAATCCTACATGTGTATGCATGATAATCGACCATCAAAATAACTGAAGCAAAAGCTGATGGAACTTAGAGGAGAAATAGACAAATCCACAATTATAACTGGGGATTTTAATACTCCTCTCTCAATATTTATTGAGGAAATAGAAAATGAGAATATAAAACATCAAACAATACTATCAATCAACTTGAACTAATTGCCATTTAAAGAAAATTCCACACAACAAAAGTAGAGCACATAGTATTTTCAATTGAACATGGAATATTCACTGAGATAGAGCATACTCTGTACTATAAAACAGGTCTCAATAAATTTAAAAGAATTAAATTCACATGACATGTGTTCTCTAACCACAATGGAATTAAATTATAAATCGATAACAGAAAAATATATGGAAATTCTAAAATATTTGGAAATTAAACAATAGACTTCTAAACAATCCATGAGTCAAACAATAACTTACAAAAGAAGTTATTATGTTTAAACAACACTAAAATAAAAACAACATATCAACATTTGTGAGATACAGATAAAACTATGCTAAGAAGGAAATTTATAGTAGTGAATGCTTATATTCAACAAGAAGAAATGTTTCAAATAAAAAATCCAATCTTCCACCTTAAGAAACTATAAAAAGAAGAGCGAAGTAAACCTAAGTAAGTAAAAATAATAAAGAGCAGAATCAATAAAATAGAAAACAGAAAAATAGATAAAATTAATTTAAAGCCAATTATTGAAAAGATCAATAAAATCAATAAAACTTTAGCCAGACTAATCAGGGAAAAGAAAAAGACAAAGCTTATCAATATTAGGAATAAAACAGGAGAGAATACAGATCCTCAGACATTAAAAATATGAAAAAGGAATATTATGTGTAACTTGATGCCAATAAATCCAACAATTTCAATGAAACAGACAAATTCCTTGAAAAACTCAAACTACCAAAGAAGATCAGTTGAGAAGAAAAAGAAACAGAATATGCCTATATCTACCAAATAAATGGACTTATGGTTAAACACCTTTGCACAAAGAAAACTCCAAGCCTGGGTGACTTTACTGGTGAAGGCTACCAAACATTTCAGGAAGAAATAATCCCAATTTCACAAAGTCTAGAAATAGAAGAGGAGGGGACACGTCCCAACTCATTTTTTGATGCCAGCATTATTCTGTTGCCAAAACCAAACAAAGACATTACAAAAAAAAAGGAAACTACACACCAATATTCTCATGAACACAGATGCAGAAATCCTTAACTAATTTTTGGAAAATTGAATCTAACAACTTATAAAATGAATGATGCATCATGACTAAATGGGCTTTATCCTAGGAATGTAAAATTGCTTAAACATTCAAAAATTAATCTGTGTAATTCACCAATTAATACACTAAAAAAAAAAACTCAATGGATGCAGAAAGCTTTTCACAAAACTCAAGCCCCATACTTAAAAGCTCTTAGCAAACTCTTAGCAATAGAAGAGAACTTCCTCAATCTAAAAAAGGACATCTATGAAAAACCTATAGCTAACATTATTCTAATTCCTTCCCTCTGAAAATAGGGAACCAGACAAGCATGTCTACTCTCCACAATTTTGTTCAGCATTATACTGGAGGCTCTAGCCAGTGGAAAAATGCAAGATAAAGAAATAAAAGTCATACATATTGGGGAAAATAGTAAAACTGCTGCTATTTATAAACAACATGATTGTGCATGTTGAAAATCCTAAAAAGAAAGTCTTAAAGAGTCTAAAAAAAAAAAAAAAAGTCTACCAGAACCAAGAAGTGAGTTTGGTAAGATTGTAGAATGATTAACATACAAAATCAATTGAATGTATATTTACTAACAATGAACAGTTAGAAATTGAATTTTAAACAATACCATTTACAGTAACATCCAAAAATATGAACTACTTGAGGATAAGTTAAATATTTAAAAATGTGTACACTGAAAACATTACTGTGGAAAATTTAGGAAGATCTAAATAAATAGTTAAATCATGTTCATGGATTAGAAAACGCAGTATTTTTAAAATATCTATTCTTCCTAAATTGATCTGTAGATTTATCACAATAAAAAGCCAAACAGGCTTTTTTTTGTACAAAATAACAAGCTGACTCTACAGCTTATGTTGAAATGCAGAGGACCTAGAATAGCCAAAAAATTTTTAAAATAAAGAATAAAGTTAGAGGACTTATACTACCTTATTTCAAGATTTATTATAAAGCTATAATAATGAAGTCAAGGTGATGTAAGTATAAAAATAGACACGTAGGGCAACATATGTGACAGAATAGAGAGTCTAGAAATAGACTCACATATGTGTGGTCATTTGATTTTCAGCAAAGTTGCCAGGGCAATTCAGTAGTGAAAGGATAACATTTTCAGAAAATAATACTGGAACAAGTGTATATCCATATGCAACACACAAATACACACATGTATAAATGAAGGGGAAAATACCCTAAACGCTTATCTCACATCATTTACAAAATTTATTTCAAAATGAATTGTAGCCCACATTAGAAACATATTCAAAATGGATTACAGATCTAAATAGCATAAGAACTATAACTGTAATCATTATGGAAGAAAACATAGGAGAGATGCTTAGGGGACTTTGGTTAGACAAAGTTATCTTTTTCTTTTTCTTTTTCTTTTTTTTTTAATTCTATTGGGGAACAGTGTGTTTTTTCCAGGACCCATCAGCTTGAAGTCAAATAGTTGTCTTCAGTCTAGTTGTGGAGGACGCAGCTCCATGGCCCATGTGGGAATTGAACCGGCAACCTTGGTGTTATGAGCCTGCACTCTAACCACCTGAGCTAACCGGCTGCCCCCTAGTTTTCTTAACTAGGACATAAGAACTTGAAATACAACAGGAAAAATGATAAATTGGACTTCATCAAAATTAAAACCTTTTGTTCTCAAAGGACACCATGAGAGAAATGAAAAGAAAAGCCACAGACTGCAAGTATTCACAATACATATCACTTATAAAGAACTTAGATCCATCATATATAAAGAATCCTGCAACTCAACAAGACGACAAACAATCCAATTTTAAAACAAGCAAAAGATTCGAACAAACACTTCACCAAGGAGATATGAATGGCAAATAAGCACATGAAAACATGCCTCACATCATTCATCATTAGGGAAATGCAAACTAAAATCACAGTGAAATACTACTGCAGACCCAGTAAAGTGAGTAAAAATAAGAAGACTGACAATACAAAGGGTCAGCAAAGACATGGAATAATTGAAACTCTCATTCATTGCTGGTGAGAACGCAAAGCAATATTATCCCTTTGAAAAACAGGCTGGGTTTTTTTTGTGTGTATGTGTGGTTTTTTTCTTTTTTTAAGATTTTATTGGGGAATTGGGTGAGGGGAACAGTGTTGGAGAATTGGGGAAGGGGACCAGCCAAGTTGTTTTTCTTCAATCTTGGTTGTGGAGGGCACCAGTCACCATCTGGCTTCCTGTCGGCAGCTCGTGGCTTCTGAGCTCAAGGTGCTGTGTTACAATCTTAGTTGCAGGTGGGTGTAGCCACCATCTCATGCAGGAGTTGAACCAGCAGCCTTGTTGTTAAGAGTGCACGCTCTATCCACTGAGCCATCAGGGAGGCAGCTCAGCTTAAGAGTTCAGTCTTAGTTGCGGGTGGGTGTAGCCCACCATCAAACAGGCAATCTTCTTGTTACACCAGCTGAGCCATCCTGCCACCTGTTGGCAGCTCAGAGACAGCTCAGCTCGGACGCAGTGTCACTGGCCCATATGGGAATCGAACCGGCAGCCCTGTTTCTTAGAGCTCTTGCTCTTAAGGCAACTCTTAACCAACTGAGCCACTCGGCCGGCCCAGGCTGTTTCTTATAAAGTTAAACATATACTTGCTATACAACTCAGCTACTCTAATACTGGATATTCATTTATCCAATTGAAATTAAAGAATATGTTCACACAAGACTTGAATGTTCACAGCAGTTTTACTTGCAACAGTCAAATCTACAAAGAACCCAAATGTCCTTCAACTTGTAAATGGATAAATTATATAATATCCACTCAATCAAATAATACTCAGCAATTAAAATGAACTAATTACTAAAACATGAAACAATGCAGATGATTCTTAAAAGTACTATGCTAAGTGAAAGAAGCCAAACACAAAAGACGACAAACTATATGATTCCATTTACATAAAATTCTAAACAGGACAAAACTATAGTATCTATAGATAGATCAGTGGTGGCCAGAGGTCAGGAGTGGGGGAAGCGAATTAATTGCAGAGGTGCCCAGGGAACTTTTTGAGATAGTGGAAATGTTCTCTATCTTATGATTATGAATGTGGGGAAATGGCTAAATACGATATACACTTAAACTTATTAAATTTTATTGTATGCAAATTATACTTCAATGAAGCGGCTTTATAAAATGATATAAAAATAACATTTAGTGTTAAGTCTAGAAAAAGTCTGGAAGAATGTACAACAAATTTTTAATAATGGGGATGAGATCACAAAAGACTTTATTTCATTTCATTATGTATTTTTAAAATGTTTTATCTTTTTACAAGAAGACTTTTATATTAGTCAGGATTCTTGTGATTGCTAGTGACAGAAACCCAACTCAACCTAATTTAAGAAAAGGAGGAATTTATTGAGTCACATGCCTCTGTCATCTAGGGGTAGGTGTAGACAGAGCTGAATCTAGGTATTCTAAGGAATCTGTTGAGAACAAGGCTTTCCTCATCGATTGGTTCGTCCCGCCTCTGTGTTGGCTTCGTTCTCAGATGGCCTCTCTCCCTGTTATGATGACAAAGCAGCCTACTAGCTCAGCAATCCCTGAGGAGAAGGTACACCAGGAAAAGTCCTGGGCTGACTCTTAATGACCCAGCTTGGGACACATGTACTTCCCAGAGCACTGGGACTCTGATGGCCAGGTCTAGGTCACAGGACCAGACCCAGATCTTAGCAGGAGGGTGGTCTCAGACTTGTGCCAAAGAGTGGTTTCAAAAAGGAGAAAAAACGGAGAGGATCTGACATCAGAATAAAGGCAGGTTGGCAGGCAAAAGCAGCAGATGACTACTACAATGTGCTGCTTTTGGAATTAGAGGGAAACAAGTTTTGTGTTTAATTTTTAGCATAACTAAGCCCAAGGTGCTTATCTAACAGAATAGAGTGTAAAGGAGGAGAGAGGCATTTCTTGGCCCACTGTTATGAATGAAATGTTTGTGTCGCCCCCCCCCCCCAATTCACATGTTGAAGCCCTAATGTGACGATATTAGGTGATAGGGCCTTTGGGATGTAATTAGGGCAGATGAGAGGTCTTGAGGGTGGAGCCTCCTTGTTGAGATTAGTTTCCTTATAAGACTGGGAGAAGACTAGAGTTCTCTCTCTCTCTCTCTCTCTCTCTCTCTCTCTCTCTCTCTCTCTCT
>NW_017731447.1:2048008-2177171 GCF_001890085.2 Hipposideros armiger
CTCTCTCTCTCTCTCTCTCTCTCTCTCTTCCTCCCTCCCTCCCTCCCTCTCCCTTCTGAGGACACAGTAAGAAGGCGCCACCTACAAGTCAAGAAACAAGCCCTCAATAGACCTTGATCTTGGGCTTCCCAGTTTCCAGAACTGTAAGAAAAAAAGGCTTGCTGTTTAAGCTACCCAGTCTATAGTAGTTGTTATAGCAGCCCGAGCTAAGACATCCACATATCAGCCTCCTCTGACATGGATTGGAGAGGAGCTAAGGAAGACGCCATCCAAGGGGAACCCTTTCCTTGCCAAAACAGGAGATAGTTTGTAGATAAGGGTGGAGGTGAGATTGGGCTTGGAGGGGATTGGTGTAGTCCCTTGAGGGAAATGGCATAGGAAGTTGACTAAGGATGAAAAAAGGATTTCCGAGGCAAGCCGAGGGTGGCTTAGATAGCACCATGTGACCGTTCTGGGATATGGGGATGGCTGAAACCCTCATGGGGTCATTTCTGTGTGTCACCTGCACTTGAGCTCCAGGATAAAGATACTGCACTTCTGAGGTATCAGGCCAATTTTGCTCGACAGTAAATAATTTTAAGTACTTTTGTACTAATATAAATAGGAATGCATTATGAGGTAGAATGCAAGAATTACATGAATTTTAACAATGAAATACAAATTTCTGGCTTGCAATAACCCCTATTGTGCCTCTCGCTCTCTCCTTCATACGACGTCTCCTCTACCATTAGACATGCTTTGGTGCAAAATTTTGAGTAGTATTTCTTTAAGGACTAAGAGCTGGGGATAAGGGATGTTCTTGGGGTTTTTACAATGTCCAGACACTTTGCCAGAAGAAGAAACCAGGCAAGGATTTAGAATCGAAAGATATGGGAGTCTGAGGACAGAGCTAACATCTGGAGGGGTTGGCAGAACTGATGTACGTCTATGCATTAGGGACCAAGGTTTAAGGCAGCTCACGCAAACCCTAAGAGCAGCTGCATTCCTCGGTAACATCTCACGTGGAAAGTATGGGACCCTGCCCTGGCTCAGGGTCTGGATTTGCGTCTCCTGGTGGGAATAGGAATCTAGTGTTCTTGGAGAGACAGATTCATTTCTGGGGTCAGGGGAAGTTCATCTTGAAACAACAAGCCCTAGTGAGCCAGCTTTTAGCTTCAGAATTGGTGGAGGGGAGTGAGATGGAGCCCAGAGGTTTTGAGTTCACAGGTTTAACGAAATGGGGGAGATCAACAAAGGGTCATAGAAAGAAAAAGACATTTTAAAACCAAAAAAAAGTAAGAAGGACAAAATGGACATGACAACCCTTCCTCCAGAAAAGGACCAATAGCTGGTCTCTTTCCCCCTGCTCTTTCATCACAATGCAGAAAAAGAACTTTATCACAGATCACATCCTTCTGAGGAACTGAGAGCCACTGAAAGGTAGGATGGGTCCTTTCTTTCAAGCATTCTGGGATGACATGAAAATTACCCCCAGGAGGACTTAATTAAAAGACAGAGGGGTTAGCTAATGCTACTGTAGGAATTACACTGCAATATACAAATGTATCAAACCTACAGGTTGCACACCTTACATTACACAATGTTATATGTCCGTTATATCTCAATTTTTTAAAAAAGACAGAGGAAAGTCCAGCTCATAGCAATCACTGGACATCTACAGCCTGACTGTAGAATAGCCAAAGATACTGCTTGTCTGTGTCTCCTGGACAGGGGGCCCTCTGGAAATCTTAATCAGTAAGCCTTGACAATTATGGTAGATTTTAGAGGATGGGAAACAAGGAGGCTTGGAGTGAAATGGGGGTATTAACTTGGCAATATAGATTCTTGAACTGAGGTAGATGAAGAAATTAAATAATCGCAAACCCAAAGGCCAAACAAAAGAGAAAGAAAGAAAAAACCAGAAAACCAATCAGCCTGAACTTGGAGCATTAGATTCTGGAAATCCAATTTGCACATAGAGAGTGGAGAGGCCTTCACAGAGGGGGGCGGGAGCTGAGGACTTGCTAGCGAACAGAGGACCGTTGCCCTGGAGACAGCCGCAGCTTAGAAATGGAAAATAGGAAAAGAACAGGGGCTTAAGAGAGAAAGAAGAAAAAAAAAGGGTCCTACTTAGGATGGGTGAAATCTTAGAAACCAGCCCAGACTACATGAAAGAAATGTACTTAAAAGGACAAATACAGATTTAACTGTTCTGAAAAGTGAGGATGGGAAGTAGGAAGCTATTTTAGTTGTTTCTGGGTTAAGATGGGTAATCAGACACTCATGAGATTTCATAGAGGGGAGGAGGGAAACTTTTTAGGAGCAGAAATTAGGGATACAGTGTCCCCTAGCCTCTGTCCCAGAGGATATTACTGAAATGTGATCTCAGAGAGCACTTAATAGAGAAATAATAGTAAAATTAAATTCAGGGAACTGACTTCTTAGTGCCCATGATAATAACTTGAGGTGGCAGATTTAAGAAGGGACGTCCAGAGCTATCAGCATGAAATCCACAGATGGTAACTGGCTCTTTCAAGGCAAGGCTATTGCTGAGGAAAAATGGCTTGGGCAACTATGGCCAGGAGGCTTCAGTGCTAGGACTTGATAAAAGTTGGTCTGAATACCTTCCTACAAGATGGCTAAGTGTTTCGATACTAAATTTAGAACCTTGAGGGGCTGGGCCAGAGAAGGGGTTCCTACCTGGGTGACCTGGAGCTAGAACAGCCTAGACAGGTCAAAGGACCTTGCATGAGGGACAGCCGTGAGAACCAAGCCCAGAATGAGTACAAAGGACAGATGTAGAGCTAAAAACAGTAGCCAGTAACAAAGGGAAGAGGAACATGGGCATTTGGAATATTATAGCAAGGAGACCCCTGGCCAATTGCTGAGAACAGACTCACGCAGTGGTTCTCAAAGTGTGGTCCCCCGACCAGCAGCAACGGTACCACCTGAGATGTGGCAAAATCAAACACTCAGTCCCTTTGAATCAGCAGTTCTGGAGATGGGGCCCAGCAATGTGTGTTGCAACAAACCCTCAAAGTGACAGCGATGCACACTACACTTTGGGAACAATCCTGCTAAAACAACCCTGATTTGCCTTTAATGGCTGCCAAGTACAAACTTGCTAGGGAGCAGGACTCCCTGAAAACCTTCGGGCCAGCCTAGAAAGGTGAATAAATAGTGGAACTCACTGAAGGGGAGCCACAAGAAGCCACGTCTGGGGTTGACATTGGTGCTGGACTGATGATGGTGGGAGAGGTTTTAAGCAAAATTACCCAGTTCATAGAAGAGAGGTAGACATGACTAGTTTAAGTAACAGCGTTTTGGAAAAAAATCTGAATCCACTACTGATAATCTCTCCCCATCAGAGAACTCACTCGGGAAAACTACAGGTTGGTAACAGAAAAATTAGCGAACCCAGGAACAGAAAACAAACAAACAAAGGTGACCCTATGATCTTAATATTGAACAGACTACAGGTCAGAAGGCCCCTCGGAAATGGGCAAGGAACATTTTCAACTTGGAGAGATCAGGTAGTAAAGCAACAAGAAGCTTTAAACATCAGGAACGAAAAACATGCAGAAATAACTAGATGGGGTCAGGGCACTAATGGAGAAGGCTGTAAATGACTGTAATTTTCAGAGCTGTGAAGCCATAAATTGCACTGGGAGGACTGCCTGCTATTAGTGTAGCACTCTCTGCTCTCAAGATGAAACAGCTGGAGGCTGTAGAATTGGTTAAAATGGTTCCTGGAAAAAGAAAATTAAATATGAAGGATAAGAGGTCTTGTGCCACCCCCTCAAAAAAGATGGGGCCCACAGCCCTGGAGATAGGGGCTTGGATCATCTTCAGAGGGGAGACTGTCTTCATGTTTCTATGATCCCAGGATGGAGTTTTGAGGCTAAAAACTCGAGGGCACTCAAAAAACAAACAGACTGCCCGTTCTTGCTATCATGACACGTTTGGTTCTATAAAGAGACAGTGGAAGGGCCTGAGCCTATGGGGCAATGACTATGTGAGACACAAGATGTGTAGAAGGAACAAAAACCGTTGCTCTGGAAACAGAAGGCAAATAAAGACCATAACAGCGGCTTAAAGAAAGCGCGACAAGGCCCAGTACCCTCTCCAAGTTCTAACCCCATAAGCTCCTGGTGAAGCAACAAAAAAGAAAAGATAAGATACGGAGTCAACACGAGGGAGGATCAAGGCACTAGGAAATCCAAGAATGAGAACTAGGCAAGTGGGTAAGCCAGAGATACAGGACTGCCACGTCATTGCAAAGCGTTCCTCAGCCCCCACTCCCTTTTCTTTGTTTTTTGTTTTTTGGGTTTTTTTGATGAGTTTTTAACAGCTTTATTGAAATTGAACTGATGGACAAGTATTTAAAGTATATAATTACATGAATTTTGACAGATGAGTATATATACATATTCCTGAAATCATCACAATTAAGATGATGATTACGAACATATTCATCACCCTCAAAACCTCCTCTTGCCCCTATTGTAATCCATTTCTCTTTCCTCCACCTTCTATCTACCACTCCTATCCCCAGGCAATCACTGATACAATTTCTGTCCCTCAATTTCTGCTCGACTTTTCTAGAATTTTGTATAAATAGAATGGTGCAGCACTCATCTTTTTGAATAACTTCTTTCATTCAACATAATGGTTTTTGAGATCCAACCATGTTGTTGTGTGTATCGATACTTGGTTCCTTTTTATTGATGAATAGTATTCCATTATGTGGAATCAACTCTATAGCCATCAACTATCCATTCATTTATTTATCTAGTCACCTATAGATGGACATTTGGGTTATTTCTATTTTGGGGGTATTATAAATTAAGCTATTAGGAACATTCATGTGCAAGGTTTTGTGTGGATATATTTCTCTTAAGTAAATGCTGATGATATATTATCTGATTTGGGTTTGATTTGCTAAACTTTTAAGAATTTTTGTAGTTCTGGTGAAGTTGTGAATAAAAGGGAAACCTTCTGCACTGTTGGTGGGACTGCAGATTGGTGCAGCCATTATGGAAATCAGTATGGAGGCATCTCAAAAAACTGGAAATGGAATTACCGTATGATCCAGCAATTCCACTCTTGGGTGTCTATCCAGAAAAACCCAAGACGCTAATTCAAAAAAATATATGTACCCCTATGTTCATTGCAGTGCTATTCATAATAGCCAAGACTTGGAAACAATCGAAATGCCCATCGGTAGACGACTGGATTAAGAAACTATGGTACACTTACACAGTAGAGTATTACTCAGCTGTTAAGAAGAAGGAAATCGTACCATTTGCAACAATATGGATGGACCTAGAGAATGTTATGCTAAGTCAAATAAGTCAGTCGGAGAAAGACAAATACCATATGATCTCACTTATATGTGGACTCTAAGGAACTGAATGAACGAGCAAAGTAAACAGAAATAGTCTCAGAGATGTAGCGGAACAACTGATGGCTGCTAGATGGGAGGGGGTGGGGATGAGGGAGAAGGGGAAGGGATTAGACAGCATAAATAGGTAACTACAATATTGCCACAGGGATATGAAAGATAGTCTGGGAATATAATTAATAATGTTGTAAATATTTTGTAGGGTGTCAGATGGTCACGTCTTGTTAGGGAGACCACTTCATGGATGGGGTAGAGGCTTGATCACTACACTGTACACATGAAGCTGATGTTGCATAATATTGTATGTCAACTATAATTGAATATATTCAATTATATATATATATATATGTCAACTATAATTGAATATATTCAATTATATATATGGGGGGAAAAAAGAATTTTTGTGACTATATTAATGAAAGATATTGGCATCTAGTTTTCTTATAATGTCTTTGTCCAGTTCTCGTATCAAGGTAATACTGGCCTAATAAGATGAGTTGGGAAATGTTTCTTCCTCTTCTGTTTTCTGGAAATTTTTGTATAGAATCAGTCATTTTTTCTCCCTTATACTGTTGGTAGAATTTATAAGTAAAGCTATCTTGGCCTGAAGGTTTTTTGTTGGTTAGTTTCTTGGTGAAGGGAGTCTTTTAATCTACAAATACAATTTCTTTAACAGATACAGGACTATTCAGGCTACCTACTTCTTTTTGAGAAAGCCTTGGTAATTTGTATCATTGTCAAATTTACTGACATACATTTTGTTTTTATAAACGTTATTATCCTTTTTAATGTCTGCTGGAACTGTAGTGATATTCCCTCATTTATTCCTGATATTGGTAATTTGTGTCTTCTCTTTTCTTCTTGATCAGTATGGCTACAGATTTATTTACTTTATAAGTGTTCTCAGAGAGCCAGCTTGTAACTATCTCAAAGAATGAGCTCTTAAGCACGTTTCCAGGACCTTCAACCATTAATGAATCCTTTAACACAAAAGTATTCCAGACTCATGTCTAAAGGCACTCACCTATTGGTGCAACTAATGTAACTCAGGCTATCAAGGAATTATGCCTGAACATAATAAATTCACCACCCATCTCAAAACAGAGGTCCCCAGCATGATCAAGAGGCCTAGCCTTCCTGATACCAAGAAATTCAGTTTTTCACTGAGTCAAAAATCTATCGGTACTCTTAGACCAGTACCTGAGTTCAAAGCATATCATGATTTTCTAGGCATGTTAGTGCCCTCTGAGTGCCCTGCCCCTGTCAAGAACCCCAAATTAGCATGGCTAGCCAAGAAAAAAGAGAGAAGATAAAAATTACCAATATTAGGAATAAAAGAAGAGAGGCAATGTTAAAAACAATTCTATGCCTCAAAATTCAAAAACTGATAAAATGGACCAATTCCTTTAAAGACACAAATTACAAAAACTCACTACGGAATAGATAATAGTTCTGAGAATAGATAATAGTTCTGATAATCCTATATCTATTCAAGAAATTAACTTTGTAGTTTAAAACGTCCCTCCCTCCCTCCCAATAAAAACTCCATGACAAGATGATTTCATCATGAATGCTATTACATATTTAAGCAAGAAATAACACTAACTCTACACGCTCTCTTATACAAAATAAAAAGGAAGGAATACTTCTCAATTTATTTTATGAGACCAGCATTACCCCAAATACAAAAATCAGACAAAGACACTTCAAGAAAACTATAGACTAATATCCCCCATGAATTAGACACAAAAATCCTTTAAAAATATTAGCAAATTGAATCCACCAATATATAAAAAAGAAAACACATATGACTAAGTGGGGTTTATACTAGGAATGCAAGGCTAGGTCTTGCATATATATAGTCATATAATTGACTATAATTATCAATACTATATTTTATACTTGAAACTTTTTAAGTGACTAGATCTTAGATGTTATCAACCCCCCCCCACCCAACACACACACACACACACACACACACACACACACACCCCGAGAGAGAAAGAATTGTAATTATGTGGAGGGATGGAGACATTAACTAACCTTATTGTGGTGATCACTTTACAATATACACGTGTATCTAATCATCATCCTGTTCACCTTAAACTTACATATGTTATATATCAATAATATCTCAATAAAGCAGAAATCAATAAAGAAAATCAATCCTATAATTCACACAAATTAACTAAAAGAGAAAAATATATGGCCATATCAGTAGATGCCGAAAAAGCTTTTGACAAAATTCAACATAGATTCATGATACAAAATCTCAGAAAACTAGGAATAGAAGGAAACTTCTTTCATCTAATAAATGTTATACACAAAAACCCCTACAGCGAACATCATACTTAATGGTGACAGACTGAATGCTTTCCTTCTAAGATCTGGAACAAAACAAAGGTGTTCTCTTTGCCACTCCTATTCAACATTGTGCTTGAATTCTTAGCTAGAACAATAAGGCAAGAAAAAGAAATAAAAAGTATATAGATTAGAAAGTAATAAACTGTCTTTAGTCATAGACAACATATAGAAAATCCCACAAAATCTAAAAAAAAATTTTTTTAAATCTCCTAGAACTAAAAAGTGAGTTTAGTAAGATTGCAAGATACAAGATTAATATACAGAAGTTAATTATGTTCCTATATATCAGCAATGGACAATTGGAACCTGAAATTAAAACAAAACAATGCCATTCACAAGAGTATCACCCTCAAAAACTGATTTAGATATAAATCTAACAAAAAATGTGCAAGAAATGTATGTGAAAAACAACAAAACATTAATGAAAGAAATGATTTAAATAAATGGGAAGCTATGCCAAGCTCATGGAGTGAAAGACTCAATATTGTTAAGACATTAATTCTACCACATATGTGGCCTTTAGACTTAATGCAATTTCGATCAAAATCCCAGCCAAGTTTTTTGTAGATTTTTATAAGCTTATTCTAAAATTCACATGGAAAGGCAAAGGAATTAGAATAGCCAAACAATTTTGAAAAAGAACATATTACCTTATCTCAAGACTTACGAGTACTATTGGGTTGTCAGAAAAGTCATGACGTATTGTTCTTCTGTTTTTCGTTGCAAACATGCATCATGACTTTTCTGACAACCCAATATAATACTGCAGTAATCACGACGGTGATTATAGATGTAGATTAGCCAAAATATTGGGGAAATCCCAGGATGGAACGTAAACTGTAACAAATAAATCTAACTGCATTACAAATGTATGACATAGCTACACTTAAGTGTGTGGGGAGAAAAAGAGCTGACCTAACTAACTTTGGAACCTGCATTTTGACTGGAATTTTTAAGGTTAAAGACAAAAGGAACTATACATAAAAACTGTATTTTAGTTGGTACATTTGTTTCTCACCAGAGTACAATTTCATAATTCTGAAATTACATGGATATAGGGGGTGGATAATTAAGTCCATGGATGGCAGATGGTAGGAGCCAGGTTTCTCACTGTTGGAGAGGGAAGTGACAGAAAAGAAAGGATGACTAAAATGACCCTTGTGTTGCTGGTTTGGAGTCAGAGGCATCAATATGAACTTATGTATGTGCTATATACAGAAGGTGCAAAAAAATGTATATACATTTTAAGAAAAGAAAAAACTGTATTAAAATTATGCTGATGGTAACCACTTTGAGCACCACTTATAATTGCAGAAGTCAAATGTGACTTGTATTCATCTTTTGTTATTGGTATATATTATTACAATTTTAATACAGTTTTTTCCTTTCTTAAATGTGTATACATTTTTTTGGCACCCTCTGTATATGAACTTGTGTCTGTGATACACACCTACACACACACACACACACACACACACACACAGATGCAGAAACAATTATAGATACACTTGCATTTATGAGTTAGTATACATACATGTATTACCTAGCTCTGTCTTCTGAGAGGACCTAAAAGCAATGACATCCCAGTGGTAATGAACAAACCCAGTCCTCAAATTCTCATTTCTATATATCATTTTTTTTACCATTAATTTTTAAATTAAAATAAAACAAAACAGACATTTTGGAGAGATGGCCAATTCTAGGACTGAGGTGGGGACAATACAAGAAAGGAGCACCTTATAGTACCAGAAAGTAAGAAAATGCTCAAAAAACAAAAGGATGGGGACATGTCAGAGGGACATAGGAACAAACCTGAAAGAGTTCCCCACTGCGAACATCTGGAAAATTTTGAGCAACAAAATAAATAACGTTATTGTATTGTAACCCAAAATACAAAGTAAAAATATACATGCTTATATAAATAAATGATTAATTGAATTAATGAAATTAAAGTGAAGAAACAAATCTTCTCTAGATAAGAATTCCAAATAATGTACATATAGATACATAGATACTCCCCACTCTAGCAAGTGAAATTTAATTCCTTTCTCTTTTGACTTCATCTCATTTCCAAATTTAAAAATGTATGGAAAGGGAGAAATATTAACTATACCAAGGAGAAACCTGGCAAATACCTTCACTAAATGACCAAGGCTAACATCACCGGTGATATTATGTGGACATCATGTACCTCTTAATGGTGAGCAGGGCATTCATCTTTGTGGTCTTCCTTCCGAAAACCCATAACTCCAGTCTAACTATGAGAAAACCATCAGAAAAAAATCCCAAAACATTGTATAAAACATCTGCCCAGTGCTCTTCCAAAACTGTCAAAGTCATGAAAAACACAGAAAGATTGAGAAGCTATCCCAGACCTAAGGACACTAAGACTGTGTGATTACTAATTGCAAAGTGGTACCCTGAATAGGATCCTGGGGGAAAAAAGAAGGCATTAATAGAAAAAGTTCTGGAATTTAGTAAATAAAAACATACCAATGTTGGTTTTTTAGTTTTGACCAAATTGCACTAATAGAGAAAATGCTAAGAGACTTATGACAATTCTCTGTTATCTCTGCAGCTATTCTGTAAATCTAAATTTATTCCGAAATAAAAAGGTTATTTCTATAAATGGTAAAATAAAGACATTTTCAGACAAACACAAAGCTGAAATAATTTGTCTCCAGTACTACTACATACTATTACACAAAAAATATAAATGAAAATTTTCAACCTGAAGGAAAATTATCCCTGAAGAAAGGGACTTCAGACACACACACATATCAGAAGTAGCAAGTATATGGGTAAATAAATTTTCTCACTTTTATAATTTATTTAAAGTATAATTGACTGTTTAAACTCAACTATTAACAATGTATTGTGAGATTTATATAGAGAGTAAAATTACATCAACAAGAACACAAATGACCAGCGGGTTCTATAGAAATATACAACTGCATACTTAATATTAAACGTAATACTATTTGGAGATGCAGTGTGATAACTTCAAGATGGATTGTTATAGGACATAGAACAACCACAGAAAAATAAAACAAAGATCCATGACTAGTAATGCAATACAGGTAGTAAAACGAAACACTAAAAAATATTCAATTAAAGCAAAAGACAGCAGAAAAGGAGAAAACAGAACAAAAATCAGATGAAACCAATAGGAAAGTAATAGCAAGATGGTAGACATAGCCAGATGATATATATAATTAAATAAAATGAAGACACTCAATTATAAAACAGATTGTCATGGTGAGTTATAAAAGAAGATCCAACTATGTAATGACTATAAGAAACCCCAATTGATATATAAAGAAACAGACTAAAATAAAAAGATGGAAAGAGATGTAACATGCAAACCCCAATCATAAGAAATCTGGACTGACTATATAATACCATAGAAAGTAGACTTCAGAATAAGGAATATTGCCAGAGATAAAGAAGTACTGTATTGGTTTTCTATAGCTGCATGACAAATTACCACAAGCCTGGCAGCTTAAAACAGCACCCATGGTCTAGTTCACATTCCCTGCATTAGAAGTCCGGCGTGGCATGACTGGGTTCTCTAGTCAGGGACTTATCACAAGACTGAAATCAGCCAGGTTGAGTTTTCATCTCGAAGTTCTGGGAAAATAATTCACTTTCAAGCCCACTCTAATTGTTAGAAGAATTCAATTCCTCGTGACTGAATAGCTGAATCCCCCGTTCCTTTGCTGACTGTCAGGCATTGAATTCTCATGCTTCAAATTTCTGACTCCCCTTCTGTGACCAGCTGGAGAAAACGCTGCTTTCATGTGCTTAGGTCATTCCGACCCAGATAATGTCCCCAGTTTAAGGTCAATAGCGCCAATACAACATAATCTAATCCTGGGAGGAAAAATCCATCATATTAACAGTCCTGGAGATTACTCAGGTCATATGTACAAGAGGGGAAAGAAATTGTGTGAGTCATCTTAGAATTCTTCCTGCCACAAGGACATTTCATAATGATAAAATAAACAACTCATGTAGACATAGCAAAACTAAGGGTGTATGCATCTAATCACAGAGCTTCAAGATATATGAGGCAAAAACAGATGAAGTTAAAAGAATTATACAAATTCAGTTATAGTTGGAGATTTCAGCCTTTCTTTCTCAGTAATTGACAGAATAGATAGAAAATGAGTTAAGATATAGGAGACTTGAACAACACTATTAACCAAATTGACCTCATTAGCATTTGTAGAGCACTACATCCAGTGATTTTCAAATGGCCATCCTTTTCAAGTTCATGTGGTACAGTCATCACTGTAAACTATATGTTGGGCCATAGAACAAGTTTCAACAACTGTAAAAAGGATGGAAATCATACAGAGTATCCTCTGACTGCAAAGGCATTAAATTACAACTCAATAAAAACCCCTGTTAAAGCAACTCCACCATGACATGGGGACACTCCAACTTTGTTTGAATGTCAATATGACGGTAATCCTTTGGTTTGATCAAAGAAATATTAATTACTCACATAAAAGTGAAAGTCTCAAGATGAGTGGTGAAAAGCATTGCTCCCTCTGGGAGAAAGTCCATAATATAAAGTGAGCAAATAGTGAGAGTGCAACATTTTCTAAAGGGAAAGTCCTGCCAGTATAAGATGTGAAATAGGTTCCACCCAGTGTGAAACTTCAAAGAGACAGCAAGAGGGCACGTGTGCTTGTGGGGCCTGTGGGTGGGTGAGCTTTATCAGGATGCTGCAGGAGGAAACCAACTCTGGTAGGCAATCAGGCTTAAAGTTGTCTAGCACCAAATCAAATGTCAATGGGAATTTAAGTTTCTTTGTCCAGTTAGTTATGGCCATCATAACCCCAAAGCAAAGGAAATTAAACAACAAACTTACAAATAATTTAGGGATCAAAGATGAAATCTTAAGGGAAATGAGTAGATATTTTGAGCTGAACGACAATCAAAATGCAATATATTAAAATTTCTGGAAGGCAGCGAACGCAGTGCCTATAGAAAAACTTATACCTTATTGAAAAGAGATCTGAAATCAATCACGTAGGCTTCCACCTTAAGAAACTGGAATAAGTAGAGCAAAGTAAATTCTTAATCCATAAAGGAAAAGAAATAATAAAGAGCAAAAATTAACAAAAGAGAAAAGAGATAGATAATGGGAAAATTAACAAAGAAACTTCTTTGAAAGGTTCAATAAAAATGACAAACCCTGGGCCGGCGGAGTGGCGCGATGGTTAAGAACTGGCTTGGGACACCAGAGGTCCCCGGTTCGGATCCCACATATGAGGGCCAGTGACACTGCCCTCCACAGCTAAGATGCTGAACAACAGCTCAACCTGGAGCTGGGCAGCCGTGGGTCGCTGGCGGCGGAGGCTGCAGCCCCTGTGGCAGTGGGTTGCCATGGGCTGCCGTGTGTAGCCAGCAGCCAGCGTGAGCAGCCGCAGTGAGCAGCCGCAGTGAGCAGCCACAGTGAGCGGCCGTCCAGAAGCCGGCGACTGATCTGCCTCGCCCAGGAAGAGCGCAATGATGGTGCCAACTTGGGCCAGTGAAGCAACGTCCTCCACAACTAGACTGAAGAACAAAATGACAGCAACTTGTCTGTCCCCCTTCCCCCAATTCCCCAGCACTGTTCCCATCCCCCCAATTCCCCAATAAAAATCTTTAAAAAAAAAAAATGACAAACCCTTAGCTGGACTGATCCAGGAATAAAGAACATGAATCACCAATATCAGGAATGACATGGTATGTTATATCACCACAGATCCTACAGACATTAAAAAGATAATATTTGGAATAATTTTATGCCAATAAATTTAGCAACCTAGATGAAATGGAGGAAATTCTTGAAAAATACAATTTATAATAATAATTGATACCCAGAAAGCAAATATTTATAACACATATTACCAAAGGACTTGTATCTAGAATATATAGAGAGTTCTCTTATGACTCATTAATAAGAAAACAAACTACCCAATTTTTAAATGGGCAAAGGATTTGAAGAGATCTTCACAAAAGATTTATAATTAGCCAATCAGCACATAAAAAGATACACAATATAATTAGTCACCAGGGAATTGCAAGCTAAACCTACAATAATTTATCACTACACACCCATTAGAATGATTATAATTTTTAAAAGTGACAATTCTAAGTGTTGAAGATGTGGAGAAATTGGAATTCTCATGTATTGTAGGTAGGAATGGAAAATGGTGCAACCACTTTAGAAACCAGTTTGGCAATTCCTTTTAAAGTTAAACACACGTGTAACTATTCAACCCAGTAATTCTCCTGCTTACTCAAGAAAAATGAAAACATATGTTCACACAAAGGCTTCTACATGAATATTCTTAGCAGTTTTATTCAGAACAGCTGAATCTTGAAAACAACCCAAATGTCAAATAACAAGTGAATGGATACACAAATTGTGGTATATCCACACTCAGCAGAAAAAAGGAACTAAGTACTGATACCAACGGCAACATGGATAAATCTCAAAAAACCGTATGATGGACAAGAAGAACCATGCCATATGATTCCATTTAATGAGAGTCTACAAAATGCAATTCTAATCTATTGTAAAAAAAAATAGATCAGAGGTATCTAGGACAAGGGTAAGGTGTTATTGCCTGGAGGAGGACATAGGGGAACATTTAAGGGTGACAAAATTGATTACAGGTGTGGTGACATGGCTATAGATCTTTGCAAAATTCACGGAATTGTAGGCTTAAAACGGGTGCATGTCACTGCATGTAAATTATAACTCAATAAAGTTGAGTGTAAAAAAATACATAAATGAGGCAGACAATTTTGTAGGTATGCTAAAAATAACATTTAAACAATTCTCCCCCCAGCTGAATCTTGTCCAATTTGGGGTAATATTATGTGAGTGGCATGACTCCCACCTGCCAATTTGCCCCGCACCTAATCACCAGCTCTTATTTGAAAAAGCTTTGCATTATCAAAACCCCAGGCCCACTCCTGCACGATTGCTTGTGAGGGTCAGAACAGGCATACAGACAATGACATCACCGTTGCTTCCTGGCTCCTATGCTGAAAGAATTCTTTCATAGAAAGTGGCAATCACCCTGGATTCTGGGGCTTGGTTGTACTTTCTTTTCTAAGCGAGCAACATCCAGATATTGGCCCCAGACAAGGAAAATTCCTGCTGGTGACCCCCTCCTCCAAAAACTTAAGAAGCTAATGAAAAGTGCTGTCTGCCCTCAAACCAGAGGCACCCAAAGGAGACTCCACCGCACCCAGATTTTGCATTTAAGAGCCCCCCTGAATCCCAGGAAGCTGTTCTCATTGTCCCTAGGCAGCAGACTCAGCTTTTGTGCTTCTAAAACTGGTCACTTACCTAGGTCCTTGCACCCAAAGTTAATCTCTTTCCTTGAACGTCCAAAGAAGCTTCAGCCAAGCCACCGACACCAGGGAGAACATTATAGAAGGATTTCTCAGCACCGCAAATCCCAAACCAACCCCTGGCTCAAGGAGCCCAGAGAGGGACTACCATATGGCTGCTCTCACCGGTGATCAGTGGGAAATGGCTCTAAGAGCCTGGAGGCGGGCCTGAATTCCCCCTTAGCTGGAGCAGGTGGGAGAAGGATCTAGTGATTGCCTTGTTGTGACTCAGGAGGAATAGCCTGAACCAAGAGCTCACCCACAGTGGAGTTCAAGAGGTACCTGAGAAACTGTGGTGGAAACCTCTAAGCCTTTGTTGGGAAGCCATGCTCAAGCCTTTCAACTGTTCATCCACAGGTCTATGTTGGGTACCAGAGGCTCCCCATGTTTTCTGTTCTTGCAGCAGTCCCTGAGTCACCTGCCGGCTCCCTCACCCCTGCTGCTGTCAGTAATTCGGGTAACTGAAAAATCTGTCATCCAAACCGAGACACTTCTGAGAGTGTAAATTGGGTGCTATTAATTATTACACTGTGACAACAGATATAAACTGGGGTTGTCCCAGGGAAACTAGGATATATGGTCACTCTAATAATGACCCCCTTCCCCCATCTCAAGGAGTTCTCCCTCTCAAAACTAACGTTACACCATTCTCTTTGCTGCCCCCCCCGCCCCCAAATACAGATAGACTTCATTTTAAAGATTTTATTTCTAGTCATTAGAGATAAATTGACAGTGAGGGAAAGTTAAAAAAAACATAAAGTTCCCAACTTCAAGTTCCCTAAATAGTCAAATTCACTGTGATGGCAAACTAAAATTCCATGGACTTGAGTTTTAGATTTTATTCTTTTTCTTCATGTAAATGACCACTTATTATTGCAGACACATCGCATGTGTATTGTGGAAAATTAAAAAATTTAGACAAACCAAAACTAAAAAACAATATACTCCATGCCCATCACCAAGAGATTACCACTGTTGAGTGATGTTAGCAAAAATAGAGCCCCCCCCCACTCCCCTCCATAAAACAATAAAAAAGAGCAAAAATCATCAGGATCAACTTTATCAGAACTCTAGAAATTAAACAAAGGCTTACAGCAATCCAAAGATCATTTATTCAAGAAAAACATCTGAAACTAACAATAAATAAATAAATAAATAAATGGTAGATACTCAATTAAGATAAATAAGAGGAGGTTTAAGACCAGAATGGATTAACACCAAGTGTTTGTTTTCACATGTTCCTAGCTGCAAGTAAATTACACAAAGAACATTAAAAAACCATTTAATTAAAAAAAAAGAAAGAAAAACATCTGAATCTCAGTAAGAACTATGAGTTTTGTGATAATTTAACTTGCCCTGTTTCCATGTACCTCTTCCCCACTCCATGTAACCTTGAAAACCAAAAGCCCACAATTACAGTAAAAACTAGCAGTCTGGCAAGCCACCAGAGAGGACAGAATGGAATTGGAACTCCTTCAAAGCCTCATTCATAAAAAATTGTCATTATTTGACCTATCTGGTGGTTCCCTGGGAGATCCCATTTGTAAGAATGGCTTTATTTGATTGGACTCAGGATTCACCCAGTGCAAAAACCTTTTCCCCAGGACATTTATTTAAAACAATTAGAGGTAATTGTTTAACCGCACAGATGTCTGAGTCATTGGATAATGGTTGGGGCAAATAACAGGCTACCCAAAAAGCTTAAAAGGAAAATCTGGGAATGAGATGTCCATAGGGACTTTTAAAAGACCGCATATTCTTGGGACTCTAGGAGGTCACTGCATACATGGGGCTGTGTTCATGCCCAGAGCAGTGTGCATGATCGGCACAGACCTTCAGAACCCACTCTACTAATCGTGAACTGCTGGGTGGGAATGTAAAATAGTACAGCCCTTTTGCAAAACAACTTGGCATTTCCTCAAAAAGTAAAACATCAAGTTACCATATGACCAACAAGTCTACTCCTAGGTATATATCAAAAAGAATTGAAAACATATGTTCAAACAAAAACTTGCACACAAATGTTCACAGCAGCATTATTCACAATAGCCAACAGGTAAAAACAACCCAAGTGTCCATCAATTGATGAACAGATAAACAAAATGTGGTATGCCCATATACAAGGTAATACTATTCAGCCATAAAAAGGAATGAAATATGGATGTGTGCTACAATATAGATGAACTTTGAAAACGTTATGCTATGACATAAAGGGGTCAGCAAACTTTTGAGACGGAGGAGCTGTCAGGGGTTGGCAAACTGCAGCTCGGCGAGTCACATGCGGCTCTTTGGGTATATACATGTGGCTCTGACATAAAATTGAAAATGAAAATAAAACTATCATAGTTTCATTTATAATATTACTTTAAATTTTCCTTATTTGTAAAAATATATTTATGGCTTTTGAATCATTTTTAAATTGTTGTGAGGGACAGGATTGGCTCTTCCAGGGGTTGGCAAACTTTTGAGACGTAACGTACCCAAAGAGCCACATGTGGCTCGCGAGGCGCAGTTTGCCGACCCCTGTGCTACGTGAGTGAAGCCAGACACAAAAGGCCACATATGGTTTGATTCTATGTGTGCACAATATTCAGACAGAAAGTGCATTATTGTTTGCCAGGGGTGGGAAAAAGAGAGACATGGGAAATGATTACTAATGGGTATGAGGCTTCTTTTTGGGGTGATGAAAATGTTTTGGATCTATATAGTGATTATAGTGGCACAACCTTGTGACTATACTAAAATGCTCTAAATTTATGCTCTAAAACAGTGAATTCTTTGGCATGTGAATTATATCTCAAAAGGGAGATATGCTACTGCTAATGCCCACATTCATACCTTTTTGGATCTTTCTCTATGTTTATATGTAATGTTTTAACCAAAATGACATATAACTAAATATATTCTTTGAAACCTTTTTCAGTCACCATGCCATTCCTGTACATTTCATCTCATCTAATGCATATTCAAATCTCTTCATTTGTTTAAAAAATGTCCTTTACAACTGGTTTGCCGAAATCAGTATCCAATTCAGGATCATACATTACATCTTGTTTTGCGTTGTTGTTGCTGCGTTTTATTTTGTTTGTTTCTTTTTTAAAATTAAAGTATAACTGACATGCAATATTATCTTAGTATCAGGTGTACAACACAGTGGTTTGACATTTTTAGACCTTACGATGTGATCAACATAATAAGTCTGGTATACATCTTGTTTTGATGTCCCTGAAGTCTCTCCTTTTTTTTAAATTTAAGCATAGTTGGTATACAATATTATATGTTATATTAGTTTCAGGTGTACACTCTACTGATTTGAGATTTTTATACCTCACAATGTGATCACCTCACTAATTCTAGTAATAATCGTCTGTCACCATCCAAAGTTATCACAATATTATCAACTATATTCCCGATCACCTTTTCCACCCATTCTCCCATCCCTCTCTGGCTATCATCCCTTTGGTCTCTGTTTTTATGAGTCTGTTTTGGTTTTGTTTTATTTATTCATTTTCCCCTTTTCCATCATATTGAGTGTTGAAGAGGCCAGGTCAGTTGTCTTGTAGAATATGCTACCCTCTGGATTCGTCTGGTTGCTTCCTCATGATATTGTGCAGCTTGCTCCTCCATCTCCTGTTTTTCACGTAAAATCAAAGTTATATCTAAACGATCGATATATTCAAGTTAAATATATTTGGCTAGAATATATCATAGGTTTACTGTATTCACCATATGGGGTCACATCACAGGACACATACTATCTGGTTGACTCTCTCTTAGTAGTATTAAGATTGATCCCAGGATATGAGAGATGACAGCCTGACCCCTTCACTATACAGTTTTTCACCTTGCCACTGGAAATCTATCTGTGATGTGTTGCTTTGGCACTACGCAAATATCAGTTCCCCAACAACCCTTCACCGGTTTCTCAACACCAATTGAAGCACCTTGCCTGGAGAAGTATTTTCATTAGTTTCTAAATAATTGTTTTCCTTACCGTACAATTTCTTCTACATTTATTTGCTGTCATTCTTTTCCTCATCAACTAGGGCTGTTGACTTACCCTGAAATGCAGTTTCTACTACAAGGGGATGCTCAATTCCTTCCATTTAATTACAAATTTTGGGGTTATTTTCTTTTTTCTTAAGGTAGGATTCAATGACCCCACCTTCCTTCTCTCTACTTTCTCTGGATCTTCCTTTCAGCCTGAAAACATATTCCAGGCCTCTTGCTAACCCAGTATTGATCCATTTGTCATTTCCTCTCAGCAATCCCATTAACTTAGCCCCTAACTTTTCCTAGAACTCAAAATGGCCCCTTAAGACCAAGTACCCCACAGAACATTCATAGGACTACCAAAATCATTAGTTGAGGCCTTACGGCCTACAGAAATGATCTAAGCATCCATTTCAATAAGACTAATTCAACCAAGTAGGGACTGGTCTTCTTCTTCCTCCATTCTGATCGAACCTGAGCCCTTGCCAGACTCATCTCAACTCTAATCATGTTCCCCGAAAGTATTGTTTCTAATCTCTGACCTTTGGAAATGATTACTAAGGTAAATAAACACATTGTTAAGTAATCATGGTACGGGAAGAAGAGAACTCTTATCAATTGCAGAAGCCAAATCCCTGAAAAGGAGGAAAAGTCCCGAGGAAAGACCCTGCACAGCAGCACCGATCATGGGTCCAAAGCCCTTTTCCTCTAAAAGGAAGATGCAAGTCCAAAGCAAGATGGGCTCAAACCTGGAGGAACTATGGCTGACTCGTGATATTCTGTCCTCAGCCCCCATTGAGTGAGGGTGCAAACAAAAGGGAACAGGGCCTTCCTGGTTGGCTCAGGGAGAGCTGGGAGACTGAGCACCTCAGCAGCCCCTGGGGTGTATGAACTGACTGATGTATAAAGCAGAACACCGATGCATTCATATACAAAGAGGACGCTTCTTGCCAAATGAACCAGATGTTCACGTTGACTGGTCAGCGCGTTCTCTCCTGTTGGAAAATCTACATGGAAAGCCAAATTATAATCAAGAGGTTGTTTGTGAGCATGAAATCAGAACAAAAGAGCTCTGTGGCATCCATAGGGATATAGGGTGAACTGCATAGTTGTGTCAATGGTCAAAAAACAACTCTTTCCCTTGACAGGGCTGGAGACATAATGACAAATGTTTGTTCCTTGGCTCCACTTTTCAGCACTCCCTACAGACCACCCCCCTTCTGCTCACATATTCTTTCTTCAGCTGTTAATACCATTGATTAGGCTACAGCTTTCCTCCACATTCCGTCATGCCTTGATTAAATTTCCAGGCACTGCTACATCCTGTTTCTTAGGATGACATTTGCAGACATTTAATCACATCCATTGTGTGTGGATTTCACGAGTATAACAATCACAGGATAATATTATTTATCAGTTTGGGGGAATACCTCACTATTGTACCCATGTACTGATTCACTAGAGAGCAGGAGAAAAAGGGTTGAAAATGACCAGTGTGATAAAGGGGGGGAGATTTCCCTTGTTTTGGTCTCCCATGTGCCTTCATGAGCACTGTCACAAGATTTGATTCATTTGACAAATATGTATCATGTGCCTACCATACACCAGGCTCCATACTAGGGGTTAAGAATATAAAGAATGAGATACAGTATCCCTGCCTTCACTGATAGGGCAGTGAAGGAGGCAGGAAAGAAAATCACCCATTACAATACAGAGTGGTAGACACAAGTTGCCATGGAGACATTTAGAAAGAGCACCTCCAGAAGTCCGGGATGGGGGAGGGGTTCATTGGGGAAGGCTCCCAGAAAAAGGTGATTTCTATCTTTATCTTGAAGGGTGAGTAGAAGGCAGCCAGGTGAAGAGTGGGAAAATGACTTTCCACCCGAAAAAATAGCAGGCACAGACTCAGAGGCAAGAGACAACATGGTATATTTGAAGCCACTCTGTACTTCGGAACGGCTATACAGTACTTACTATGGTAAGGGATTAAGCTGAAATGAGAGGCAGAGAATAGAGTCTCGTAGGTTTTGTGTCTGATGCTAAAAAATATAGACTTTGACCATAAGACTATAGAGAATCACTGAAGAGTTCTAACGTCTTCTCTGTCCAAAATTAAGATAGTCGGTCCAGCTTTTGTTTTGCTTTTATTGTGGTAAAATATACATAACATGAGGTTTACCATTTTAAACATTGCTAAGTGGGTATATGCCATATTTTGTTTATCCATTCATCAGTTGATGAACCCTTGGGTTGTTTCTACCTTTTGGCTAGTGTGAATAATGCTGCTGTGAATATTGGCGTGTAAGTATCTGTTGAAGTCCCTATTTTCTGTTCTCATGGGTATATATCTAGGAGTGGTAATTCTATGTTTATGTTTTTGAGGAAGCACTAAGCTGTTTTCCACAGCAACTCCACCATTTGCATTCCTACCAGCAATGCGCAAGGGCTCCAATTTCTCTACGTCTTCATCAACATTTTGTTTCTGGTTGTTGTTGTTTTTACATAATAGCCATCCTACCGTGTATCAAGTAGTAGCTCATTGTAGTTTTGATTTGTATTTCTCTAATGAGCATTTTTTCATGGGCTTATTGGCCATCTGTATATCTTCTTTGGAAACATTATTATTCATGTCCTTTGCACATTTTTTTAATTAGGATTTTTGTTGTTGAGGTTGAGGAATTCTTTATATATTCTGGATATTAATCTCACATCAGATATATGATTTGTAATTATTTTCTCGTGTTCTGCAGGTTTTCTTTTCATTCTCTCGATAGTATTCTTCAAAACACAAACGTTTTTAATTTTAATGAAGTCCAAAGTATTACTATTTTTTGTTGTTGTTGCCTAAGCTTTTGGTGTTATATTTAAGAAATAATTGCCAATTCCAAAGTCAAGAAGATTTCTCTCCATGTTTCTTCTAAAAGTTTTATAGTTTTAGGTCTTACATTTAGGCTTGTTCATTTTTGTATATGGTGTAAGGTCCAACTTTATTATTCCATATGTGTATTATATATCCAGTTTTCTCAATACCATTTGTTGAACAGACTTTCCTTTGTTCCATTTAGTATTTGTATGGTAGAGTTTTTTACATTCATTTACTTTTAACCAATCAATATTTTGTATTTAAAGTACATTTCTTATAGATAACAAACTTGGTTTTCTTTATCCAAATCGACAATCTTTGCCTTTTAATTGAGGTGTTTATACCAGAGGTCAGCAAATTTTTTCTGTAAAGGGCCAGATAGTAAATATTTTAGGCTTTGCAAGTTATCCAATCTCTGTTGGAACTGCTCAGTTGTGCCATTGTAGTGAGAAAGCAGTTGACAATATGTAAATTAATGGGTGTGACTGTGTTGCAATAAAAAACTTTTTAGCTTAAAACAACTATGTTATTATTTTTCACAATTTTTTCAATTGATTGGGACTCAGCTGGATACTTCACTTTTTTTTTCTTCATTTTCTTTTTTTAAATTGAGATATAATTGATATATGACATTATATTATTTTCATGTGTATAATATAATGATTCAATTCAATAAAACTTATTTTACAAAAACAGACAGCAAATTAGATTTCACCTGAGAGTCATAGTCTATGCTTTTGGTTTAGACCATTCACATTTAATTATTGATATGGTTGGATGTAATCCAAATATTTTGCTATTCATTTTCCATTTCTCCTATTTAGCCTTTATTCTTTTTTTTTCCTGCCTTCTTTGAAATAATTGAGTACTTTTATTAATCCATTTTCTCTCCATTATTGGCTTATTAGTTATGACTTTTTTTTTTAAGTGCTGGGCTCTGATCAGGAAATCAGGCTGAGGGCGAGGGGATGGAGAGCTAATTGAACGGCATGTGCTGGGCAAGAAGATGGATTCACGATGGAGGAGGGTCCAAAGGATTTTAGGCTCTGAAGAGGGCCAGACTGCTTGACACCTAAATATTCACTGACCAAGCAAGCACAAGAGCACCTACAACATGACCTGTCCTTAAACCAGCCACACTTACCTACATAGCTGGGACTCCCACCAACTCTGCAAAAACTAAAGCTTTTTTGGAACACATACAGGGTTAAAAGGAAGACATCAAACAAATGGAAGTTCACAAGAGCACTTCTAACTTCATGAAAAATAAGATTAATCAGTGGAAGTAGGAACTTTTAAAGAAAAGAATCAGAACTTCTTCTCTTACAAACAAAGCTTGAACCTCTTAGCAATTACGACTCTGATTGCAAGGATCTTACTCAAGTGCTTGGAGAGTCTTTTACTGCCAAGAACGGGAGAGCTGCAGTACTTTAAATAGCGGAATTACACAGATTTCAGCTCAGGTCTAAATCGGCCCAGACAACTGCCGTAGACAATTTTCAGGCTGAAGTAAGAATCAGGTTTTTGTTTCTTAGAGGGCAAATGTTTTTACTAGGGTATAAAATTAATTCATAGTCACTGAAGAACACATGAGAAATACACAAAAGTGTAAAGAATAAAACAAATATCCATATTCCATAATCCAGAGATGGTTTACATTTTAAATATTAAAAGAAATTTTTTTCTGGATGCCTGTTTTTATTCCACACAAATCAGGATTAAATAAAAAATGGTTTCCAGCAATTTCCATTTAGTGTATCAGTTCTCCATTGCCTTAAATTATTCCTTGAAACATACTTTTTAACGGTTCCATAATATTACTTTTTATTAATATGACATCATTTATTTTAATCATTTAAACAGATGATCAATTAGGTTGTTTCAATTTTTCATCATTTTAAATAAGATTCCATTAAACATCTGTGGCCATAATCTTTGTGCATCTCTCTGATTCTTTCCTTAGGAGGAATTCTCAGAATATTAGATATGAGGGTTTTTCAATACTCACTTTCAAATTACTTTCTAAAATGGTCACACTTCCTTTTATTCACACTAACAATGCATGAGCATGACACTGAGCGTTGTCATTAAAAATGAGGGTTGTCCATTTGGTAGTCGAAAAATGGGACCTAGCTGTTCGATTTTGTATTTCTTTCATTAGTAGTTGGGTATTTCTTCACATGTTTATCGAACGTTTTTCTTCTGTGAATTATCTTTTTGTGCCATTTACATATTTTTCATATTGGAAGTAAGCACCTTGCTTTAATTTTGAAGCTATATAGTTTTGCTACAGCAGGATCCAAAAGGAATTCTAAAAAGAAACTCATGATATTAAAAGCCTTTTGATTTATAACTTTAAGCTTCTGGAGGATTCCATTGAGGCGAAATGTGAAGGAAATTGGAGGTTCCTCTAGAGCACAATCTCTCAAGGTGTGGCCCTCAGACATCTTGCATCAGAATCAAGGGGTTGAATCAGAAGAGCCTGTATTTAAATTACAGATTCCTAAACTCCACCCCAGATGCACAGAGTCAGCATCTCTGACAGTTGGACACAAGAACCCACATTTCTGTAATCTCTCTGTATGCTCCATTGTTCCTTAATTTGATTAATGCATTACCACTCATCTACGAAGTCCCCCCCCAGTTAGAAAAATTATAGCTATCCTTGATGCCTTCCCGTTCCTTCCACCCCTTACCTCTTCTCATGTATATAATAACTTCATTTTATCAACAAATGTATTTGAATCTCTTTTCCCCTCTTTCTCACCACCTCTTAGTTTAGTCCTTATTAACTCCCTCTCTTCTTTCTCCTGTTTATTTTACCCATAATCTCTATCAACACCCCCCACCCCCTCACAGCTCACCAGGTTAACATGCATTCTAGGTAGAAATGTGTCTCAAAGCTTCTCCTTGCTATGTAAAAGCTTCTAGATAAATATCCTCCCCACTGCTCCCCTTCCAGTTTTTTACAGTCCCTCAACTTCTTATTCTAGTGGAGGGGTGAGAAACTAGGAATTTTAGAGAGACTGAAGGACTGGAGAATACTAGGGAAGTTCAGACAAAACTCAGTAGACAAAAAATTTCAAGAGACAGCTGTGGCCAAAATCCTGGAGGTCAACCAGGTGAATGACACCACCATTCAAGGTTTGGCCCTAAGGATGGGATGCTGAAGTGTCTGAGAGGACAGGCCTTGTGAAACTATGTTGTCGAATGGGTCATCGGTACAGACCCTAAAATCACTCTCATGTATGTTACGAGTATTCACAAATAGAGAGCCAGCATACATGAACAGCTAGAGCAACCTTTCTCCGTCCCTGGAAAAAACGACTTAGAGCAAAGGACAAAGGGTTACTGTGTTGTTCCTCCCATGTAAAAGGAAACAATAATTTTGATGGATTTGGTGGGACATTTTGGAGCCAAGTCAAACTGTGTGTGTGATTGTTTTATAAAGGTGCTAGGACTTAATTTTCAGATCTGGAATAAGAACAGGTGGTGGCTGATGGCAGGAGTTACAATGGTTTCCATGACAACGGGATTGGGTTTTAGTCATCCTCCCATCCTCCACAAAACCTACTGCAGCTTTTCTCATAAGGTGCTTATTAAATATTTGTTAAATGAATGATGAATCACAGAATGGTGTGTGTACTTTGCAATTAAGGCTGCCGTTCCCTAGCCAGCTAAAAGCTTTTAAAGCAACACTAATTACTGTATTTACACATGACATTTTGCATAATTTGCATATTAACTTAACCTGAAAATAATAAACTACAGATTCCCATTCCTGCTGAACAACCCTGTCCCATATCTATGCCCCACGGTCGAAGTAGCCCAGATGTTTGAAATGGCCTTAAGGTGAGGGGTTGTGCCCTGTACCGTATTTGTTCTTCCACATTTGCTAGAAACCCTTGTTTTTTCCCTTGCTCCCGAGCCCTTCCCCCACCCGGGGCTCGGCGCAGCGGCCCACACGTAGGCTCCAGCCTGCCCCTCCTCCGCGCCCCTCTTCCCGCGCGAAGGCTGGAGGAGCCTGCGCCGCGGAGCTGAGAACACAAAAGGCCTCCGCAGCCGGCGTCCCGCGTTGCCCCTGGCAACCATTGACTGGTGTCTCGCTCTCCCTTGACCCTGCAGAGAAATAGTAAATGGGGCTCCTATTGGCTGGCCGGGAAAAACAGGCCAATCGGAGAAGAGGTTATAGGGAGGCGGCCGAGCGAGGTTGTGGGGGTAGGAAGCTAAGGTTAGAGGCGACCCGTGAGGCTAGAACCCCGAGCGAGGTCGGTTGGAGCAAATATGTCTGCCCGGAGGCACATTGGGAACCCTGAGGTGAGGGCCAGGTCCGGATCGGAGAGGCGGAGGGGGGCGGGCGCACCGGAAAAGGCTCCACGTGGGCAGGGACGAGCAGCGGGCGACTTCCGCCGCCGGGAAGGCGGGAAGCGGCCGGCTTGAGGAGGGGTCTGGAGACGGGAGGGAGGCGGGGCGGGCCTGGGGGACGCGGCCCCGGGTGTCATCTGGTCGGGACCGGCCGCCTTCCCGCGCGTGCTCACTGTACGCCGGCAGTTAGCGCCCGGAGGAGCTAAGTGCATAAAGACACAGCCCTTCCCGCAAAGGGCTTCCAGTCTAGGAGTGGCAGTTGCAAAACATGAGTGACATACGAATGAAGCCCCGGCCCCCGCCCCCAACACGAAAAGAACAAAAGCAAAAGGAGCCCTAAGTTCTAACGAGGGGGAGACAGGAAGAGCAGGAATCAGCCGACCAAGTCATGTGGAAAGGACACAAAAGAGGACGTTCGTTTTACCCCCTCTCCATCGGTTCCTTTTACTTCCTTGTCTGCTTCCCCCCTGGTGCCC
Organism: Hipposideros armiger; assembly: GCF_001890085.2. Classification (NCBI taxonomy): domain Eukaryota; kingdom Metazoa; phylum Chordata; class Mammalia; order Chiroptera; family Hipposideridae; genus Hipposideros; species Hipposideros armiger. The sequence goes on from NW_017731447.1 coordinate 2,074,854, forward strand.
TGCTGCCATTTGTGGCCATTTAACTTCAGCAGATGTTTATTGGACTCCCACCTTGCCGAGGGTGCTAGAGATACAAAGAGAAGGAGTCCAGGCCTTTTGTCCTTGAATCAGTTCAGTCTCCGGAGGGAGACTTGCCATCAGAAATTGAGTGCAAGGTGTTTGGGGGACGAGAGGTTAAGAGAGCAGGGAGGAGAGGTGGCCCTCGGCTTAAGGGGAGAAGGGACCTGGAGATGGCCTGAAATGGCGAGGTTATTAGCCAGGTGAAGGAGCGCCCCAGATAGAACAGCGTGAGCGAAAAGGAGGTGTGAAACAGCGGAGTGGGCAGTTCCCTGCAGAGCAGCCGTTCTCAGCCTGGGGCTCCAACGACCCTTTCATGGGGGTCGCCAGGTACTCGTATGTGGGCGTTTCTGCATGTGGGCCTGGAGACGGATAGAGGAGCGGTGTCTCGGTTCCTAAGACCATCGAAAAGATGTGTTTTCCGATGGTCTTCGGCGACCCCTGTGAAAGGTTGAGAACCGCTGCTGCAGAGGCAGGAGTGACGCCTGGAAGGCCCTTCTGTGCCTTGCTCAAGTTCTGGGACTTGACATTGAACAGGAGTTGCACACCGTTTCCTCTCATGGTGGATGTTGATGAGCTAAGCTGAGAAAGTTGTGAGGCTGAGTTTAGACTCTGCGGGAGCGTGTCGTGGAGGTGGGGGACATACGGAAGTATGGAGAGAGGCAGTTTGGCTACCATGTTTAATCGTGTCTGCTGCTCAAAACTCGAGAAGCTTCTGAGGAATTGAGAGTGACATGGTCAGATTTGCGTTGTAGGCAGATGGCCGAGGCACATTGTGGAGAATGGATTTGAGGAGCCCAAAACTAGGGATAGGGAAATTGGTTGGGTGATTATTATGTTATAGACCTAAAGTAAGGCCACAGAACTAGGGGCAGAATTGAGACATATGTAGGGAATAAAATCATCAAGACTTTATGATTAGCTTTGGGAAATGAGTGATGGATGGCTTAGGCTCCCAGCTTGGGCTACTCACTGGTGCTGATGCCATGCTAATGAGTTCTGAAATATGGATAAAACCGAAGGATTGTAGGGGGAGAGGAGCAGGATGCCCTGTGTGATTATAGGTTTGTGTCCTAGATGATGATATCCAGCTTATTCTCGTGTTTTTGTGGAGCACAATTTCCAGTAGTTTCTTGAGAAAGAGTGCATAAAAAATCAATAGTTTTTTATTTATGTCTAAAATGTTGGCATGTCTAAAAATGTTATTACTCTACCATGACAATTTATTTGCCTGAGAGTTTGGTTGAGTATCGAATTCTTGGTTGGAAATCATCAGCATTTTTAAAACATTGTGTTGTGGTCTTCTAGCATCCACTGTTGGCTGTGGAGAAGTTCAAAGCCGTTCTGTTCCTCTGTATGTGACTTGATTTTTTTCTCTCTTGAAGCTTGAATCTTCTCTTTGTTTTCAGTGTTATGATGTTTCACAGAGATATTTCTTGCTCAGAGTCTACCTTCACTCATTTTGGTGGGCACCAGAAACTCATGTCTTTCTGTTCTGTAAAATTTTCTAGTTTGTTGTTGACTTTCTCCCTCCCATCTTCTCCATCCTGTTTTCTTGAATTCGTTATTACGATGTTGCTTCAATATGACTGGTTCTCTAATTTTATTAAATTTTGTCTCCTGTTTTCCACGTCTTTGTCTTTTTTTCTCTCTTTGGGGGATTTGTTTAACTTTATCTCCCAATCTTTCTATTGAGTTTTTCATTTCTGCCGTCATGTTTTTCATTCTTCAGAGCTCTGTTTTGGATTCTGATGTCATTTTTAAAACTTTAATTTTGAAATAAATACAGATTCACAGGACTTTGCAAAAATCATCTGAAGTACTCCCATGTGCCCTTCACCCAGTGTCCTCCAATGATTGTATGTTACATAAGTATAGTACAACATCAAAACCAGAAAACTGTCATTTGTACAATGTGTATTAGTTCTAGGCCTTTTAATCACATGTGTAGATTTATTATAATCAAGATTTCCAAATCTGTAGATTTGCAATTAAGATACAGAACTACTCCATCACTACAATATCTCCCTCATATTATCCTTTCCTAGTCACATCCATTTTCTTCCCCCTCATTATCCTAACCCCTGGCAACCACTAATGTATTCTCCATTTCTGTAATTTTGTCATTTTGAGAATGTTACATAAATGGAATCATGCAGTATGTGACCTTTTGAGATTGGCTTTTTCTCACTTAGAATAATGTCCTTGAAATGTATCTAAGTTGTTGCCTGTAGCAATGGTTCATTCCTTTTTATTGCTGATTAGTGTTCTGTGGTATGGATGTATAACAGTTTAATTAACCATTCAACTATTGTTGGATATTTCGGTTGCTTTCATTTTGAGACTGTTCCACATAAAGATATGAACTTTTGGGTACAGTTCTTTGTGTGATGTTAATTTTCATTTCTCTGGGATAGATGCCCAGGAGTACAGTTGCTGGGTTGTATAATAAACTTACATTTAGTTTTTCTTTGGAAACTGTCTGAGTACATATGATGGTGGTATACCGTATAGCTTGGGTATTTCATCTAGGTTTGTATAAGTACACGCTATGATGTTTGCACAACGATGATATTGCTTAATGATGCCTTTCTCAGAACATATCCTTATTGTTATGTGGCACATGGCTGGCTGTACAAGATTTTGTGTGTATGTGTGTTTTCATTTCTCTAATAATAGCTTTTTTAAATACTTTTTCCTCTGCATAGTCTGTTTCCTCCATATTGCTGTTTTTCTTTTTGTTTTGTTGGACATGTTCGTATTAGTAAGTTTGACTTGCCATAACAAAATACCACACAGACTGGGTGACTTAAAAAACAAATTTGTTTCTCATAGTTTTGGAGGCTAGGAAGTTCAGGTTCAAAGTGCTGGCCAATTTGGTTTCCGGTGAGAGGTCTCTCCTGGCTTGCAGGTGGCTGCCTTCTGGCCGTGTGCTCACAGGACTTCTTCCCGTGTGCACATGTGGAAAGGGGGCGAGCTCTTTGGTGTCTCTTTTTATAAAGGACACTAATCTTACTGGATTTGTGCCCCACCTTTATAACCTCATTAACTTTAATTACCTCCTCAAGACCCTATCTCCAAACACAGTTGCATTGGGAATGAGAGCTTCAACACAAGAATTTTGGGGGACACAATTCAGTCCATAGTAATGTTCTCAGGCTTCTTTTAATCCTCAATTGTTAATTTATATTTTTGAGTAGGAGACTTAAAAATGTAATTGGGATCTCTGTATATTTGGGAGGGGCTTGCTGATGATGAGCTTAATTACAGGAAAATCTCAGTGGGCCAGAATTTGGGGACGCCACCTCCCAAATCTGTACCTTTAGCTCTTTCCTCTCAGGCTGGTCATTTTCCTCAGAAATCCCACTCTCCTGAGAGTAAAAGCCTAGTTGAATCCCTGCAGGAATTAGGGATGGGGGCTAAATCTCAACATTAGTATGCATCACTTAATACCGCTACTTTCAGAAAAGATACCTCCACCTTTCCCTGTGTCTGGAGACCTCCCAATCCAGAATTCCTTTCCAGGGAATAAATCTGTAGATACCTGTATGGGAGGGGAAGAGGCAATCACCCCAGGGCACAGAGGGGAGAAGGTTTTGGAGATCTAGCTGCTTCTCAATCACCTTGGACCAATCTTCCATGTTTCAGCTACTTCTTTTATTCCCTCCTTTGGAGGTGCCTGGGGTTGTCAATTCATCAGACTTTTAAGAATTGTTCTTGACTTTCCCTTTGACTTCCTTGAGTCCATCAAGTCATTTTCACTTGTTGGTGTGCTTTCTAGACTTCAGAAATCTATTGCTATCACTTCTCCCACTTTCTCTGTTTTTTGGGGTGTTATGTCCTTAAAATAATTTCCTTTCAGTGGTGTTTCACTGAGGCTTTGGAAGGAAGTGAAATTAGGTGCACTTGTTCAATATGCTATCTTCACCCAGTAGATCATGATCTGTAATTATTTTATTTGCTTGTTTATTTCTGGTACACTTACAGAAACATAAGATAGGGACTTTGTCTGCATTGTGCCCCTGCCTGCCACACAATAGTTAGTTGTTCCTTAAATATTTATTGAATGAGTAAAAATATATGTTGGAGCTAGAAGAAGTCAAGGCTAGAGTTCACTACTTAGAAATAAAAAACATATAGATGGAATTAAACCTAAGTGTTTGGCCCACAGAGAACCTGTAGATAGAATGTGGAATTCTGGGGAATACAGTGTTTAAGTGGCTGACAGAGGAGTGATCCATGTGTCATTGAAGAACCAGGGAGAGAGAGAGCACTGAAGTCAAGGGAGTAGAAACTGAAGAAGATGTAACAGTGTCAAGTTGTAACAGAAAGGTCAAGTAAGTTAAAGACCAAAAAGTAGCCATTATATTTGGCAATTAGGGGATCTCTTATGTTGGCTACAGGAACCATGGTAGAATGGTAGGGACAGTAGCCATACTGCAATGGGTTGAGGAGCACGGTGCAAACACCCAGTATAGTTTTTTTTCCCCCCAAGGAGCTGAGATAGAAAGGAAAAAGGGGTGGGGGGCTGTTCCAATTACATATTGGTTTGTCATGAATCACCCCCATATTTAGTGGCTTAAATCAACAATAGTCATTATTCTCTCTGGTCCTGGAGGTTGACCAGTCTCAGCTAGGCAGTTCTTACTTGGGATCTCATGTGGTTTTGCAGACAGATGGAGGCTAAAGCAGAGTTATCTTGAAGGCTTCTTCATTCACATGCTGACTGTTGATGCAGCCTGCCGGCTGGGACCTCCTCAGCTAGGGCCACCTTCCGTACCACCTACCCATGGCCTTTTCCATGTGACTTGACCTCCCTCACAGCATGGTGGCTGGGTTCCAAGAACAAGTGTCCCAAGAGAACCAGGTGGGAGCCGTATTGCCTTTTATGATCTAGCCTCAGCAGTCATATCACATCACTTCCATCATGGTCACAGGCCCATCCAGATTCAAGGGGTGGAAACATAAGCCCCAAACCTTGGTGGGAGGAGTGTCAGCATCACAGTCTAAGTGGGATGGCAGCTTCTGTGTGGTCATCTTGAAACATAAAATAGGCCACAGGTGGTAGCTGCTGGCAAAATAGGGGCTGCTGTATGTGTGAACATGGGTCATGGTTGGTGTTTGAGATCAGTAGAACTGGACCAGATTAAAGCTCCCATGGGGAAAAAAAAAATCTCCCTTAAAAGACCTATTTTTAAATGTGAGATTGCCTTAAATAAGGCTGTTTTTGAAATTGACACCCACTCCCTTCATTTTATGGACTTCTCTACAAAGGAGATAAGCAGAGAAATTCTGAACAACCTGTATAATGGTGTTTTTTACATCCTTTAAATGTAAATCGTATTACATATGTTGCAATTGAAATGCGAACAACCTCGTGAGTTTCATTGTAAGAGAGGTGAGAAGTCAGAAAAGCTCATTCATTTTTAATGATTTGTGATTCAGACAATCTCACTCATTTTTTGGTGATTTTCTTTCAGAAAAATCCTATTGTCGACTTCTCATTATTCTCCCCTCTTCTCCCACATCCATGTAGTCACAAAGCCCCGTCTTACTTTGCATATGTTAGTAATCTGCCAAAATACTCTTTTTGATTGTGTGGCTCACAGCTCAGTATTTTTAGTACCTTCCATTGTCTTCGGGGCCCCATCCAGACACCCATTCTCCATTCAGGGTTCTCCATGTGGAGCCTATTTATCGGGTCCAATCTTGACCATACAATTCCATATACCTGTGGTTCTTAACCCTTTTGGGGTTATAAACACCTTTGAAAATTTGGTGAAAGCTAAGGAGTCTTTCCCCAGAAAAATGCACACACACTCAAAATTTGCATACAGTTTCATAGGACTCATGGACCTCGTAAAACCCATCAGCGGACTCCATATTCTGCACCCCTGCCAGAATGAGACTGTATAGTACAGTGTTTCAGAATTCAAGCTCTAGAACCAGACTGCCCAGTGTAAGTCCAGGTTCCACCACTTTTACCAGCTGAGGAACTTCAGGAAGTCACCCCACCTCTGTTTCCTAATACATAGGATGAGGATGATAATATTTACCTCACAGGTGGTTATGAGGCTTACTTGAGATAATGGAGGTAAAATGCTTCAGGAGTGCCTGACGACATAGTGAAGTGCTCAGCAAATGTTAGCAGCAATTCCCTTTGTTATTGTTGCCATTGTTCTTGGACCTTCTCCAGCTGTCCTTTACACGTGCTTTTTAAAGAGGCTTTGCTGTTCAAGTTTTCTCCACGTGGACTATTTTTTCCATCCTTTCCCCCCATCTTTTTATCCACAGAAGGTCAACCCTTAAAACAGTTCCAGTGCCATTTCTTCCATGAGTTCGTCCTTATGCCCGCCCTCCCCCCCACCACCCCATGCATGAGCTATCTCTGTTTCACTTTCCTAGAGCCCTCGGTGTCTGTGCTGCCCATGTGGCCATGGCACACACATTGCATGTTGCTCAGGTCTCAGAACCACCTTCATCCATTTGGCAGTCCTAACTCCTCTCACACTAGGGCAAGGCCTCGTAGCAGATACAGAGGTCTACAAGGTAGAGCCCCTGTCTACCTACAAGGAGTGAGGAGTATAAATGGTCCAAGTGCTATGACAGTCCAGGCGATGAGGTTTCCATCTGACTAGGGTCCTCAGAGGAGTCTTCCTGGAAGATACGTTTGTGCTGGGTCTTGAAAACTAAGTAGAAGTTAAGTAGCTGGGGTGGGGTGGGTTGCCAGGGCTTTATCTTTTGACCCTCCCTAAGGTGTAAGCTCTCAAAAGGCCTTTGGCATTTTTGGTTACCCTCCAAAGAGCCTGTAAGAATACCACAAACGTGGGCTTTCTCAGCTTCTCTCTCCTGATGAACTTCATCATGACCCGCTCCCTACCTCGTAGCTTTATCTTAAATATAGTATCTCCAAAGCTGGCCCTTCCGCCGGGGTTCTGGGCATTATCCTCTTCTACCCTGTTCCCATACCTTCCTGCCTCATTTTCAATGTCTGTTATCTAGTCCATGAAGCCTAGAAACATCCTCAAATCTCTCCTTTCTTACAAAACAAAACAACAAAAACTATTCCTGAGCAACTCTCAAGGGGAAAAAGAAAGAGCATCTGGCTACCTCCGTCTTCTTTCCTTCCTCCCCTCTCACACACTCCACCTGCTGTTTGTGCTTCTGCTCCTGTCAGTTTACTGTACCGCAGCCTCCAGGCTTGCCACCAATGTCCCCGTTGACTCAATCCACATTCACTTTTCTGTTGTTCTCTTCCTTGACCTGCCGATTTCTTGTTCCCTTGTTTTCTTGACCTCTTGTTTTCTGACTTGACAGCACCCATCACTGTCGTCCACTCCCTTCTCCCTACAACTCTCATTTGCATGGCCCACTTTCTTCTGGCCTTCTGTGAGTCTCATCCATGATGCCTTTCTCCACCTGACCCGAAATGGTGGGGGTTTTCTTCTCCGTCTCCAGTGGTGATTTTGCCCATTTCCATGGCTTCCCCTGCTGCCTATGTGCTGGCATCCCCAACTCTTGTTTTTTTCTAGCCAAGATCTCTCTCCAGAACTCCAGGCCCAAAGAGCCAGCTCACCACTTCCATTCTGGATAACTCACAGCTGCCTCATACTCAACACGCCCCAAACGGCATACATCACGGTTTTCAATATGCTTCCTCCTTAATTTGCGGAATGGCATCACTGCCCCCCCACCATTACACCAACTTTAAATTATATTGATTTTACATCTTATAGATTTCTTGAGAATGTCTCTTCCTCCTCTACTGCTACTTCCTTCGGACCACAGATCCTCTTAGCACAACTGCCCCATAACTGACGTTTGTGCCTTTGTTCTAGACTGTGACTGTGATTGTGCTGCCAGAGTGATCTTTCTAGAATGGAAATGTAATTCCAGCACTCCTCCTCAAACTTTCTTCAGTGACTCCCCATCATCTACACCAGGGTTCCTCAGCTTCAGCCCTACCCACATTGCAGGCCAACTAATTCTTTATTGTGGGGACTTTCCTGTCGTTGTAGGGTGTTTACCGGCATCCCTGTCCTGTCACCCAGTTCTGATGACCTAAAATGTCTCCAGACATTGATATTTGTCCCCAGGCTTGGGGGAGAAGGAAAATGGCCCATTTGGAACCAGTTACCTCCAGGAAAAAACCCAGGAGACAGTGCCTTTTGTGACCTCTCCCTATCTGCCTCTCCAACCTCATTTGACTCCATATTGCCCCTGTGCTCCGGGTCTACCAGTTACCGGAAACCCTGGAGCTCCCACCTACCACTTTAGTTTGACTAACTTCCTCGGCCCTCAGATTTCAGCTTACAAGTCACCCCTCAGGAAACGGCCCTTAACTCCTCTGGTCTGGATCAGGGGCCAATCTTATATGCTCCTCTTGTGCCCTCCGTGTTCCTCTCCTTGTTCGTCATGCAGCGTGGCATCTATTCGTATGTCTTTCTTCCCAGCATCAGTGAGAGCTAGGTGGCTAGGACTGTGTTTTTTACCTCTGCGTCCTCAGCATGGTGGCTTACTCCTAGTAGGCACCCAATGGATGTCATCTGAATGAATGATTGCTGCTCAGGAAGGCGTTGTTGAATGAATAGTCCTCCTCTGAAACAGCTTCTTTCTCAGCTCTTTCACTTGCCACCATTCCATCCTGTTTACATAACTGAAGAAAGCCAGTGGGTCAGTAGGGCAAGAAACAGTCACCTCCCAGAGCAAGGATATTCAGGAAAAAAGTATGGCAATTCCATACAATCTGTGGCGCTTTGCTTTTGTGCAGCATAAATAGTTTTACGCTGTGGTTGGTGCTAGAAAGTCAAGAACGAGAAGTTGGACCAAAATGGGAAAATGGGAAGGAAATAGTACATTTTTCTGCTGCAGCATATGGATTTCTCATTAGTCTCTGTAAGGGAAAACCGGGGGCGGGAAGGGCTCGCTGACTGCAGCTGTCCACACTCTCCCCATCACCCCACTGCCACCACACCTGGTCCCCGGAGACACCCTCACTTCTTAGCTGTGTTGGCTTAGGTATGGACAAATCCCCTTGTTTCAGCAGAGACTTGCCTGGAATTTTTTCAGAAGAAGCTTTGCTAGGAAACTAGTGAGAAAAACAAAACAAAAGTAAAAACAGGAAATAGCATATAGAAATTATAAAATGACAGAGTGAAAAAGAAAGAAAGAAAAGAAAATGTCTTAGCTAAGATAACTCAATTCTGGGATTAGCTTTTCTTGACTTAATTTACCAGGCACATGTTTCCCTGTGTTTTTGTTGGCCTTTTCGGTTTTTTTTCTTGTTTTGCCATGATGTTGTCTTCCTCTGGGGAACTCATCCTAAAGTCCCCCTTTGCAGACTTTGACTATTTTCCTTCTCTCACTTAAGAACCTTCTCCATCTTTGTCTAAGAAGGAGCTGTAATTGGCATTAGAGGCACTTTCTCTTCTAGACAGCAGGTTACTGATCTGATGGAGAAACCTTTCTCTCAGGGTATAATAGCTCAGGGGTTCCAAGACACATCTAAGGACCACTGCTAAGCATCCGTGATGAAGGCTTTACTTGCCTGGGGTAAAATAAAATAAAAAAACAGGCAATGTCAGTGAGTTTTTAAATAATACTAAAGGAGTGACCTTTTTATTCGAATTTTTTTTTCTTTTTTAGGTATGAAAATATAATAGTAGGAATAGGAATAGTAAGGAATTCACTACGTGCTGTCATTACCTATGTTTTCAAGGGCAAGCGATACAGGTTTTAAAGTTTGATGTTTCCTTCTAAGAACCACCAGGTCGTTGCTGTAATACAATCCTCATTCTAGATATTCATTTATTATTGATTGAAGATCAATAAATGTACGTACTATGTACTAGGTCCTGGGTGAAGACCAGTTTGAGTAAGGTATTTCCCTGCCTTCAAGGAAACCCTAGACGAGAGAGGAAAGTCAGGGGGCGCCCCATGGTACAGGGTGTCCATAGGCTGGGAACCAGGGAGAAGAAAGTGCCTGATTCCACCCGGGACAGCTTGGAGAGGAAGTGAAGTTTTCCCCAAGGACAAGTTGAGCAAAGGCATTCTGGGTAGACCTCTGCTAAGACTGGCGACCTGCATGAATGTGGCGCTCTTGGGAACCTGTGAGTGAGTGGCAGAAGATGAAGCTGGAAAGGTATCACCCAGTTTTAATTTCACATTCCACATCTACCTGTGACCGAACATATGGTTTTCAGATTTGCAGGCCAGAAACAAACCTGAGCAAGAAAGCTGTGTTTTGTATGTCTTTATTCATTAGCCTTCCCTCATTTCATGGCTTTTGAAAATGCCACTGAAATGTAACATGAATAAATGTCTTGTGCTTAGATTCAGAGTTCACTACCAGAGGACAAGACAAGGGAGACCCGACACAGGTCTTTTTGCTGACCGGAAACTTACCCTGAGCCCATGATGTGCCCCAGCTGTCCCGAGAGCAGATGCCATCATAGTGACATCTGCAGAGGCTTAGAGTCCCGGCAAGCAGTGGGAAAGGCCTGCCAAACCGGGTCCTGGCCTGACAGCATCTGGGCACTGTGCTCAGTCTAGATCCACATGCCATTTTTTAGGGCAGATGTGGGTGAAATCTAGAGGATATCCAGAGGAGATGGCCTACAAACCATCATCCAAAGAGTCAAATTAAAAAGGACAGGAGAGCCGCCGTTAGTTCTTTTAACTGATTTCTTGAGGCAAAGTAGGGTGGCTTATTCTGAGTTGCGACAATGGACTGGATGGACATTACAGACCAATCTGGGCTCAATGTCAGGAATAATTTTTAAGAACTTTTATCCTAGTCCTTTTTTTACGTAGTGCTGTGAGATTATTTTGACAAAATATGGAAATGTTTTGATAGAAACAAGATAACCATCTTCACCTGTGGACATGCTGTTGGGAAGAGTCCTATTTTGAGAAGACAGTCTAGAGCGCCTTTCATCTTTAAATTTGATGGAATTTTAGCACTTGTTCTATTTTTTTAAATATCTGATTCTTTCCCCATTTTTGCCACCCTTATCCTTGCATTAACCCAATTAATTGTGAATTTTTTAAAAATTTTTTAGTATCTGACCAAAAGGATCCCACAAAACCCAAAGTATCAGCATGTCAAGTCAAGACTGGACACTGGTAAGTAACGATGAGAAAATGTAAACTTTTTTTTATTGAATCCAATAGCTAATTATTGACAAGAAGTCAATTATTGACAATTGTCACACGTGGTATGACAGTTTCTCACTGTCTTGTCTGATGTCTTTTTGGGCTCAGGACTTCTCTTCGAAAATTGTTTTGCAGACTACCAGTAAAAATTTTCATTTACATAATTTTGCTTATTAGAAATTGAGAAATTGATGAAAACATGGTTCAATAAGTTGTAGGGCTGAGGCTAATAAATATCAGGAGGTCAGCCTCTATTTTGCAACACCTTAAATAGATTATACGTGTGCACATTTGTTCAATTCAGCATTCGCAGAGAGCCAGCTACATGCAAAGCAGCGGCCCATGGGACATATAAAGATGAGTGTGAATCGTGATTTTTGCAATCAGTGTGCTTAGATTAAGGTGGAGGCAGACAGACTTGAATGAGTAACTGAAATTCCAGGCAAAATTAAATTAGTGCTGCAATTCAGGTAAAATGAAATTTAAGAGTGCATTACAGCTTATTTCCATGTTGTTAACATTTTTTCAGTGTTGTGATGAATACTACTCCCCAGGCGCCTCGTGGATTTGCAGGCTTGGGAGATTTGGGTTGTTGATTTGCTTAGTTTTTTTTTTTTTTCCAAACTTTCAAAGCCTGCCGTGAAAAATCTATCCTATTAAAATGGTTCCGCTGGCAGATTGGGGTGCTGCATGACTTTAGCAACACTGACTATTCCCACCAGTGGCCTTCGAGACAACTGAGAAAATACAGTGGGATGTTGTCTTTGTTTAAAATCTCATTCATTTTGTCTTCCTTCTTCTCCAGCCTCCTTCAAAATCATTATCTTCCACTATACATGTTTCCTCATATAAAAGACTTACATGTTTTAAATAAACCACATTTGCAGATACTATTTCGGGGGACCTTTCTTTCGAACATTTCCGTGCTGTACAGATATTTCCTTGCAAATATCCTGTTTGATGGGAGGTAAAAAAAAAAAATTAATCTGTTTTTGAGAAGGAGGAAATTGTGGCACAGAGATTGTGTGACTTACTTGAAGTTACGTACGGGAGCTAGAACTGGGATTTGTATACAGGATGAGGAAGTCGATGTTGGAGAGCTGGGACAGGTCCTGTGTCCTGTCCCTTAGGCCCTGCTGCCCCAGTATTTCCCCGGCCTCCTCTGCCACAGATGCCGTCAACTTCTCCATCTCTACCTGTCTGCCCGTAAATTGCAGCTGTGACCTGCCCTTCTGGAACAAGCTATTCTGTGAAAGAAGCACTGATTAAAAATGCCCTATTTTCTCTGAGGAGTCCAGATAACATTTTAAGACTACTATGAAGTCATGTATTTCTCTTGGAACCTTCTTAAAATTAAAAATTTTAAGAACTAAAGTTTTTTTCAAGTCTATAGGTTTCTCGATATCTTCATGGGTTTTTCTCCTGGAAGTTGAATTGGGAATTGTGAATGAACACCCATTTCTTTCTCGTTTAATGTCTCAGTTCATAAGCAAAGTTTGACTCAGTAGTGGTACCTAAAATTAATTTCAGGTTTTTTTACATTGAGATACTTATATCTGCTGTTTATAATATGTTGTAATTACCTATGTCATCTTATATTTGGAGATTTTTAAGCTAGCGTTTTTGCAAATTAAACTGTTTATTTTGAGGTAATTGTAGATTTATGTGGAATTGTAAGCAATAATTCAGAGAGATTCTGTGTACCCTTTACCCACCTTCCCATGGTCACATCTTGCAAGACTATACTGAAAAATCGCAACCATGATATTGGCATTGATAGATACAGCCTAGATACAGAACACTTCCATCAACACGAGGATCCTTCATGTTGCCTTTTTAAAGCCACATCCGCTTTCCACCCTCACCCCTTCCTTAAACCCTGGCAACCACTAATCTGTTCTCCAGTTCTGTAATTTCACAAACGCTATATATATAAAGGGAATCCTACAGGATGCATGATTTCTAGATTGGCTTTTTTCGCTCAGCATACTGGAGATCGTCCAGTTTGTTGGGTGTGTTAGTAGCTTTTTTGTTTATCCGTGGTGGTGGTGGTGGTGGTAGGTGGTGGTGGTGTTACTGAGTAGTATTCCATGGTATGCTGCAGTATAACCATTTGCCTGTTGAAGGACATCTGGATTGTTTTCATGTTTTGACTATTACAAATCAAGGTGCCATAAACATTTGTGTACAGATTTTTGTGTGTATACAAGTCTTCATTTCTCTGGGATAAATGCCTAATATTTGTTTCATATTGGGTGAATTGTGGTAGTTTGTGTTTTTTGAGGAATTAGTACAGTTCATCCAAGTTTTCAAATTTATGTGTATGGAGTTGTTGTTCGTGTTTTCTTATTACCCTTGTGATGCCTGTAGTGTCGGAAGTAATAGTCTGTTTCATTCCTGGTATTGGTAACTTGTGTCTTTTCCCTCTCTCTTTTTTTTTTTCCTTTACTGAAGGTTTGTCCATCTTATTGACCCTTTCAAAGAACCAGCTCTGAGTCTCATCAATTTTTCTCTATTGTTTTTCTGTTTTAAATGTCATTGCTTTTATCTTATTTCCTTCCTTCTGTTTGCTTTGGGGTTTTTTTTTTTTTGCTCCTCTGTTTCTAGATTCTTGAGGTAAGAGCTTAGATTATTGATTTAAGACTTTCCCTCTTTTTTTTTTTTGTAGCTGAGCCATCATGCCACCTGTTGGCAGCTCAGCTCGGGCCAGGAATCGAACTGCTGGTTGCTCAGAGCTCAAACTCTTGAGCGAGCACTTAACCAACTGAGCCACTCAGCCAGCCTGACTTTCCCTCTTTTTAACGCATGTAGTTAGTGCCATAAATTTCTCTTAACACTGCTTAAGCTGAATCCCACAAATTTTGATAGGTTGTATTTTCATTTTCATTCAATTCAATGTATCTTTCTGTTTTCCTGAGACTTCCTCTTTGGCCCATGGATTATTTAGAAGTATGTTGTTTAGTTTGCAAGTGTTTGGAGATTTTCCTGTTAAATTTCTGTTGTTGATTTTCAGTTCGATACCATTGTGGCTAGAGAATGAATGCACTTTGTATATTTCAATTTTTAAAAATTTATTGGTGTTCATTTTATTACACAGGATACACTAGTCTGTCTTGGTATATGTTCCATAGGCATTTGAAAAGAATATATATGCCCATAGTTTTGCTTACTGTATTCTTTCCTTTTCCTGATGCTCTAAGGCTCCAATTTTGTTTTTGCTTTTGTTTTCTTTTATAATTAGAGAACTTCCTTTACCCTTTCTTAGCTGGTGACAGAGTCTCTTAGTTTTCCTTCATCTGTGAAGGTCTTGATTTCCCTCATTCCTGAAGGGTATTTTCTCTGCGTATAGGATTCTGGGTTGGCAGCTCTTTTCTTTCAGCACTTGAACAGTATTGTGCCATTTCCTTCTGGCTGCCATGGTTTCTGATGAGAAATCTGTTATACAAATGGTTTTCCCATGTAAGTAAAGTGTCATTTTTTCTCTTGCTGCTGTCAAGATTTTTTTTTTTTAGAAGTTTAATTATAATGTGTCTTGGTTTGGATTTCTTTGGGTTTGTCCTGTTTGGAGTTCACTCAGCTTCTATATAAATCTTTAGGTTTATGTCACTGACCAGATGTGGGAAGTTTTCAGCCATTATATCTTAGAATATTTTTTCAGCGCCACCCTCTTTCTCCTCTTTATGGTACTTGGATGGCATCTCACCACAGCTCAGCAAGGATGGAGATCGAGGCTTCCACCTGGACTTAGTGAGGCCACAGCGTCTCTGTGGGGTTTGGCTGGAATGAGACAGTTATAGTCTGATGGTTTTCTGTCTTGCTAGGCTGCCTGGTTTCCTGGTCCTTTGGCTGAAGACAGCAGACTTTTGTCAGGGTTTTTGTTTTGTTTTGTTTTTTGGTCTATTGTTATTTCTGGGTTGCTGGCTTTTTCAGCTCCAAGGTTAGGGTATATGAGGCAAAAAACAAACGAACACCCAAGTAACTCAACTATCATCTCATTCTTTGGTTCCTGAGGTCCCTAGCTGGTGATGTGCCTTCCTCTCTTTATCAGAGTCTGCTTACATTTTTTTTATATATAATGTCCGTTTTTAAAAAATTAAATAGTGTTTTTAATTGGTGTGTTATTTTTGTAAATTAAGATATAATTTACATACCAGAAAATGCACCCCCTGAGAGTATACGATGCAGAGGTTTTTAGTACATTCACAAGGTGGTGAAAACATCACCACTATCTAATTGCAGGACATTTTTGTCACCCCGTAAAGAAACCCCATACCCAGTAGCAATCACTTCCCATTCCTTCTTTTTTCTAGTCCCCGGTAAACACTAATCTACTCTCAGTATCTGTAAGTTTGCCTGTTCCGAACACTTCCTCTAAATGGAATCATGCAATATGTGGTCTTTTGTGCCTGGTTTCTTTCACTTAGCGTAATGTTTCCAAGGTCTGTCATTGTAGCATGTGTCAGTACTTCATCCCTTTTTATTGCCAAATAATATTCTTTTGTGTAGCTATTCCCCATTTTGTTTATCCACTCATCAGTTGATGGACAGTTGGTTTATTTACCCTTTTTGGCCACAAGGCCGCTATAAACATCAGTGTACATGTTTTTGTGTGAACATATGCTTTCAGTTCTCTTGGTTATGTACCTAGTAGTTGAACTGTTAGTCACATGTTAGCTCTGTGTTTAATTTTTGTAGGAACTGCCAGACTGTTTTCCAAAGCAGCTGCACCACTGTACCTTCCCACCAGCAACGTAGGAGGGCTCTATTTTCTCCACATCCTCAATGATGCTTTTTATTGTCCATCATTTTGATTATAGTCATCACTGTGTGTGTGAAGTGGTATCTCATTGTGGTTTTGATTTGCATTTCCCTAATGACTAATGATGTTGAGCACCTTTTTATATGCTTATTGGCATTTGTATATCTCCTATGGAGAAATGGCTGTTCAAACCTTTGGCCCGTTTCTTTTTTTAATTGGGTTATTTTTCTTTTTATTGTTGAATTATAAGACTTCTTTTATATACTCTGGATACTAGACCCTTATCAGAAATAGGATTTACAAATGTTTTCTCCCATTTTGTAGGTTGTCTAGGGCTCTTGTTGTACTTAGCTGGAGTAGAGAAAAATACATCGACCTCATCTTCCTGGAAGCAGATGTCTCCCAAACTCGTTTTTAATCACTTTGGAAGGGCCAGTGTGCTTAAAATTGCTTAAAATTCAAAGTACTGTAAAGTCAGTGTAGGAGAGAAATCATAGTCTATTGTCTGATTTCATTCATTGTTTCAAATTAAGAAATCATTTTAAAGTCTATTTAGGGGAAAGATTTTATTTGAATTTTCTCTCTATGCATTTTTATGACATACCTCCCTGTGCATTCAGTACAGTGTCCTGTGGGCTATGTACCAAGATACAGATCCCTTCAGCCCCCTGGGTAGCCATCAGGGCCCAGGACAGCACAAACCTGTGTTCTGTCCAAATATTATCACTTATATGTGTGCCATGAGGTGAAAAGGGTGAGCAGTCCTGGTTAAGAAAACATAAGAGTGAAAAAAATAAAAAAAAACAAAAAACATAAGAATGATCTTATAGCCCAAATAAGAGTAAGGAGCTCCCATCTGTGGTGTGTTTTTAAGCTCTGCTCTCAGCAGTGGAAATAGGCACAGAAATGAGTGAGTAGTTCTCATTTCTAGGCTAAATAGATGGGTCTTTAATCTTTCCTTACCAAACAGTGAACAAATCAGAGTTAATCCCCAGAAATCAAGAATTTTGTGGTATCTCCCGTCTTCACCCAAATCACCTTCTACCGTGTTCTTCAAAGACTGATATCTTCTTCCTGGGTAAAGATGAGTTTTTATTTCTAAGCTTCTGATTTGACTTCTCTTCTAAACTCAAACACTGATGTATAGCCATGGCTGGAAAGATTAGAATTATTTTGAACTTTGAATATTTCTTTTGTTCCATAGGTGCCTGGGTGTATCTTACCAGCTCCCCAGCATTGCCAGCCTGTGCCACGAGTGGATTATGCCTCTGATGATATCCCACCGTGGGGTTCTCGTATATACTCTGTCTAGGTTTATCTTCTACAGCACCACAGGCTGATTAAAGAACCCTTTCCCAACCACAGGGCTCCTGTTTGTTAGCCTCCTACACTCTTTCATCACTCGTGTTATCCTCTCATTTCAATCTATATTCAATCTGATTTCATATTTCTTGAGCTTTCCAAAATTCTGTAGACGATCTCCACCCAGTCTTATCTAGCCTTATTTTTTTTAATTCACCTTCCTTTTGTTATCTCCACTCAAACTCATCATTTTTTTTTCTTCTTTAGTCTTTACATTTCCTGAATTTTTGCTAATAACCTTGATCTTCAGCAGTCAAACTCGTTACAAACTAGGCACCCTTCATTTTTATTTGGTATTTAATTCTGTTCCTTATGTCAAAGGAAGAAATGTATGTGAAAGCCTTTTACAAACCAGAAAGCACTATATACTCGTATAACTTATTGAGATTCACAAAGGACCACTGTGCTTCTTTTCACGCTTTCTGCTCCTTTGGAGCCAAAAGAACTTCTCTGTAGCGTAGGGAAATATTGAAGAAAAATAAAGCAATGGAATTGTCTCTTAGCAACCGAGTTCGTGCCTTATAAATCTTACTTTAGATTACTGCTGCTCAAAATCACTTGCTTTTCTTACTGGCTCAGTACAAATAATGTTATTAAATTATAGGAAAACAAAGGAAAAAAATCTAATGATTGAGTCACTCAGTTCATCGATTGTGCTCTCTCTTTGCATAGCACTATTGATGTTGTTAGATTGTCTCTTCCTCTTGATTCAAATTGTGAAACTTTTTATTAATATATCTTTTGTTACAACTTAAGTTATAAACTCAGTAGAAGCTAAATACCACCTTATACATTTCTAGGTTACCTGGGTCATATAGAGGTAATATATGACATGTACCAAATAGAAATCAGGTCATGCATAGCTTAGAAAATCAGGTGTACAAAACTCAAACCAAATTGGGGTATGATCATTTGCATTATAAAATAATTCCTTATAAGGATTCTTCAAATAGTAGATCTTCAGAGTATATTTCTTTAGCAAATAGTTTTGAGTGCCTCCTACACTAGACAATGGAAGGGATAAAGAGTGTGTGCGCGCGCGCGCGTGTGTGTGTGTGTGTGTGTGTGTGTGTGTGTGTGTAAATAGTCCTGGTACATAAGACTTGCACACAAATAAGGCAGTACAATGATATGTGCCTTGTGAGTGGTAAGCCAAGCGCTGTAGAAGTTTGGAGGAGGGCAAGGTCACTCCCAGTTGGGTGAGCTATTATGATTCCATGGACAACGGGACATGTTAAGAGAAACAAAGAGGAGCAGAGAGTTTGTCAAGTTTAGTAATTAAGGGAAGATGGAAGAGGTAGGCAAGATGTAGGTGCCTTCAGCACTCAAGCAAGGAGCTTAAACTTGAGTCAGTAAGCAATAGGGAGCCACTGACATTTCTTTGTAATCGAAATCTTGCCTAGGAAAATTTATCTTGCAGTGATGCATAATTTCAATTTTTTTTTAAAAGGTTGGTTCACTGATAGCCTTTTAGACTCCTTTTGTATAAAACAAAGGCGTGTTTATAAATCAGTCAACTATAGAACTGATTCATTTCTAGTCTCTTTAAAAAAACTATTTTCAGATAAAATTAGCCCTGGTAAGATAAGCTGCTTAGTTAAGATATAAACATTATGTGAATGGGGTAAAACTACTTTTCATACTTTCTAAAGTCATTTTTAGGGAATTTTGTGTCGATTAGTCAGCCGCTGCCTACTGTCTCATTTCTCCAACTAAAATAATGCAGAAATCCTCCATTTTCTTTTGTTTTCTCCTTACTTGGATAGATTGAATGTCTCTGAAAAGAGCTTATCAATAGCCCTCTTAGATTTGATCTTAATTTTGCCAAATATTTGTATGCTTCTGCAAAATATGTTGTTTTCCCTGCCAAACGGTAAAAGTGACAGCCTACTTCATGGGGTTGTTGAAGGCCTTGCTGGGTGCAACATGGAGTGCTGTATCAATGCTCTGAAAATGCTGATTATTGATTGAACTTTAGACACTTTGTTAGTCGAAACCGCTATAGATGGGAAATGTAATGCTTTAATAATAAAGGCTATATAATAAGGTTGGCTATTGTTTTCCATGCGTAATATGCCTTGGGGAATTTTGAGCATTAAAATGGTTCCCACCTGCTACTATTAAGGAAGTAACACTTCCTACATATTTACCTCACGGTGAAATTGCGTTTTTAAAACAACACAACTAGAGACGCGATATGTTTTTGTGAGCATATGAGAAACCAGGAGGTTGGGAATACTACTCCCGGCCCAGTTGTGAAAGTGCTATGTCACTGGACAAGTCAATGGTTTTTTTTTGGACCTCAGTTTTCTGATGAGACTGCCTGAAGCTGCCATAGCCAAAAGAGACCGCCATCTCAATACATGCAACTGTAGGGGATTCAAGATCGTCTAAGCAAACGCTATTATGTAAAATAGCTTAAGAAAAAGATGGTGGGGTGCCGAACAGCACACTGTTAGATTAGCCCTATCTTGTTCCCCCATTGCACTGACCATCAAGTTCCCGCGAGAGTTCAGAGTTGCCGGGGAGAGGGATGTGTGTGTCTAGGAAGAATTCGTGATTTGCACTCTGGCGATCTGGTCACGTCTCAAGTCAATTCCAGCCTGAAGAACCTAGAAAAGATCGTACTTGGTTCTAATCCTGGCCTTTTGTGCTGTTTGGACCTCTTCTGAGACGTTCCAGTGCCTCTTACGAGATGGCTCAGGCAGCTACGTCTCTCTAAGCTTTTGGAAGGATACAGCCTGGCCGGAGGACTAACTACACTGAGTCCTGATCCAGAGAGTGTGTGTGTCTTCAGATGAAAAAAAAAAAAAAACTCAGTGGAATTTCATTCCATGATGAATTCCTGGTAAAGATTTAATAATAACAAATGACATAAGTTGTTTTTTTGAAAATGTATTTTGGGTTTCAGAGCAAGACTTTTCTCTCTCTGCTTCTGATTTAAACACGAAGAAAAATTCAGAATTAGTCCCTAAAAACATCAGTTCATGCCATTAATTGGAAGCATTTCTTTTATCTGACATTGGGACTGAATCTGACTAGGCTTAAAAGGTAGGGGCACAATTTTAGAAATGAGAAATTATTTTGAATATTTTCCCTCTTTGCTATATACCTTTCAGGTGCCAACTAGAGCTCGCTGTGTTGAACTGGACCAAATTGAAGCATGCCCAGTAAAACATAATTACCACTGGCTTGAGAGCTAGACTTGAGTTCATTCAGAAACCAGAGTGATCCTGGCCCAGTTTTAATGTGCGAAAACTCTCCAACCCACGTTGGCGAGAACCTCGTATTGCAGAACCAGGCTATAAAATATGAGGGCTGGGGAGTCCACAGGGTGGGAATCTGCTGTTATTTCTCAGCAAACCCAATCCCCGGTGTGACCTGGTGTACAGACTGTGTGGTCTAGTTTGGGCTGCAACATCAGCACAAATTATGGAAGGCCAAGTTCAGGAAAGAGGAAAACCACAAGCCTGAGTGGAGAGGAAAGGGTTGCTTGGATAGCCACATCGGCACATTTTAGACATTCAAAGATCATTGCTTTTTTCTTTCTCCTCTGTGCAATCTTCCCCACAAAAAGATTATGGGTGAGGGGGAATAAAAGGAGGAAAGCCTTGGCTCAAAAAAGGAAAAAGTGTGTGTGTGTGTGTGTGTGTGTGTGTGTGTGTGTGTGTGTGTGTGTGTGTGAAGTGATCATCTGTACTGCCTGGGACTTCGTGATGTTTATTGAGTGTACACCCCAGCTGAAACATATTTGACCAAAACGTTTTCTTTCATTACTCATCTTTTAATGATGCTGTATAATCCAAAAGACTATTACTATGCGTGGCCCCTTTGCCTCCTGCAGTTCCGTAAGAACAGGACAGGAAGGCTTAGGGAATCCTTGTCCTCCATTCTGTTGTCACAGTATTACTCTTTTCATCTCATTAAAAACATATCTAAAATCCTTATTCTCTTTTTAGGTAACAGTATGACTAAATACATTGAGAAGCTAGAAGAGATCAAGAAAAGTGAGTAACACGATTGATGGGCTAGGGTCATGGAACCCTGCAGTCGTTCTAGAAGCTGGCTTCTTAACTCCCCTTATTAATAACTACTTATTAACCGTACTCTACAGCTGACACACTCAGACAGCTAGGGGTGTCAGGAGAGCCTGGCTGGTGCCTGGAAAGTGTGGGGAACACTTCACCATCCTGGCTAGCTGCACAGATTGTGGCTTCCAGGTCAAGTTCTGCCTGACTTGGGTCCCGTAAGAGGTGTTAATGTTAGAATGTGGAACGAGATCTGGTTCAGCAGTGAGAACCTGAGCGTCCAGTTTCATTGTACTGCAGTCTTTGTGGGCTTTTTCAAGGTACTTCATCTGTCTTGTTTTCTTATTTTCCCTATACCCAAGGCCGGAGGAATAATATCTCTCTCATTCCATAACATTCTTTTGAGTGTAAATTAGATAGTATTCATGAAAGACTTAGAGATGTGAGAAAGAGCTTATTCTTAAAGTGTGGTGGTGTTACGCATTATAAATTCAGTGCAGTCTGCTTTCTCTTAATTAAAAATCATATTTCATGAGCATCCTTTTTTTAAAAAAAAACACTAATCTTCTGCAAAGACATGCTTGCTACTAGCCATTGAGTGCGTCACCCTTGCACAAAAGCATCATTTTTCAATCTGTGTCCAAAACGGATGTAAAATGTACACATCAAGGCCAGAATTAAAGAAGTAGAAACATCTCTTTTCTAAGATGGATTTGCTCATATTTTCAGGAGGAGAGCCCAGTGCTAATGGCAGTAACAGGGTGCTCTGACTGCTAGCAGTTCAGGACTTGGCTCTGGTCTACACCTCTGGGAAGAGGCTATTACAAATCCAGAATTCACCAGAACTTTTGTTTTTACACAGCAGGCCTTTTAATTTAAATGATAATGTTCCTGTTCCTTGTGAATTGCTGAGAAGCCCCCAGATAATAGACATGGACTGTGGAGCAGCTTCTGCTGACTGCGATTTGCCTTGTCAGGCTCTAAGGGCTAATGCAATAGACTTTTGTTTTTTAATATGTAATGTCATGGTAGCCTTCTCTTTTCTTCTTACATAGTCTATGTTCTATCTTATATATTGCATTGCATTTTATATAAGTATGTATATTTTAAGTATATATTAAAATTTTAAACTATGCAAAAAACCTTATTTACTCACCTAGACTTCATGGTTGTCGTCCTTAAGTCATCTGTGGCAGGCAGAATTCAGCGGGCCTGCTTCACTTTCAACTTGTAGTCTCTTTCAACCTCCTGTCCATTTGTAGCTGAGTGCAAGCTCACCTGTCCACACCAAAATTTGTCCCATAAAAATGTGTCATTGCACCTAGATTGTAGAAACCCCGTTTAAAACATTTCTTAAAAGCACAATGTGGTTTCTTTAGTAACTGAACTCTCAATGGGGCTTATCTCCCCAAAGAAATAGCTCTGGAATGGAGTCCTTGCAAATGCTTGCCTCCCTCTTTAGAAGTCGAGGGCTTCCTTTTAGTAAGACAGGAGGTTCCTCTCACCTTGCTTCACACACTTTGTGCTGATTCCCCGACTAGAATTACTGCAGATTCTGGTTTGGGATCTACATGTTGGAAGATATTTCCTTCTCTTTTCCCCATTTTCTGTTGAAGGTGTTGTTTTGGGTCAAAAGGGAGGAGAATATTGCCTTGTTTCATGACACCCTAAACCCATCACTTTTCTCGGGTTACCTTAGATGCCATGTCTTTCTGTGAAATCACAAACCTTGTTCTGTTACTTCCTTTGATTTGTCTTCCACTGTGAGCCCAACTTCCCTTTGCTAATAACGTGTTTTAACAGCACCCTGAAAACGCAGAATTCCTTTGTAATCTGAATATTCTTTCAACTCTGCCTGGGGAAAATAGACACTCTGTGTCTATTGACCGTTTACAAAGCCTATTCTTGGTTTCTGGTGGTTAGATGACACTAGTTGGACCCAGTGTGAAACATCCTAGATAGTCAGGCCTCTGTCCTTCCAGTAACTCGAGAGAGACAGACTTCGACTCCAGACTTACTGGAGAAGCAAAACTTGATAACATTTCTGAAACTAGGGTTATTTGTCTCCATCACGGAGCTTGGGAGAAGTGACAGTGGCAGAAGCGCCCATTCTTAAAGCCCTGTTCGCCCTTGAGAGGACAGACTGACAGAGCTTTCCAAGTCTTCCTTTTTAGAAACTTTAAAACTTACTGTAAGACGTCTAGTTTGATCTTTTATCTCTTGAGTAATAATGTCAGAAAGTCCTAATGATGGCTGTCCTTCTAAACCAGAACCAGGTATGTAGAGTTCAGGCTCAAATGAGGAGCGGGGTTGCTAGTGCTTGCGAGAGGATGCTAGAAATGCCAATCATTCGAATGTAGCAGAGCCTATTTTTTTGTCGGAGGTAATTTCTACTTAGTTCAAGGGGATGTTAATGTGTACTTTTTGTATTTAGAATGTGAAGAATTGGCGAAGTATTTCAAACTATGTCGCCATACCAAAGGAGTATCAATGGATAAATGGCATCGTGCAAACGGCTTGAACGCGGTTGACTGTTTTCATTGGCTGATTTATTGCCATTTTGATTTACATAAATTATTTTTGGTGGGAGGTTGGTGGCAATTGAGGGGAATACTGTAGTTGTTCAGTTACACTTCGTATAGCTCGTGCTCATCTATTTGGGTCTGTATCCTGGCGGGTTTTAGAATCCTTTGCATCTAGGTGTGTTTTACCTCGTTGTATCTAGAAGAAGCTGTTCTGAGAATTTTCTAGAAGTAATGGTCAGTTATTAGCCAAATTTTTCTCTTTAAGACATTTTAGGGGGGCGGGGGGAAGACATTTTAGGACAGAGAAGCTTTAATTTCCTGTAAGAAAGAGCCTTGGTATATTTACAAAGACTGATTTTTAAGGTACTATCATTTCCTAACTCTTGAGTTGTAAGGTGTTTGGTAAAGCAAGCTAACATTATCCTCCAGAGTAACTATCGGGTCTGTGCTGAGTTTTTTTGGAAAATTCATGGAAATGATTAGTAACATCAAGTAAACAATCTTAAATACCTTTAATCCTTTCCTTGGTTGCTAGGAGTTTTGGCTTATGAGACATCTATGCTGTGAAGGCCATAGTAATTATCCGTTAGTAATTCTGAAATAATGAAACAGCCTTTAAGGAGTCATGGGCTCCAATATAAAAACCTAGAAGAGGAGTACCAGGTAAGAGTGGGGGAGAATTCAATGCTGAAACCTTCAGAATTGGCAGCCATCATCAGAAAACTTTAAGAAATCTAACTTTGAACATGCTTCTATGGGGCAGATATCAGATGAAGTGAGATTGGCTCATTTTTTTTAACTGTTTAATGTGACATGAAGAATTATTAACACAAATTATTGTCCTCCCTGGAGTTACGTCCCAGTACTGTAAAGACAGCACTGGATAAATATTGATCCTTTAGGTTGATTTTAATTTTTTTCATTGCAAAAAACACATACCATAAAATTAACCATTTTTAAGTATACAGTTCCATAGTGTTAAGTGTATTCACACTGTTGTACAGTCGATCTCCAGAACTTTTTCGTCTTGCAAAACTGAATAAATTGATTTTTATTGAAGTGGAGTTGAAGAGAAATGGATACAAAAGAGTATCGGGACCAATCATCACTTCGTGCCCAGCATTGTACCCCAGGGAGAAACCAGTGTTGTCCTGTGTCCTGTGTCCTGAGCATAGTTTTGTAACCTCGGGAATATGATTGTTCTCATTCCAAGGCAGGAGCGTGAATATCTTACGAGCTGTTTGACTTGGGGCAACTCAGCTTTTGGCTCTCTTTGTAAAATGTAAACATTTATTCCCTGTTTTGTTCTGAAAAGGATTTAAAGCAGATGACAAAACTCCATGCGACACAGTATGTTCAAAGTAGGGACAGCAGAGTAAAAGGAAAATAGTAGATGAATAAAATACAGGCAAGGGGAAAAGTCACTAGAGACAAAAAGGTGGCTTGTAAATTCAGCTGCCGGCTTCCAATTGGCCAAAGCCTGGGGGGTGGGGGTGGAGAAGAAGAGATGATATAATACCTTCCACTTTCAATTTCGAGGATGATATGAGGGTCAAATGAGGTAATATACTTAAAAGCATATAAAGATGTGAAAAATATGCCATATAACCTGATGACTAGAAAGAATGAATACTTCTAAGAAAGCCAAATAAACCTAGAAAAACATTTGTCCTATCCTGCTTTTCAGATTATAGATACAAAAAAGATGAGCTTTTCAAGAGACTAAAAGTTACAACTTTTGCCCAGCTGGTAAGTTCAATGATCTTACGTTGGAGTAAAGACTGTGTGATTTGTGCTGCTTTATGTGAGTATATCTGCATTCGACTCTAGGTAATGTTTGCAGAGGGGTTTCCTCCGATTCTTTTTATTTCACCTGTGCAGGGATTAATTGGCGTATGGATGGTGTGAAAGTGTTCTCTTCTTTGATAAGAATTTTTTAAAGTAAAAAGTGCCTTCTACTTTTAAATCATCAAATGTGTGGTATAGGTGTTCTTTTTTCCTTGTTCATTTCATTTTTTCCTTGTTCATTTCATTTAAGTTATAATATTTAGAATCTAGAATTCTGGACTCTGGATTGTTGGGACATTTTTCTCTGTGGAAACCAGGTGATCTCCCTTCTATTACTGAGCTCTTTTTCCAACTCTTTCTGCCATGGGTGGTTTTGTTACTTCAGCAAAGTCTCCTTCTTCTTTCACTTGAAAAGTATGGACAAAGTGTCTCTCTGGCCCCCAAACAAGAATTCCATTGATGTAACTCAAGATGAATCTTGGGTCTCATGAGTGAAAATGTGAAACGTGCTTTCAAAACTATACGTGGATATGCATTGTTGTAATCAGTATACTCATAATTACACTTATTTCTTCATTGCATAAAGAATTGCTGATATAATTCTGTTATTGTAAGTATTGCATTTTCAAGAAATAACGTCATATTGGGACTAGAATATATTGGGTTGTCGGAAAAGTCATGACATATTTTTTCTATGTTTTTCGTTGCAAAAATGCGTCATGACTTTTCCGACAACCCAGTATATGGATGCAGTTTTAGACTCTTATTCATGTTTCTTGTCCTAAATTACCCCTTTGGTCTCTTCAGTTTATTGTGTAATGTTTTAAATGAATCTTTTCTTCTGGAATGATCATCTGCAGTGTAATGACCACTCCCAAAGTAAGGAGACCTGAGGTGGTGTGTCCAGTTGAGGACACTGAAAGTTTCTTGAAACAAGAGATCTTTGATGCTTGCTGTTTCCTCATCTTTTGTAAGACAGAACTGTCTCTGTTTAAAGACAAACAAACATACACGCATCTACACATTTCATTCTTTTTTCTCGCAGGTCATCCAAGTTGCTTCCCTGTCTGATCAAACACTGGAAGTGACAGCTGAGGAGATTCAGAGGCTAGAAGGTAATGAGAATTGAGGATGCCGGGAAATAAGGAATTGATGGTTTGTTTGACCTCCTCCCCCTGTGCGTTTGTATTCACAGGGACTTGGGACTTTGATGTACCTATTTGTAATTAGATGGTTACTCTCTGAGAAATGCTATCTGGTGCTCTCATTGTTAATTCTTATTTCTTTTTAAACCGCCATCTGGATTCCTGGCTCGAACATTTGTGTTTTAAATGTTTTAGATGTGTTTAATATACTAATTACTTTTTCAACAAATATTGTTAGTGTTTTTGATATAGTACAAGTCACAGAATTAGGTGCTGTGAGACGACAAAGATGAGAAAACACAGCTCTGTGTACATGGAGTTTGTGGTTGCATGGCGCATGTGCACACACATGTGCGCCTTGGGTAAGGAGAATGATAACAAACACAGAATTACTAACATGGCAGAAATTCATAATGAAGGACTGAAAGGAAACCATATACAGAGGGTGCCTAAAAAATGTGTACACATTTTAAGAAAGGAAAAAAAACTGTATTAAAATTGTAATACTCAATATATACCGATAACAAAAGATGAATACAAGTCATGTGTATATGTTTTTTTGGCACCCCCCCACTATATTGCTAGGTAACTTCACATGAGTTTTCTTATTGAACCTTCCCAAAAACTCCAGAAGGAAGGTACACTGTACAGATGAGAAGCCCAAGCTTTAGAGGTGAAAGGCCTTGCTTAAGATGATACAGACAGTAAGGAATGGGCCTAGGATACAAATCTGTGTGTCTCCCGTAGCAACCAGAGGCTTCGCTTGAGGAGTCCAAGGAAGGAAAGATATTTTCCAGTTAGGAAGCGGAGGCAGGCTTTCCTAAGGCTTCAGAACTGGGCCTTGAGGGTGAGGCTACTGCAGGCCGACAAGCAGCCTGAGCGGAGACACAGAGGAGAAAAAGCTCCCAGCATGTCTGGGGAATCACGTAATCCAGTCTGGCTGTGGTCTGAGGGAGGCATAGGTGCCTGGTAGGAGATAAGGCTAGAAAGATAGTTGGCTCCAGATTTTCCTTCTTAAATACCGAGTCGAAATAAAACCCCTTAGTTGTACACTCATGAAAAGAATACACAGAGTGAAGGTCTTTATTTTATCCTGAAGCACTCGACAATCAATGTGGGGCTGTTTATTGAAGGGGATGTGTTTTGTTAAGGTTGATATAGGCCAGGAATTTGACTTCTGATTTCAAGACAAGTTTCTCAGGAAGTCTGAACACTGGGTTTGTGCAACTCAACTGTCATTTCCCTGGGCTTGTTTTTGTTAGGGAGGATAAAGAGAATCTGAAAAAGCCAGGAATTTATCTTTGACAGATGCCTCTCACACAGCAGAGAAATAAGGGCTCTTTGTAACCGAGATAATTGAGTCTCCTCATACAAGTACTCCCAATTTTCCCCTGGTTATATAAGTACCTGGATTGGGTCTTTTAATTCATTATAGAGATTGCAGCACCAGGACATATGGGCACATGCAATTTTCTCTTCTGAGATGAATTTGCACAGCAAAATAGGCTCTTATAAAATAGGACACCATAATGTGTGAGTAATATTAGTGGTTTTCTAGTGCTCTACACAGAATAATAACTCACTCAGGAATGCCTGTAGAACAGATTGAATCTGTTTGCATATTGGCTATCTTTGAAGGATTAAAAAAAAAAATCCTCTCTTACAATGTTTATTGTTGTGTCCTAACTGAAAAGTATATTTTTAGAAAATTAGAAAACTGCAAAAAATATATAAATAAAATTAAAGTAACTAATAATCCCTGTTAACATTTTGATATGTTTACCCTCCCATCTAACTCCTACCCAAATTCATACTCTTTGTATATAGTTTTGTGTTATGCTGTTTTTAATGAACATTTTATCATGCATCCTTTTCTTGTGTCATTAAATAGACTTCCAGAGCTTCAGTGTAAATGTTGTGTGCTCATATAATGTCTATTCTTTGGATATACCATAATTTATTTCATTTCATTATCATTTATAATTTATTCATTTTATTGTTGGGCATTACAATTTATCTAATTTTTCACTTTTATAAAATACTGCTGCAATGTAAATACATAAATGTTTGTGTGGTTCTGATTATTTCCGGAAGGTGAATCGCTGCAGAGGGACAAAGGGTGGAACCATTTTGAGACACTCAGTTCTCATTCCACATTATCTCCAGAATGGCCCTACCTGTCTCCATTCCCACCTAGTGAATAAGAAGACCTGTTTGTCCCCATCCTAGCCAATGCTGAACAATGATCATTTTTGTAAATAGTTACCAATTTGATAAATGAAAAACACTATCTACTAGTTTTATTTTGAATTTCTCTGATAGTGAGATTGGCCATACATTTTTCTTCTTTTCAGGACATTACAGGTCCTTTCCCATTTTTTGTTTTTCTAATAGAATGTTCATCTTTTACTCACTGATTTATGAAAGCTCTCTGTAGTTATGATATCTTTTTACTTTGGGAACCATTACAATGTTGGAAATAAATGAGAAAAATCTTTACTTGATGATTTAGAACAATTGCTAAGCTGAATTATTAAGTAAAAATAAAACCAGAAAACTAAGTGTAGAGCAGTATGAATGGCATTCCCCTGGATATGTAAAAATAGGAGGAAATAAAATATAGTCAAAAGTATGTAGTTGTTTTATTTCTGGAAGGAGACATAAATATGTGAAGCTGGTTCCCTGAGGGCCTGCAGGTCTGGAGTGGAAAGACGACTTCCTTTCCACGTTAATTTATCTTGTTTGCATTTTTACTGTGTACACATGATTCTTTTTCAATTAAAGAGCTACTTAAATTTTAAAATCTATAAATCAAGTATACTAACCTATTCTCATCCATGTATGTCATAGATATTTTTCCTAATTTGTTATTCACCTTTTAATATTCTTTGTGTTGTTTTTTTATATATATATGAGACTTGTATTTTTACATGATTAAATCCATTAGCCTTTCATGTTGTATTTTGTTTTCTTGCTTTAGACTCATAAAATCCAAAATAAGATAAATTATTTACCTCTGTTAGCTTGCTTGGTTTTTGTTTTGTTTTGTTTTTTTACAAAATGCTTACTTAAGGGTGAGATTTAACAAAATTATTAATTGTTACTGCTTCATGGGGTCGTTTTTTAGTGAGACTGCCATATTTATTCACTGATTGGGTGTTGGTGAAAACTAGAATGGTTACTAATGAAACTTGATGCCACTACCCTGATTCTTGCTAAGACACTAGCAGTTTTATCCACCATTTCATTTGCACCATTAGTGCCAATATCAACACAGTAAAAAAGACAACATCCGAGTATTATTATAAAAACAGCTTTTTCCCCTGCACATCCCCTAAAAGGGCCTTAGGGACTCCTGAGGCCCACAGACAACAGAGAATCTGTCCATTAGAATTTATAGAACAGTTTAATTATGCTGACGTGATTTCCTTTTCTTGACCTGATTTCAGTGACACTGCCTGACAAGTAAATATACATTCTGCGGTTAAATTTACTTATCTCTTCATTTGCAAATTTTAGACAATGATTCTGCCACTTCGGACCCTGATGCTGAAATCACTGCCAGGACCAATGGGAAGGGGAGCCCTGGGGAGCAGTCGCCGAGCCCTGTCCAGTTTATAAACAGCATGGGAGCAGGGGACTCCAGTCGCTCGACTCTCCAGAGGTACTCTGATCGGATGCCTGTTTTCACTGCATTTTACCCTCACGTTAGTCTAGGGGCCGATTTCCGTGCTGTAACTGGCGATAGTGAAGTCCAGCATTTTCATCTCAGCCCTTCTACTTTGTCTTTCTATCAGTGCCACCTCCTGAATCTTTTCACAGCATTCTTTGTCAATTAATGTAAGATTCGATGAAAAGGAGAGCATTAATTTGCATGCCTCACTTCCATTCTTCTCAGCCTTCCTATGCGCATGTTTGCTGTTAGGACTTGGCTGTACAGCTACTTTCCTTTGACTCGGAGAGGATGCTTTTTCTCCGCCTTTTCTGTCTGCGGCAGTTAATTACCCTGACAAGAATCGAAGGAAAACAGAGTGCCCCACACAGTGCTCTGATATTAAATAGGTAGATTCAAAAAAAGGGAGCGCAGCCTTTGGTTATCGATTCTCACGCTGCACGTGGCTGCACCTTCTTGTTTCATAGACTACGATGCAACGCTCTTCTCACAGATATGAACTGTTGTTTCTAAGACAGTGCTGGTTTTCAGTACATGCTCATATTCATCCCTTCTCCTGGTGAAACAATTCAACTAGAGAAAGAATTGCTGTCATCTCCACCACTGTTATTTTTATAACGTCTTTGGTGCAAAGACTCTAAAATTGCATTCAATACAAGGTAGACCAAATGGGCTTCCACTGAGGATGCATTTTCCTATGTAATAGATTTTCTTCTCCTTCGGTTCGCCAACAGGTGCGCTATGTGCCATATAGTTCTAGTGTTTATCAGACTTAAATGCAGAATTTGATGTGCTGTGATGGGAGAGGAACTGTGTTACGTGCCCACCTCTGGTTTGGCAGATATGTCTTCCGATTTGCCTCGGAAAGTAATCATCCTCTTATTCTAGCGATATTTCCCAACTGCCATTTTGTTAAGCACACGTACTCTTCGTTCTTCCTTCGATTCATGTTTTCATCACATTTTGCCTGTAGTATTAACATGCAACAAATTTCAATCATTTTATGATCTTAGAAACGGAACTGTAAGTGGCAAACTCCCTCATTTTAATCCCAGCCTGTCCTCTGTCTCATTATATGAATGTGACCAAATCTAAAAGCCTCTTCTACCTCAACATTGTAACGTATAAAACTGAAGTAAGTTCAGGTTACTACTGAAAAGGTTCAAAATCTATATTGGCTAGGTTACTGTATGAAATATATTAAAACGTTGTTACTTTATGTTACATATAATACACAGAGAAACACCTTCATTTTTCCTGTCCTCTCAACCTTAATCTTTCCCCGTTTGTTCCACTTTCTTACATTCCTCAAAACTGCATTGGATTAACTGTTCGCCTCTTTGTCTCTCTGAATGTGACCCCACAGTTTGTACCCCCTCAGCCATGCAAATGACATCATATGCATTCTCTGGAAGTAAGTGTGGACCTGTGGATCCCCTCCTTGGGGTCCAGTGAGATAGAACAGGAATCCCTAGGATCTGGAGCTCTGAGGCAGAACTGAGACACTAGATCCATGTCCCTTTTTCTTTGAAGTGTCTTTTGAAAAGCCACCGAGCTCTCTCCCTCTCTCGCTATTCTGAAGAAACGCGCTTGGCCTTTAAGCCACCAACCCCTGACGAGTTTCTGCTGACCTCCTTTTTCACTTGCAGCGTCATCAGTGGTGTTGGGGAACTGGATCTAGACAAAGGGCTAGTGAAGAAAGCAGAGCCCAACACCAAAGACAAACCTTATCCCGACTGCCCCTTCCTGCTGCTAGATGTGCGAGATAGAGATTCTTACCAGCAGTGCCACATTGTTGGAGGTAAGAGAGAGAAGGCTTTGTAGTGTCTCACTCACCGAAAGTGAGTCCATTGTTGAGTCCCAGCAGGACTGAAGCACGTCCCATGGTCAAAAGTTAAGGAAATATGTTAGTGGGACCCATTGTGGGAACCTGTGAGCTGGCTTTCCCGGAATGCCCCGTGTTAAATGTCAGACAGTCAAGTGAAGCTTCATCTTTTGTTTATAGTATCCTGTTTTTACTTTCAGGAAAGTATTTAGGTTTATGGCTCGTTGATTTTGAAAATATATCTCTTTTAACTCTTAGTTAGACTTCACACCAGCTGGGAATTGGGGCCAAGTCCTACTAAGAGAACTACGAACTTCCTAAGTGTTTCTTCTCTTTGCAGCTTACAGTTACCCAATTGCAACTCTGTCTAGAACAATGAACCCTTATTCAAATGATATTCTTGAATATGTATCCTTTGTTGCATTTGAAGGAGTTGGGTCATAATGAGGATTTTTAAGAATCAAACTTACTGTGAATCGTGCTCCTGGTAAGGAAACTCTGAGGACTTTTGATAATAATCAGCTTACTTAGCATGCTGTGGAATTTGAATTCTTAACTCTTGCTGAGTATCCCGACTATTACAGCAGCAGCTTCCTGGCCATGCTCACTGGGCCCCAAAACATCAAGTGAAAGGTTATGGTCCATTAAGAGTTAGTCCTGAGACTTTTTTTTACCCCCCAGAAAGCTTTCCCAAGTAAAACTTAAGAAGTAAATTTTCTTCTGTTTTATTTTTTTCTTCTTAAAATTTTAATTTTCTTGCTCAAAAGAATCATACAAGGAGAAAATCATTTAAATACTGAACTATGTACGAAATCTCCAATAATCGCCCATTTGAACGACTCATTACGTTTTTGTATATTTTATTCCAGATTGTCTTCTATGTACTTTTTTAACAAAGTAGAAATTATACTGTATATATAATTTAGTATCTTGCTTTTCCCCGTTTCATATTACAGTGTATTTCCCACACTAACACAAGCTCTTTTCAAACTCTACTTTTGATGCAGTATATCTTAGCTTCAGATTTACTATAATTTACTAAACTTTTCCTCTATTGTACTTTTAATTGATCCCCTTTTTTTTTAGTATTATAATAAGGCTGCATTAAAACACAACGCACATTAAGGTTTTTCTATTTCCTTGCTTGTAAAATGGAGCTTGTCATACTTGCTTTCCAGGGTTGTAATGCTAACAGAGCTAAAGAGTACAGAGTGTGTAACGTGTGCTGTCTTGGACCATGGTCCTATTAATTTATAACACAGAAAACTACCAGCTTGTGTGGTTTCCATGGCAGGAAGAAATCCAGGAACCGCTGGTGTGATGGGTAACGAGCAGGGTCTGATGTTCCCCTGAGTTCAGAAAGGTGAACTCCGACAGCTCTTGGTTCCTTGGGGGTTTCTTCTAGTCTAAGAGCGTTAACTCAGTGTGGTCAAGCCTTAACTCATCTGCCTCTTAGAAAAATGCCCATGGCAAGATCATCATTCTGTACGACGACGATGAGAGGCTGGCCAGCCAGGCGGCCACCACCATGTGTGAGCGGGGGTTTGAAAACCTCTTCATGCTTTCTGGAGGTGAGCGGGGCTGTGCTCTCCTTAAGACTGAAAAGACAGATTACCGGGATTCACAACCCTTCAACCTTCCCCCGTCACCGTTTTCCTCTGAGTGGTCCTGATTTAGTACAGACATAAACTCAGAAATACTGCGGGGTTCGGTTCCAGACCACCGCAATAAAAGTGAGTGTCACAGTCAAGCAAGTCCTAATCTTCTTGCTGGTGGAGGGTCTTGTCTTCAGTTTGTAAAGATAACATCTGTGAAGCGCAATTAAACGAGGCATGCCTATATTCTGGAGAGAGAGAAAGCCGGGCTGTCTGAAAGGAGGAAGCAGGGGTTCTGCGAAGCTTCCCTTAGCTTTATCATCACATGTTTTAAATTCCTGAAATACTGACATTGCTTCGGGGCTCTGTAAGATAGCCTTAATGCTGAAGACTCGAGCGAAAGGATTTCGGGTGGAATTCTCAGAATCCCACGGAACAGCTGACATTATTCTGCTATATTTTACTTAATGGTGACGCAGTTAAGAAAGATTTCATGTCCCGGTGTTGGCCTCGACTTGGAGACCAAAGATGAGACATGCAAGCCCCTTTTTAGATTTTGCCTTGGCCTCCCCATGTTAATGCTGCTTTTTCTGACGATCTCCCACACCTAGGTCTAAAAGTCTTAGCTCAGAAATTCCCAGAAGGACTGATTACGGGTTCCCTGCCAGCATCTTGCCAGCAAGCCCTTCCTCCTGGTTCTGCCCAGAAACGATCCAGCCCCAAAGGGCCACCCCCGCCGGCGGAGAATAAATGGAGATTTACCCCAGAAGACCTAAAAAAGATAGAATATTATCTGGAAGAGGATCAGGGGCCTGCAGACGATCCCAGTAAGATATTTTGACCTTTGGAGAGAGTGTTTTCTGTAGGGTTTGCGATTTGCAGCTTTGAAAATCACCTCATCACATGAAAAGCTTGACCTCTTGTAATATATTCAGCCTTAAAATATTTGTGGGGGGTGGTACAGGTGCTGTGCAGGGAGTGGGGGGCAAGTGGAGGTGATCCCAGATTGTGGGGAGACAGGCATTGTGCACAGACCTAGAAGAGAGTTTATCAGTCAAATAAAGTGTGCATCTCAGGCAGAGTTGAGAGGCTAGGTAAGCTGAGGCATTCATATTCCTTCCTGGAAAGTTTTCGTTTCCTCCTGTTGCTGCTGGGTACATCTAAGCCACTTCTGACCTTTCCTTCGCACACCACTTCCTCTTGTCTCTCCCCGAATGGCTCCTGCCCCCACCTCTACTGAGAAGGAATGAAGGACAGGCTAGGTTGCTGAGGGATAATGGAGAGGAAGGAGGCAAGAAAAGCTGTCTGGGTTTCCTTTCATTCCTGCCCCCTTCCCCACCTTCAAGTTAATCTCAAGGATAAAAGAGTAGGCTTTCGCCTTAAGTAAATGCTGAATAGGACTTCATTAGCTTGAAAGTGGTTGTAGCCTAAGACTTCATTAGCTTAAAAGTGTACTTGGCAGATTGTCCCTGGAATCACGCTTGCAGCTCTGCTCCCTGCTTTCTTGCTTCTTTCAGGCCGGCTGAGCCAAGCGAATGCCTCCGGAAGGGACTCCAAGGTTCCAGGCAGCCGCAGCGGTCAGAGCCTGCCCACCGGGGGCCCCACCGGCCACCCGACCCCCCGCTCACTCGTCAGTGGCCACCTGCACGGCAAACCCTGGAAGTAAAGACTTTGTCTGTCTTAGTCGAATAAATGTTTTCTCTCTTTTCGGAACCCCTGCGCAGTTCCCCAGTCGGTCACTTCCAGAAACTGCTGCAGAGGAAAGACCACGACATGTGTGATAGGCCCCCTTTCCTCTTCCTGTCCCCTGCTCCTCTCCCACACCCAGCTCGGGAAGGAGTTACAAAAACCAGAGGCATGACAGGCTCCAGGGTCCTCCCTACGGTTTACAAAATATTTAAGTCTCTGAAACTGAGTAGGAAAAAAAAGAGTCTAATTTTTTTTTAGGCATTAATGTTTTTAAATCAGGTCCAGCTTGTTTTGGTCTTTATCCTGCATTGTTTTGTCAGTACTTCAGTTCCATCTGGTGTGTTCTTCCCAACTAGTTCCTTTACACTTACTAGTCTTGGTTTCACGAAGGTTCTCCAGGTATGCTTTGCAGCCTGAGAAGCTGGCCCTGGGGGTGCAGGTGATACTTAGCTTTCAGCCTCCCCAGCTCCCCCCCCCTCCACCCCCCGCCCAGGTGTGGGCCCACCGGCCGAAGCACTCTTCCCAACACGCACTGCAGGCTCTGTCGTGAGTTTGGAGCTGGTACCTGTGAGCATTGCTCAGTTTTAAGATTCAGTAGAGCAGCCCTCACTTCCCAAACATTCCTCCCCCATAGCTGCTTTCCTGGAGCCGGCACAGGTGATGATGTGTGCTCAGCTCGCCTTCACACAGGGCACGGGGCCCCTCAAGGAAAGCCCCGTCCATTGTACAGAGCCGTGTTGAGAGCCATGGAAGCCCCCCGAGCTGTCGCTCATTCACAGCTGGTGTGAATTTCTATTACCCAGCTCGGGTCTGTCCATCTGAGATGGGTAAAAATGATGGCCACTTGAAAACATTAGCTTTGGCCGGGCCACGGTGGGCACACAGGTAAAGACAGCTCCATGGTCCTTTGTCAGAGCTGACAGCCCCTTAAGCCCTTGCTTAAAATACAGTATTAGTCTAATTGAGTAATTAATACAATTTCCTGCTTACTTTTCATTCTCATGACTGAGCTATGATTAGGAGGTTGCGATTGTAGATTCTGGTTTGGGCCAGAATTTTGAATCAGCATTAATTGAATTACTAGATGACTGACATTCATTCCATTTAATTGGGGGAACAAAAGACCTCAGGTAAGGATGAGGAACTCTGAAATCCTCAGGAAAAGGAAAAGAGCCTTGTTAATTTTTATGGTCTGTGATCTGTAGCTGTGATAAGGGACTGAGGAATAAATTTGCTCTTTGTCATGGCAACCAGCTTCTGAAAAGCCAGCTGAAAATTGCCTATCCTTAGGTGGTTACTGCTGCTGGGTAAGATTTGTCTTAATGGCACCATTTCCTCGCCATCAGAAAAAAAAAAAAAAAAGTACCACAGTATTCCTAGCATGGGGGGCTGTGTTTGTAAAAGAAATAATGGCAATAAATATCTCATAGAGGCATATGGAAAAACAACTTTCAGAGAGATTCAGCCCTGTTCTGTTTTAGAGTGTTTATTCCTCTCTACTTGATTTCCAAAGTACAACATTTTCCGATGCTTTAGAAATCAAACAAACCAGCGACATTGTTCAGATGTCAAGCCGTGCCCAATTTTCCACAAGATTCAAGAATCTTGTATAAAATTCAGCCAACGTACACATAGCTGTAATGAGGAGCCTGTCATGTTTCCCCATAAATTTATTGCCTGAGAACTTAGGTCAGCCTTTTGCTAACGCCAGAACTCCCTGGCGTTTTATTTTCTTTACAGCGTAGATTTTTAAAAATGCAAAGTTTTCCACACTCAACTTTCCCCTAGCGTGGACAAGATTTTCAGCCATTTTTTGACACATATACATTTTTAAGGGGGAAAAAAAAAAGTGTTCTCTGTAACAAAGCTCTGGCTACGCTGTTTTAAAGTTGACGAGTCAGGGGTTTAGATTTCCTCACTTGTTCTATTTGGAGAGTAAATGGTGGGCCCCTTTCTTCCTGTTCTGCATCCTCATCGCCAGACAACACCCGAGTGTCAGAAACTACTGTATGTGCGGAAGCAGGTTAGCCAGACCTGTTGGCATCGCTGTGTGTTCAGCCGGGCGACCTGGCAGGACAGGTGTGTTTATGTGCCTTCCCCAGGGTGCTCTGCCCTGTTGGGAAGGATTTTTAACAACTACTCTGCAAAGTTCCATCCCAATTCTGCACTTTGGATGTTCAGTGTCACTCTCAAGACAGTTTTTACATGCTCAAGGCACTGCCTTGAATGTTCTACTAGACTTGTTGCTTCAGCAGATTAACTGACGTGTATTATTAAAGGGCCCGGTGACACTTTGTTCAATTGTGAGTAGTAGCGATTGAAGTCCGTCGTTGTTGTTTGCTATTAATAACAATGCTGAGCTCTGCCGACTTCTCTCTTCCTCTCTGTTGAGATGATTTGGGGGAGCCACGTGAGACGGGGGTGATTTGAAAGAGTACCTCTTTTGGCTGCATCTCCCAAGAAGGCTTATATTCTTTGTATAAGTAAACCAGGAAGTCATTTTGGTGAGGGCCAAGGACCTCAGCTCTGTAGTCAGAGGCCTGGGTTTCTCTTCACGCTCAGGCAGAGACTAATTGCCATCTTAGACACATGGCAGCAGGACTTTCTTGACAGTGTTTCAGGGGGTGATGAGCTGTCCTTGCCTTGTGACGCCCCAGATGGAAGGTGATTTATCGATGGACAGCTACAGCTCCCACCTGAGCAGCGGCGATGGCCAAACTCTAAATAATACATTCAGTGCTGTCAAGGGGTATGTATTTAAGAAGGAAAGGAGGGAAGGAAGGGGAGAGGCCAGGAAACAAGAAAAAGGGAGCGAGGGAAAAGCTACATTACTCGTTGGAAAACAAAAGGAACATCTTGGGCTATAATGATGTCCACTTTAATCTACTGAAAGGTAAAAAATGATTCAAGTGGCCTGAAAGTCATTTTATTTTTTTTACCTTGACTAGAAAACCAGAACCAGCACAATCATAGGACTTGGTGTAAAACACAATTAAAAGAGAACAAATCATGTTCGTTAGTGGCTGAGGGATTTTTCCTGTGGTGCTATCCAGATTATACAAAGCTTCTTAAGACTTTAGGCCACTCACCAAGAACACAGCACAAAACAAAAACCTTCTTCCCTCTAATCCCCTTGTGGAATATAAGTGAAATCAGAGTCCTAGACTAGGAAGAAATATGTAGGTAATTTTTCTTGTGTTGGTTTTGGTTTCTGTTATGTAATACATTGGTTATGTTGTTTTTTTTAATGTTATCTGACTTTTTTTTAAGAGGAATAATTAACTCCTGTCCACCTGGATTTAATTCCACAACTGCCTTCTTGCTTTACTCTGAAGATAATCAAGAACCCTTCTTTCTCCAGTTTCAAAATGTTCTCAGTGTCTTTAATGTACGTTCATTTTTTTCACAGTTCTGTCAAAGGTGTAACTCCCGTAATACTTTTCTTAAGAAACATAAGAAATGTGGATTCTAATTCATCAGTGTAATTCTGAGAGCATGATGACATGCTTGTGTGCAGTTCAGTTAATTTTTTGATTAACAAATATATTTCCCTATAAAAAACAGTAAAGAAGACGCTGTGCTGAAGTGTTCGGTATACATTTGAGTAGTAATACTTCCCCACAATTGTAGTAATTATTGAAGCTGTCTATTGTGGTATCCTCAAATTGGTACACAGGTCAAGTGTAGCATAAAATGTGTTAACGGTGGAAATCTGTCCGCCTTGCATTCTGACAGAACGGGTTTCTGTGCACGATTTTTTGTGTGTTTGCAAAACTGTATTTGTCACCCCGCGACCCCCGGGTGATCTCTCACTCTCCAATGCTGACCCCCTTCGTTCTGAGGGCAGAAGCAGATTCTCTTGTCTGGTGTGACATCCTGAAGGCCCTGGATACAATGTGGGGCACACAGAGATCATGGATGGACTACGTTGTTTAAATTATTTGAAATTATTTTGACTGTAAGCCCCTAGAGGGTGAAAATCAACGATAGGACCATGGCCCTTAATAGGGTGTGTGACTCAATGAATTGAACCTGGCAAAACTGAAGTCTGGGATGTAATGCTGGTTGTGGAGGCCACTCAACACTGCCCTGCCATCCTGGAGATCCGGAAAGCTCCGTATCTTTTCTCCCCTTGACTACATCCTGTTTTTGTAAGAGAGGCATTCACCACCGAGGTTTTAAATTCCCCCTGCAGGAGGCTCCCAATGAGCTGTTAGGGGCGCTCTGGTGGCCCAGGCTGTCTCAGTCTGCCAGGCCTGTTTTTAGGGTTCCTTCAGGCTCAAGGTGGCCTTCAGAATTTATCAAATACAGACTGCACACCATCCCCATCTGAGAGTGGGTTATTTTTCCTCTTTTGTTTCAAATCTTGATGATTTCCAGATCATAGACGTTTATGGAGAGCTGACTGTGCATTAGGCAGTGTTCCTAGATTCTTTGTTATATGTTTTGACTCATTTAAGTCTCACCACAGTCCTGCGAGGTAAGCACCCCCATTCTCAGGTGGGGAGCCTGAGGGTCGAGTGGAGATGAACAAACTGGCCCTGAGTCACCGAGCTAGAAAGTGGAGAAGACAGGATCCAGCTTTAGAACCGCGGCTGCAGAGCAAGTTCATTCAGCCACCCTGCTCCGCGCGTCCCACCCTGGAAAGGCACAGCCATGCTGTCTCTCCCTTGGCATGCCGCCAGGTTACCCGCGGAAACAGAACTTTCCCTTGGCTGTCAGCTTCCCTCCTCGTCACCTGAGATTCCACCGAGAGCTTTCCTCTGCCTGAACGAAAGGTGATGGAAATTCAGGGACTGAAACATCTGCCCCTGACACTATATGTATTTCCACATTTCCACTGTCTGTGTCTGGGGGCCTGTCTTGAAGACAGGTGTTCCAAGGTTTCTGAGGTTTATTTTGTTTCTTAGTGATACCTACTGAGGTATCACTTCAGGAATGAGAGCTACAAACGTTCCATTAGACTGTAGGAAAAAAGTAAGCTGTTTTCCTGAGAGGTTGAATTATTCATTCAATAAACCGTATTGATATGATTTGTGTCTGGTCTTTTCTCTCCTTTGTGGTGATGTTTCTGATTTAGGCTGAGACAGAAATTGCATGAACTGGCTTATGGCCACAGGCCTGGCTTTCATGGGAGGAAGCAGCGGCAACCCTCTGTGCCTCAGTCGGTGTTAGCAGAGCTCCTGTGCCACTGCAGTTTTCTAGAATGTCACTGAACATCACTGCCGTGGTTAAGCGGGAGACTTTTCATTTTCTTCTTTTAGTTTGGCAAGCAACATTTGGCAGCCTCAGTCTCTGGGGTTGTTAGATGATGTTCACAGGATGAGTTGCCAAATGAATGCAGATCGTGAGAGCTTTGGGGAGAATTCATTACCCTTTGACAGTTTTTCAGAGTTGACGGGCGCTCCGTGCTTTTTTGTCTCAGAGCTCTTCCTTTATCTGGCCAATTTGAGTGTTATGGTTGGTCCTATCAATTTCCCGAAAGTAGCCTCTGGGACTTAGTATGTTCGCAGGGTGATGTTTCTGTCCTTAGAGTCCTCAGAGCGTGAGTCCGTCTGCATCCCCAGATCCACCTAGTCCCACCTCGCCCTTGCAAAACAATCGCTGGGATGATGAATAGCCCTGCACCAGATGAGGGACCAGTGAGGTCATATCTGGATTGTATTCAGTGACAGTTCAATTTTAACTTCAGGCCAAAGCCAGAAAGCTAGACATGCATATCTGAGTGTTCTTTCAGGAGAACCACCCAAAGGATTCTCATGGACCACCATTGGCCCACTGGCCACATTGAGAGCCATCCATAATGGTCTAAGGAAAAAGAAAAATGAGCTCATTTAAAAATAAGGATTTTTGAAAGCCCTGGAGAATAGGCATCATCAATTAGCATAATCAGTTTCCCTGATTGCTATGGGAACTGAATGTGAGCAGAAAGGGATTTTGGGAATTTTCATCTGAGCCACAGCTGAGTGCTTAGGGAAGGGTCTCCAACTGGGGGATGTGAGTAACCCTTTCCCTTGGTAGAGACATTGCTGTTTCCAGCTCTATCTGGAGTATAAATGTTTCCAAAGAGAAGGCAATTGCATTGTTCTGGGCAAGAAGGTAAAATATGATGCCAGAGCAGAAGAAATGAGTTTAGACAAATTATGAAAAAGAATCTGGGCACCAATTAAGATGGCCATTTAGATGTTTGATGTTGATAATAAGTTGATACTAGATAACTTGACCCACAGGTTATCTGGTGTGGTTGAAAGAGCTTACCCGCCACCCCCCACCCCAGATTATAAAAGCTCGCTGCAAGAAAATCAGAAAAGTATAAAGAGGAAAACCACCGCTACCCAGAGTAACCACAGTTATTATTGGGGAATATATCCTTCCAGGCATTGTAGTGTGTGTGTGTGTCAAACAAAAATACTCTTTTGTAACCAGCTTTTTTTATTTTTAACTGTATGGAAGCATAAATCACATGCCATAAAATTCACCCATTCTAAACATACAATTCAGTGATTTTCAGTACATTTACAGAGTTGTGCAACCATCACCACAATCCTATTTTAGAACATTTCCATCACAGGGGGGCAGCTTCCTTCACTTAGTATATTGTGACCATTTTTCCATGTCAGCGCAAACCTCAGTGGCTTCACGAAACTCTCTTGTGTAAACGTGTCGTATCAACATCAATACTGGTATCTATTTAGGTTCTTTTCCTTTTTATTTAAAATTTTATAGTTACAACC
Organism: Hipposideros armiger; assembly: GCF_001890085.2. NCBI lineage: Eukaryota > Metazoa > Chordata > Mammalia > Chiroptera > Hipposideridae > Hipposideros > Hipposideros armiger. The sequence continues at coordinate 2,117,188 of NW_017731447.1, forward strand.
ATATATATATATTTATCCGAATATTTTTACAAGATAAATTCTTACGAGTGGACTTTCTGGGTCAAAGGGGCAATACATTGCAAATTTTTATTTATATTGTCAAATTGCCATGTGGGAAGGTGGCGTAAATTTATTCTCCCACAAGTAGGATATGACAGGTCTTACTTCTTCATACCCTTGATAACACCGAGTTGTCAGTCCTCTTATTCTTTGTCAGTCTGATAGGAGAAAAAATGATATATTTGTTTTTCTGTAGTGTACAAAAAGATCACTCAGAGGATCAGTACCTTTCATACATTTATTGGCTTTTTGTGTTACTTCTTTTGGGAATTGCCTGTTTTTCTTTTGAAATGTTAGTCTTTTTTATTTATTTTTTTAACCCTTTTTCTTATAAGAGTTCTTTTCCCCGCAAGGTTATTAATACCTTTTCACATACGCTGCAATATTTTCTAAAATTATTGCTTCTCTTTTAGTTTTTGTGTTTTTATTTGTAAAATAAAATTCTTATACCCATAGATTTGTAACACTATGTATCTGCCAACAAAATGTAAAGTTCTTTGAAAATACACACACGCACACAAAAAAAAGAAAGATAAAGAAAAAGAAATCATTAATGACTTTCTTGTCTCCATGTAACAAGCATTTATTAAGTGCCAACTGCCTGCCATGCACCTGGCCAGCCAGTAGGGATCAAGTATTGAACAGAACAATACAATTCCTGCCCCCATGGAATTTTCATCCTGGTGCTTCAGTCTGTGTCCTTTCTTAAGATTTTTACTGTCTCAGAGCCTTACTTTCTAAACTACAACTCAGAGAATTCCAAGTAACTTGCAAGCCTAGAATATACAGATTATAAAATGTATGAGTTCGTTAGTAAAAGCGGAGAGCATTCATTCAACAAGTATTTATTGGGCATCTATAGGTCTGGTACTATTGATGGTTTTGGAGATTGAATGCCAAACAAAGTGGTCCCCACTACTAGAGCAGAGTTTATTTTAAATTAAGCAGTTCAACCCCTTGAAGCCTAAGTAATCCAATTTTGTAAAATAATATATTACCTTGCTAATTTAGTATTTTTTTTTACTTGTCTTTGTTAAACAAAAAAGAGCAGTTTTTATTTTTTTTTATTATTATTATTTTTTTAGCTGAGCCATCCTGCTACCTGTTGGCAGCTCAGCGGCTGCTCAGCTCGGGCTGGACTCGAACTTCTGTTGCTCAGAGCTCAGACTCTTGAGCGAGCTCTTAACCAACTGAGCCACTCGGCCGGCCCCTAAAAAAGAGCAGTTTTTTATTTGCCCAGGTTGAGCCGTTAAAATGGGTGTCAGCTTACCTTCATAGATAGAAGGGAAATGTTTCCCAAAAGATAACTTAAAGGAAGTGTTTTAAAATCTATCTGTAAAGACTGAAACGCTAGTTTACCTTGCCTCATAAACTAAGTTTATGTACATACATGTGTAGGCAGCTTTGTTCTTTTCATTTTTTACAATGTTTGGTAACAAAATTTTTTTTTAACTTCAAGATGAAAATTCCCCAATGGTGTCTTAAAAAAAAAAAAAAGATCTTCAGGCCATTATATGTGGAAAAGACAAGACTTTTAAGTCCGTGGAGTTGGACGCATTGTGACACCCCACTTGGCTAACAGGGAGAGGCTGCCATCCTCACCACCAACCCTTCTGTTTGAAGGGCTGCAATCTACCCCTACCCACTTCCCAGTGACTTCTGTGGAAGTCCATCTTAGATGGGTAGAAATTATGGTCACTTCAAAGCATCAGCTTCAGTTGGGATGTGGGCATAGTTCCCTGCCCTACAGTCACATCTTAAGAGATTTGGAAGAAGGTGAAGGTAGAGTCTTGCTTTGAAAAAAGTTGGAATACCCTTTGTATTGTGGCGCTAGCCACTAAGTGTGATATCATAGCCATCAGGATCGCCAAGCCAAAGGAGGGAAGAAGGCACTCTAGGCTCTTTGGAGGGTAATGAGAGGAGAGCCTCATGTTTGGAAAATTCTGTGAATGATAAGGAGTGGTAGTGGGTGGAACAGGAGACGGAACACAGACAGTGTCTGGAAAGACGCTCGAAAGAAGGTGCAAATGTTAAGTAAACCACTTCCGTCCCTGAAGACAAAGACGTCATGATCAGCTACAATTAATAAAATGTCCTGGGATTGGCGTTTGTTCTTTGTCTTCAGTAAATGATTCCATTTAATCTAAATTGCTCTCTTCCGATTTCATTCAGGAGTGGGAGACCATCTTTGCTTTATAGAAATTGGCTTTGCCTGGCCGCAACATCTGTTTGGGACAGCAGTGGCCACCACGATTATCCTATTTCATACTCAAGAGTTATTGCTGTTGTAGATGAATGGATCCAACCAGTTAGACTATTGTACAAGCTGAATTCCTCGCCACTGCGGGGTGCCAGGCATTTGGTTAGCAGCTGTGGCTGCTGCTTGCTGCTTGCTGCTAAGGTATGAACAAATCACCCCACTGACAAACTGAGCTCAGGGTGGTCTAATTAAAACAGACACCACTTGGATGCAACTTCACAGGACCTTGGAATGCGGAGGGATTTAGGGGTCATCTAGTCCAACCACCCACACGTTTCCAGGGAGGCCTGCAGAAACTAAATCACTCCTGCCCCAGCCTGAAAAGACAGACGCACCACATGCGCTCCCACACGCACGTCCCAAGATTCTGTTCCATACACTCAAACTTTATTGGGTTGCTTGGGTGGGGCCAGAGAAGAGAAAGAGGACAGAGCCCAAGGGCTAGTTTAGTAGGGGTGGTTCAGGGTGTACTCCATGATGGTCTTGAGCGCCAGCCATGTTTCCTGGGCCGTGGGAATGATCTGGGAGGCCGGCAGCAGGAAGCCATAGCGCCCAGTGTCCCGGAGCTCGAAGGTGTAGGAGTACTTGATGCCCTGGTTGTAGGTCCAGTCAATGGTGCCTCCACTGGCTCGGTCTGGGGCAGAAGCAGAGACGGGAGAGCAAAGGTCAATTTGAAACATTTCCATGAGCCAGGCTGATGGTCCAGAGCCCAGAGCCTCTGCAGTGTTGATAGCAGTCAGCGTCTACTTGGTGCCTAATGTTGACCAAGCAGCGTGGCTTCCTCCCAAGACCTCCCCTGAAGGGTCTCAGCCCAAGGGGCCCAGAGAGGCGGACCAGCAATGGTTCTCTCACTGAGGGATGCAAGAAAGTTCCTACGATTGCAAAAGCCCCACTGAAAGCTGCCTCCGTCCTCCAGTAACCACTTTGGTCAAAACTCCAAATATAACAGAGTTATGGGCTTGGGTAACCAGGATTTGTCCGCTGGGGCTGTGGTCTGCAGGTGAGAGTGCAAAGGGCCAGTCAAAGCAAAAGCCCCTTGTCTGTCTTTTCAGAGGAAACTTTGCCCAGATTTGCAGTTACCAGTTATGAAGCTGCTTTCAAATGGAGCAGGCAGCAACCCACTGCTCTATAGTCACATCTTAAGAGATTTGGAAGGAGCAGAAGGGAGCATGTCAGAATTTAACTCGACAACATTGAAGGAAGCAAAATCCTTTTGACTCAGGGTGGAAAGAGTTTCCAAAGAAGGCCTAGAGTTCAAAATCAAGGCCAGCTGGAAGTAGAATTGTGACCTGCTCACCCACCCAAACCTGGTTGCTCTGGGCAGGAAGTATGTGAGAGATACTTCCTCCTACCCCTCCTACCTCTGTTCCTGCCCCCTATTTCTTCAGTGCTCCTGCCTCCTGGCAGCTGGTAAACTTGGTGCGTTCCCTCAGGGCCCCACGGGACCTGCCGGCACCCCATTTGTCGCTACAACTCTGTGCTGTTACTTGGCTGCAGACATAAGGGTCTCCATGCTATTCTTGCTATTCCAGCAACACTCCAGGCCAGACCACACAGTAGGACCTTTGCTCTAGATCCTCTGCCTGGAAGCTCTCCCCCAGATAGCTAGCCTCTTGGCTCTCTTCCTCATTGCCTTTAACACTTGCCCAAATTTCACGCTGAATGAGGCCTCCCCTTTAACCTGAGGGCCTGCTCCACCCCCAGTATTCCTGAGTCCCCTCATCCAGTTCTAGTTCTCCTTTTGCCCCTAGCACTTATCACCTAACATACTGTATCATTTACTCCTTCAAGTTTATTGTCAGTTTCCCTGGCTAGAATGCAAGTTTTCTGATCTCTGCTTATTTTATTCCCAAGCACACAAACCAAGGCCTGGTGGATAGCAGGTGCTCAATAAACGTTTGCTGACCTAATTCCGTTTCGATACAGCAGTGTTCCTCCCAGGGGCACTGCATATATGAGTAAGCCGGGAAAAGAGAGAATGTGTTCTCTAACAGAAGGGCATTGGAGGAGGAGGATTTTTTTCAGTTGAATTTCTTGATGATGTAAAAATGCCAGCAGAACTCTCTTCCCCCTCCATGCCTGAAGCTGGACTTCACCCCAAGACAAGGGAACAGGTGTTCTCAGAGGAACTGACATGTTGGTGTGAAGGTATCGGAGAAGGCAGAGTTCACATCAGGAAAAGCCACTGCTGCCCCCTAAGCCAGCAGCGGTAGGCATAGCCAGGGGCTGTTCTCTCCTGTATTCCCAGATTTGGGCACCCTTGGCTACTTCCTCCAGGAGGGACACTCCCACGGGCAGGAAAAGCCAGCGGAGCTTCCTCCCAAGGCCACCAGCAGAGACCATGCACCCACTTACAGATTGCTTTGATGATGCTGCCATACTTGAACTTGGTCCCATACAGAGAGGACAGGGCCGTCACAGCATCCTTGGCCAGCTGATCCTGGAGAAAACACCAAGCAAGACCACCGGTCATGGCCAGCAATACTAGGCCTCCAGAATAGCAGGACCAGGCAGGGTGACCCAGGAGCATGCGCCCTATGGAATTGGGTCTCCAGACAAGAGCACAGGGCCTGCTAGGTCCTGCAGGACCAGCCCCGAAGCTCAGCAGCCCCACAACCCTCCGATCCTGCAGCGTGTCTGGCTGGCACTTCACTGTCCTTCAGTCACACTGCAGCTCCAAGTGTGACCTGGCGGTACAAACTCAAAGTCTAGCCCCGTCCCTCATTCTGCCATGTGACAGAAGTAACTCAACCACCCTGTGCCTCAGTTTCCCAGACAAAAAGTAAGGCTAGTCTACCTTGCCCCAAGAGTAGACTTCCCAAGCCCTCAGGTGTCCTGGGGGGAAAAGGGGTGCTCGGCACTGTGTAGGCCCTGGCACCTGAAGCAGGTCTGATGGATGAAACCCCAGGCCTGTCCAAAGCTGCCTTTGGGGTGGGAGGGCAAGCAGGGGTCAGCACATACCAGCTCATTGTGGTCAGGGGTTTGTTCTGTGGTGTAGCCATAGGGATACAGGAGGAGCTGGGAGTAGCTGTGGATGGAGATGAAGGCCTTGATGTTCCCATGGCTCTTCACAAAGTCCACAATGGACTTGACCTCCGTTTCGGAATTGGCAAACTTGCCGTGGTAAGTCTCCGAGCAAGGGTTGTTGCTGGCTCCAGCCTCTGTGGGAGGAGAAAGAGGGGTAATTGGTATTCCTTACAGCTAAGCGGTATGGCTTCCATGGCTTCCTGTTCTTTGCATGGAGTTAGGGGTGCAGGAGGGCTCACCCCACCCCCAGATGAAAGAAAGACCAGAGGCCTTTTGTAACCTGAGAGTCCCACAATCCCTCAATAGGTTTCAGACCTTAGTTCCATGGGGAGGAGCTTTCTCGTTACAGACAAGGGACCAGTAAGCCTCAGAATGCCACCTTCCTCACTGAGAGCCTCAAAAAAGGGCTCTGACATTCCTGCCACCCCCACCCCACCCACCTACCCAACCCTGCCCTCGCTGCAGGGGTCAATAAGACGAAGGAGGGTAGGAAGTCATTCTGGGTTGGCCCATCCCTGCTCCCCAGATCACACTGGGCCTTACTCCCAAAGCCGGCGTCCCAGTTCCGGTTGGGGTCCACACCAATGCAGGCGGAGCCAGCCGTGATGGATCGAGTCTTGCGCCACAAGCGGTTCTGAGGAAGGAATCAGACACTTGTCCATCACTGTCACCATGCTAGGCTGGGGCTCAGAGCCCACAGGGAGCAGTGTAGGCCGCAAGAGGCCTCAATCAACACAGAGCACCCTGACCAGAGCTTGGGTGTGGACGCAGCGTGGGATCACACACCACTTTCAACCGGTTGTCAGGGAGGAAGATCAGCAAAGGGGGCTTTTGGTTGGAGGAGAATGGAGGAGGCAAGGGATGCTGGTGGAAAGTGAAGAAGGCATAAGGTGCATCCCCTGCCCCCCACACACACACACATTTGATCGGTAGCATGCTGTACCTGCCATAAAAATAAAATAGAACTGGGACGTCAGGTCTGGGGCAGTGGGTCTCCACTGGAGACCATTTTGTCCCCTGATGCCTGGAGATTTGGCAATGTTTGAGAATGTTTCTGGTGGTCTCAGCAGGGTGTGTGTGTGTGGGGGTTTTGCTACTGGCATCGAGTGAGAGGCAGGGTGCTGCTAAACACTCTGTAGGCACAGGACAGCCCTCCCTGCCCCCCAAAGAATTCTCTGCCCAAACTGTCAAGAATGCCAAGGTTGAGAACCCTCATCTAGGGGGCCAGGTCTGTTTGCCCTTCCTTGGACTTCTGGAGGTTGAGATTAGGGGTAAGGAGCTTGTGGGCTCAGAGGCCAGAGGCCCACCTGGCTTTACCCCGAGAACAGGAAAAGGTATATACCTTGCTATGGGTGAAGGCAAAACCATCAGGGTTGGTGACGATCTCCAGGAAGATGTCCATGTTGTCAAGAATGGTGGTGAGAGATGTGTCCTGGCCATAGTCTTGGGTGATCTGGTGGGGGGTTGGAAGGGTGGTGGGGCCGAGTGAGCCAGGCCGGGCATCTGCCATGATGCGACGGATGCCTGCCCTCGGCCTCCCTCTGCAATCACTACTTCTGAATACGAAGGGGAGGCCAGGGCTTCTGCCGGCCTTGGACACCGAGGCCTTGGACATCTCCCCACACTTACCTTCTTTGCAAACCAGATCCCACTGGCCTGGGTGACCCACTCCCGGGAGTGGATGCCTGTGTCAATCCAGATGGCGGGACGATTGTTGCCCCCAGTGCTGAACTGGACGAGAAGAGCAGGGAAATGGTGTCACCTCCTTGAAGGGGAACGTGCCCCAGGCCAGAGGCCACCTGCTCTCTGGGTATCTCAGGCTGAGGCTCTGTTTGTGGGGCCATCATTCAGGTGGCGTGTGGGGCGTAGGGCTTGGGGCCTGGACAGGATTGGCCTCCTGCCCTCAGCCCTAGCATCCGGCAAACAGGACGCAGCCGGACTTCCAGCCGCCCCCCCTCCCGAACGCCCCGCCCATTCCACGGCTCATACACAGTTCTCTGTCGGAGGTCATAAACAAACTGTAAACCCTAGAATACTTTCCATAACATGACACTTGATTGGAAACATGTGGGTCACTTAAAAATTTAAATTGTGTGTACAGGTATGCATGGAAATGCAGACCTTTCCCAAATGCTGGCCTGGGAAGCTCCTATAACAGTGCGTTCCCTGTGACTGTGGGCTCACCCCCACACACAGATGTAAGGGGCCCATTTTTGCATCCATGCCATGTACACCCACACGCAGGCACCCCATTACCTTCAGCACGTAGATGGGACGACCTTCGTAGGTGCTGCCAATCTGGAACTTGCTGACAAGCTGTGGGTGCTCGGCCACCAGCATGTCCATGAAGCCATAGATCTGAGAAGGGAGGGGAGGGAAGGCCGGTTGTCATGACTTCCGGGCACGCGGATGCCCCCCTTAGCAGCTCCATCAGCTGGCCAGCTGCGAGCCATGGCCCAGACCACCCAGACCACCCAGGCCACGTGGACACAGAGCAGGTGCCACACACAGCCAGGCTGGCCCTGGCTCTGGCCACATTCTGTCAGCCGATGAAGAGCTTGGTGCCTACGGAACAGGACCCCGGGGCTCCCTCACCTCCTCCAGGGTGTGGTAGGTGGCGTAGTTAAAGGTGTCGGTGGTGCCGGCCCGGGCCTGGAAGGCGAATATCTGCTCCTGCTCCTCGTCCAGCAGTGACTGCACATCATCAATCATGATCGTGTACTCAATGCCATGGGTTTCCAGGAAGACTTTGACGGCCTGGGTGCTGGAGAAGGGCACTCGGACATCGATGGGAGAACCAGGCTGGGCAGGGCCCCTCCAGAAGTCCAGCTGTGGGGGACAAGAACTGGCACTGTCACCGCGGGCTGGGGAAGGGCCAGCCTGGGGGCAGGGGCTGTTGGAGTCTGAGTTTCCCATATAGTGGGGCATGGATGTTGGGGAAGAGGACGAAGAGAAACCCTGGGCACCGGACAAAGCCCATTGTGGTCAAGGAAATGGCCCAGGAAGCAGAGTAGGGGTGCTTTGAGACAGCAAAGGAGGTGCTAGAACAGGGGTCCCCCGCTTTGCTCAGAAGCTCAAGGGCACCCAGATTCAGGAACTGGGGGCTTTAATCACTTTCTAGTAGGCATCAGTTCCATGACTCTTTTCTGGGTGGCTGGGGACCCAAGCCCCAGGGACTGGTGGGGACCCAGGGTGGGTCCAGCCGGCCTGAGAGATACCCTGGGGCCTCAGGGAAGGCTCCCCCCATCGTCTGACCTTCAGGTGCTCCAGGTCCTCCAGCTCTGTCACCTTCTGGACCTGAGCTTCATCAGCTGCAGAGATTCGGAGCACCTGATGCCTAGGCAGAGTGGGAGGGGAGCATGAGGGTGTGAGCAGCCCCTACTGGCCGTGCACACACCTCAGGTGGGCAGAGGGTAGCAGGTGGTCTAGAAAGCCCAGGCTGGGCCTCAGTTTTCTGGCCTGAGCAGGTGGAAGCACAAGAGGTCTTAGCAATAGAGGGCCTGGGCTCTTCAGAACCTTCTGGACACTGCTGCTCTCCCCAGTCCCAGGTTAGACTCTATTTCTCTCTCCAAAGCCAGCCAGGCCTCCTCTGCTCTCCTCAGAGCTCAGTTTCTCCAGGGTTCAACAGGCTGTCCTGAGAGAACGGACCCCTTCTGCACCCTGGTCCCCGGTCAGCCTGCCTCCCAGGCTGCGCTGGTCTGCCCCTTTCTGGCCATCTTCCCATGCGTCTGTCTGTCCATCTCCTCTAGACACTGGCTAGAGGCTGAGCCCTCCCTATTTTCCCTCTGAGCACCCCCTCCTGCTCTCCACACCTTACCCCACAAAGTCCTCTTTGGCAAGGACTGCCCCCAGCAGCACACTCAAAATCAGCAGCCCCCTCATGCTGCAGCTAGTTGGGAAGGTCAACTGAGACTGGGAGAAGGTCCTGGGGCCTTTTAAACTCTCCCAGGACGGAGATCTCCGGGCTGTGCCCAAGAGTTGTCCTCCCCCCTTGCACCTGGGCCCTGTCCCACGCGGAGGGCGGGGTGGGAGTTCTGAGCTCTGACACCTTCTGACCCTCCCTGATAAAGTGACAGGGAGCAGGGCAGCTGGAGAGATAAGGTGGGTCTCAGCCCCTTGGCCACGCGGGGCCAGCTTGGGCTTGAAGGTCAGCTGGGTCTTAAGGTCTCCCAGCGGGAACCGGCTCAATCACAGCCCACAGCCCTGTAGCCCACAATGCCAGGCACCCACAGCTGGCCCAGGGAGTGGAGACAGAGCCAGGGCTCTGGAGTGGCCACACCAGCTGGGGCCTTGTGTGAGAAACCCCCTTCTCCCACCTCCCGCAGTGCCAGCTCTTTTGTGCTTGTGACAGAGCAAACTTGGACCCTCTGGCTCCATCCAGCATCTGTACCTGCTGGCTCTTCACCACTCTGGCTTTGTCCAGGGCTGCCCCTACCCTATGCATGGCACAACCCCCCCTAGGGTACAGCCCTTTCAAGGACACTTCCCAGCCCCGGTCCTACAGTCTCGGTGGCCTTGTGGGAATCAGGCCAAGAGCCCAACTCTGCCAGCCTTTCCCTCCATCCCCAGTGCTATAGGGCTCTGGGATCAGGGTTGCCCTTGATGGGAACTGTAAACAGGCGTCATCTGAGTAGGCAGTGTGGTGGTGGGAACGGGGCCAGACCCTGCTGGGACTGCACAGCGTACAGGAGAAACTGGAGCTCACAAGGGGAATTCTCTCTAGCTCTGAGGCTGACCTCATTGAAGAGACATCTAACGCAAATCCAACCTGACCCACAGGGGCCCCCAGGGGCTCCTGGCATCATCTGGGGACCCTGCTCTGGGTCAGGGCCTCAGGCTTGGGCTCTGACAACAGCCAAGGCGGCCTTTTCTGGCTTCCATCTGTCCCCTCTGCCTCCCTACCCCATCCCCTACCTGGCCAACACGCCTATGCCAGGACAGAGTGGCCCCATTATATTCATCCACAACTCTCTCCTATAAGTTTCCTCAGACCAGGAACCATCTTACCCATTCCCCATAGTCCCCTCATCTCTTCATGCCCTGCAGTCTTCTCAAGCTTTCTAATCTCTTCCCCACCAGGGAAAAAAGGTTTGGCAGAGTTTTCTTTAGTTTGCATTATGAAAACAATATTTATTTTTCTATGTCTAAATCTAAAGCTGTCCTATAATTTTGACTCTGTTTCATGTACACTACACATATTATGGAGGGGCGGGGGTGTTGATTAATTTTTGGGCCTTCTGCGAATTCCTTCCGCTAAAGACAAACCCACGAGAAAAGGGAGGCAGGGTGGGGAAAGGCCATAACCTTCCTAAGAGGGCTTCTTGCAGCCTCCAGCCAGCAATCTAAGGTGTCCAAGTCATAGAATCTATGTTCTTGAAAAGCTGGAAAAGATTAATTCAGTGCTGCAAACTGAAATCAGGGCCAGCACTGGCAGGAAGCTGAAAGCACAGTGACAGAGGAATTTAGGTCTCAGGTAGAGCCCCATGGCCCGGGTTTCTCTGAAGCAGCTTAGGAAGCTGAAAATGGCCCCTTAGTAAAGACCGGTTTTCTAGGATGGAACTTGGGGCAGAGGGCCACCGTTCTGCCTTCCCATCCCATGGGCTTGTCTCACATTGGTCCAAAGCAAGGGGCCAAGATGAGAGCCATCAGGCTGGGAGCTGGGAGAATCGGCAGAGCACCAAGGCCTATTAGCCTGAGAAAGAAACCACCGGGCTGGTGGTTTCAAGGACAGATGACCAGGTAAGTGCCGGCAGGCAAATAGACGGAGGCTGTACTGTAGCCACACTGACTACGGTTCACAGTGTCCCTCCCTCTTCCTGGTTGAAGAAACCCAGATCGTATGCGGGCATCACCCCTCAGGAAAGTCACCCATTCCCAGCTCAGGGACTAAGTTGAAGATTGGTCTTAGACAATCGAGGACTCTCATTCTCTTTTGCAAGTGATTGGTTCAAAGGTGGGCACGCGACCCAGTTTTGCCACTGAGATGTGAGGCGAGGCCAGCAAGGAAGCTTCTAGAAAATGTTTCCCCGCTTTTGAGAAGGAGGCCCCTTTCCCTGGATATTGTCAAGTCTGTTGACCCTCCTTTGGACTACATAATATGAAAAAATATACATTTCTTTTTTATCTGTTGGGGTTTCTGTAGTTGTTGTAAAAAGCATTCTAATTGATGCCCTTAGTAAACTTTTAAAGTGCTTGTATTGTCAGGAGACAATACAATCTTAGCCTAGGGAAACCTATGTGAAATGGAGAAAGACACCCCTCCTGCTCTGGGCAGACATGGTCCCTCATCCTCTCAGCAGAATGCCTTTGTGCAGTACACAAACTGGACAACTGTCCATGACAGCCCTGTTGCCAGAGAACGCCCAAGCATGGTCAACAGAGGCGCTAAGACAATGCTCAGAGACCCCCAAACCCAAACCTAGAAAATGGGTTGTTAAAGAGGCAGAAGAAGACCCAGTCCCCATGTCCATATTAGGGACCAAAAGAGGACAGTGGACAAAGGAGCTCTCTGCAGAGAGAGCGTACAGATGCGATCACAATGGCTGCATCCAGAAGCTGAGTGAGATTTCAGCTGTCTCCCTTTGGCAAGTGTGTTCAAGGTTGTATGTGGCACAGCTGTGTACATGGGAAGAAAAGTCTATGAGAGTTTATAGGGCAGCCAAGTGGCGGACTACAATGGGCATCTCTCATTTTCCCCATCCAGGATCCTCCTCCTGATAACAGCACCTCTTTTTCCCTTAGTGATGGCCCTTCCCAACTCTGAGGCCATGCAATTCAGGAAGATCTGGCCACCCACCCTCACCCCAGCTCTCGGGATGAGCCAACAAATGCCATCCCCCCCCCCAAGCCTTTTCAAGTTGGTTTTCTGTCACGCGTGGCTGAAAAAATGCATAGCTCATGCACAGACATTCTCTAACTTCGGAAGAGAACAGAGTGAGAGAGGGAACGCCTTCTAAAAGTAGATTGCCACAAACCCGTTATAAGATTTCAGGCAGGTCACTGCATATTCCTTGGGCGTCAGTGTCCTTGTCTATGAAATGAGGAACTTGGTCAGAATGACCTCCACGGTCCCTTCCAGCTGTGACACTTTATGATGCCAGGACATTTGTATTTTTTACCCCCAAACAAATGGCAGCTGTGTTGACTGGTCGGGGCAGAGGGTAGAGAAAGGCTTTCCAGGTTCGTGGGGAGTTCAGAATAGAGCCACGGGGGCACTGTGGCTGGGAATGGATAAGTGTTCCCAGGGCAGTGAAGGTCAAAAGGGGCCACACCCTGCTGAGGCTGCAGTGGGGGGTGGCAGGGCTTGGGGGTGGTTTGGAAGTCTGGGAGGAAGACGCTCTGACAGGGGCCTCTTGAAGTGCCCAGAGCCTGTTTGTTTGCTTTGAAGCTGCAGAACTGTCCCTTTAAAGTGGCCAAGGCGCTTGTCTCCAGGGTGGAGGCAGAATTTTTCTTTGAAGGAAGAGTCACCTGAAGAGAGAAGTGCTCCAGCGGGTCTTTAGGGAAGGTCAAGTCAGCGCTCACATCCCAGAGCAGAGAATGGAAGAGAGAGGAACGAAGCAGGAATGGCCCACAATGTCAAAGGAAAAATGGGGGAGGGGACGTTTGCTTCTCACTGAGCCTGAAGGAGGAGCTGGGGAGCACTTAGAGGGGCACTCCTGCACTTGGGGTGCAGGTTGGGCTGCCCCTGCTTCGGCCAGGGCCAGAGAGTAGGCAGAGAACAAAGGCTGTAGGGAGGGAGTGCCTTACAAAAGGACACGAACCAACTTCAACGCCAGCATCCAGTTGAGGTGTTTTATTTTCTACGTTGTCTTTCCTTTCTGTACTCCCGGGTAACATTTTGTGAAATGTGACCCTGAGGCCTCAGCGATGCCTTGGGGAATCGAGGGAGGTGAGCTGAGGGGCGGGAGGCCGGATGGAGAGCCGCAGAGCTTGGCGAAGCTGATTAGGGGAGAGCAAGAGGCCAACTGCAGACCCAGGGGCGAGAGGCCAGCGAGGGGAAAGCCGAAAGAATGGATTTGCAAACATGCCATCATTCCCAAGGATTGTCCCAAATACTTGAGAAAGGAGAGCCTCCGAAGGCTGAACAGATCGGAGTTGTCCTTCAGGACACCCCACCCCCGCCCCCCACCTCCCCCAGAAGACAGTTATTTGCCCCCAAGCTAGAGATGTGGTGTGGCTTCACCAGTGCGTGAAGCCTGACAGGCCTGATGCTCGCTGGATTCTATCTCAGCTTATACTAAGTGGCTGCCCTGGGCCTTACCCTTCTAAAGAAGCTTTTTTAAATTTGATTTTTTTTTTTTTTTTGGTCAAGTCCTTTTCTCTCTGGCCCTGTCTGCAGCTGTCAGAGGGGAGACAGAGGAGGATGGCGGAAGCACCCCGACCCCGGCCATTAGCCCATCACCCCGGGGCCTCTGCCTCCTGCCCTGCCCTCACACAGGCCTCTTTCACATTCCAAGCTGCCTGCCTGGTTTGTTTTTTTAAGAAAGCAATAACCGCAGCACATTCACTGTGGCTCTTTATGGCTTTCCATATGTATAATCGCTCTTTCTCTCTTCAGTTTTTCCAGTGTTTTTTTCTTTTACATAAATGCTCATAAATTTTACTGGTGAAAAGGATGAAAAACATACCTAAAAAGAGCAGTTTGTTGGGAGGGCAAAAAAACTAAAAACCAAGCCGAAATGTAGAAAAACTAAACTCCTGTTTAGCATTATATAGCTAAGAAATAAAAATTAAAAGGAAAAAAAAAAGTTCAGGTTTTATGAAAAAGAGATTATTCTGTAATATCTCCAAAACTTGCATGTCTCAGCCTTGAGCTTTTTTATTTGATAAACTTAACCACCCAGCCATCACCTCCAGGGGCTTGCTGAGAGACCCCTTCAGTCCTAGGAGGAAGACCCTTGGCTTGAGTCCCCTCTCAGCCATTAGGTTGATGTGGGACCTTAAGTTGGATGATCCAGAGACCCCAGTCTTTACAACTACAAAATGAGGGGGTTGGACTAGACGCTTTTAAAGGATGCTTTTATCTGGAAATTTCTATGGCTTTATGATTAAGTCAGTCACTTGATAAACTAGAGCAAAGAAACTGACTTGGAAGCCCTTTCAGAGCTCCTCTCCCCTCAGAGAAGCTGCAGCTGGCTCTGTGAACTGCCTTCCCAATATCCATTCTCCCCTTCCTCCTTACCAAGAGAACTCCAATTAGTATTTGGGGCAGCAAGGTGCCCAGCTACAAGGAGATTTCCCAGCGTCCCTTGCAGCTGGGCATGGCCATAAGTCCCCGCCCATAAGATGTAAGTTTAAGTCCATGGATTGGCCAACTCAGCTGGCTCACATTTTTTGCCCCTTGCCTTTCCTGCGGGGAATTCAGTCAGATGATGGAGATAGACATAGACTAGGGGTCAAAATGATGTCAGAGTGGCAAAACAGAACAGGCCAGAGGCGTCTAGGTCCCCAATGCTTCAAGGAGTTACTGAACTAGCCTGGGACTGCCCACCTCAGACATCTTGTTATGTGACAAAAATAAAACCCCAATCTGGTTAAGCCACCATAAAGTGGGTTTCTGTCACATGCTCATCCTAGTCCTAATTTGTACGAGGCTCAGGTAGAGAAACAATCCTTCTACAAATATTGAGTACCTACTGTGTGCCTGACAGAAATGAGTGAGGGTGAATAACCCAGACATGGCCCCTACCCTCACAGAGCTCTCAAACTAGTGGCAGAGACTAACAAGAAATAAAGAAGTCAATTGATTATTATCATTGCTAGCAAGGAAACAAGGTCTTGGAAAAGAAAATCTACTTCCAGCGGATGCGCTTAGAAGGACTAGTGAGGAAATAATATTGAAGAGGGAAATTTAAGGAGTGGACCGTTTGAAGGAATAGAGAGAGGAAAGAATACTCCAGACAAGGAGGAGCAGCACATGCAAAGGCCTCTAGTTGGGAAGCAGTTGAAGGAACTGAGAGGAAGCTGGCGAGGTTGGGGCTGGTGAGCAAGGTATGGAAACAAGGTGAGAGAGATAGGTAGGGCCGGCCACTCAGCACCTTGGGCTGGGTTCTATTTTAAGTCATTGATTTTAAGGAGAAAGTTGCCTTGTAACAAGGCACCCATCTGAAAAGCAGTTCCAGCCCCAACTTTTGTGGGCCTAGTGACCGCGCAGAGATCTGGCCAATGTGGCTGTGAGAACAAGTTCTTGGCCCATCATCCTCAGGGGCTTTGGGCATAAGACAAGTTCACTTGAAGGTCAGTCCCAGGCTTGCCGCTCAGTAGCTGCATGCCCTTTAACCACTGTTCTCTCTGGGATTCCTCATCTGAAAACAAGGACAATAAGGGTCCTACCTCTTAGAGCTGTGAGGGGGCAATGTGTTGAACCCCGTAGCTCATTTGGAACCATGCCTGGCACATAGTAAAGACTAGAAAAGATTTTATCATGTTCCGTGTCACTGGGAATCCCACCAGGGTCCAGATAATCCTGCCTCTAGGGCAATGCTTCTCCAACTTAGCATTTGCATCACTCAGGTCCCATCCCCAGAGGTTCGGATTCAGTAGATCTGGGATGGCCTGAGAATTTGCGTTTCCAACAAGCTCCCAGGCAATGCTGATGGTCTCGCAGACCACACCGCTTTAGTTCAGGGCCAAGGCAGCCCTTTGGGAATATTTTGGAAAAGGATGACCAGACTCTCATTATTGTAACCACCTTCAGATCTAATGGACCACGGCAGACTAATGGACCTGGAAGACTCGAACATGTTTCTTCTGGGAGGCAGAACAGCAGAGATCGGTGGACACCAGCCTTCAAGGGACCTCAGAACTCCTGGGGCAGATAGTAAAAGTACAGATTTGAGGGGTCCACCCCAGAGATTTCATTTCAGCCCAGGGGTGGAACCCTAAAATCTTCACATTAAATGACTCCCCATGGAGTCTGCTGCAGGTGTGGCCACAAGCTACACTTGGGCAAATGGTAACACAGTGGTTTTGGGGTTAGACAAACCCAAGTTCAAAAGTACTTCTATGACTTTCCATCCACATGGCCTTGCCTAGCCTTCAAAACCTGTCCAAACTGTGCTATCCTTATCTGAAAAATGAGCATATTAATACCAGTGATATCCTCTCCATGAGGATGAAATGAAAATATTGTGCAAAGGACCTAAAAGTTATAATCACAGACTCTAGAGTGCACAGGTATAATTTGCTTCATTTATCTATGATTTATATTAACTCAACCCATGACCTCGTATTTCTGCTAATAGCAGAAAAATTCAGCTTAGAAATTCTTGCTCACTCACACCACTTCCAGCTTAAAAACAAAACAAAACCTCAGTCACTTTGGGGAAACTGCAGCCTGAATTGGGATTCTCTCCTCCTCTTTGCTGGCTCTTCCCAGAGACTTCTTCGGGGTTCTTCCCAGGGGTTCTTCGGAGGTTCATTACTCTGACTTCCTCAGGCCTCCCACACAGCACAGCTGGTCCTGGGCATCTTCAGTCGATGCCCATTGTGTCATCATGGCCACTGGCCAAATGGCCCCTGGCCTTGGTCTTCTTGCCTCTACCTAGGCCTCCTCACCTGCAACCTTCTCGTTTATTTGCTCAGAGTTCTCAACAGCTGTACGCAGCCACACGGCTGCTTCTAATCACCTGTCAAGACCCCTTACTCCTCCATTGTTCATCTGCTGCTCAGGTACCATGTTGGGCATGGGCCTTACCGAGAGTTTTGATCACCGCTGATCCCCTCCTTCCACCAACGGGCCCAACCTGTGTGTTCTTTTACAGGTTGGGTGCGAAGGGGGAGTTGTTCTTATCTCACTCTGCTTTCTTCCCTGTCTGTGATTTTCAGTAAAACCCTGTATTCTGTGTCCTGCAGGGGCCAACTCACAGGTACTCACAATCCTTTTTCTTTTACAGCAACAACAAAAGGCTGGCCCTTGCAAATGAGAAGCTTTCTGCCACCTCAAACTTACACAAACCCATTCAATTCCCCAGTTGACCTCTTGCTTCTTGGGAGTATCTGCCCTCCCCCTAGGGCAGGGCAAATAGACCTACTAGCGCTGCTTCCCAATGGTGGGGGAAGGCAGAAGCTACAAGGAAACCTGAGGATGAGGGAAGACACCTCGTCTGCATCTCAAAATATGACCCCTTCCACAAAGTCCTTATTTAGTACATGGCCTGGCCTGAACTAACTGCTAAGTGCATGGCAGCCATGATGGCGATGGGGAATAGAAGGAGAAAAATTTCTTCTCCCTGGATGTGTGGTGCCTGGCTGTGCTGGCTCTGACTGGCTGTGACTCTGTGCTCCCAAGACCAGGAGAGCCTGTGAGGGCACCCAGGACGAGCAGGCCGCAAACCAGTGACTTGTTCACTTTCGTCTATGGAGGGAGTGGGTTCTTCTGAGTGGGGGCCTCTGAAATGTGCCCCTGCCCCCTACCCAGCTGGGGAGGTGAAACAGGAAGAGGTGGAGGTAGAGGCTGATCTCTATGCCAACCTTTCCCTCAAAATGCCAGAAATGCCACCATTCCTTCAGGTCAAACATTGTCCCCTGGGGTCATCTTAAAATGTAAATACCACCAAGAAAGAGGACAATGTGTCTATTAGTAGCTCCCAGGGGGTGTTATATGTTCTGGGCCCCTGAGAACACCACACGAGGGGGAAACGTAAGTCCTGGTGGCCCCATCCTCCTCCTGAATACCTGGGGGGTGGTGAAGAGGCATCTTAAGCGGCCCTACCCGCTCCTCAATGCTGAGCCCAAAGGGGCCAGGGCAACAGGCCACCAAGCCTGTTCCAACTTGTTTTTATTTTCTAAGGGGTCAGGGCAGGGGTGTGGGGGATGGGATGCATGACTTGGGGTTCAGGAGGAGCCCCAGGCCTTGGGGAAGAGGACGAGCCCTCCTGCTCTGCCCGTGTTGCTAGTAGAGATGATTCAGGGTGTGCTTCATGATGGTCCGAATTGCCATCCACACCTCCTGGGCCGTGGGGATGATCTCTGTGGCCGGCAGCAGGAAGCCATAGCGCCCAGTGTCCCGGAGCTCGAAGCTGAAGGAGTACTTGATGCCATTGTCGTAGGCCCAGTCAACGGTGATCCCGCTGGCCATATCTGGATACAAAACGGCAAAGAAATGCCCCTCCCCGCAAAGAACAGGGTGTGGCCACAAGGTACAGAGGTATCCTGAGTGGAAAGTGGGCCCTGGAGGCCAAACCCTCATCCATGCCAGACCAGGCCAAGCTTCTTGACTTAGGCCTCAACCTGGGCCACACCCTGCCCACCCAGCCCCTTCTCTGCCCCTGCAAAAAGAAAGCTCTTTGAGGCTACCAGACTTAGGCTCTTCCTCCTCCAGAGACATCACAGTAAGCCAGGCATTGGGAGCTGTGCATTTATTAATGCTGCCAAGAAACAGCTCCCTATTTCTCGGTACCACCATTCACCCTTCTAGCCAAGTGTGAACAGCAGCTCTGGCCCGGCCCAGCTAGATCTATGGCCCTGCCCTGTGGCAACCATGCCTGCCAGTCAACAAAGAGCCTGCATGCGCCTGATCCTAGGTGGATGTGATGCCTGAAGCAGGAGCCAGGGGAAGGGTCACACTCACAGAGGGTGCTGCTGACGCTGCCATAAATGTACTTGATCCCGTGGACCTCGTACAGGGCTTGCGCTGCATCCTTGGCAAGGTTGTACTGCAAGATGACATCCAGAGGATGAGAGGCTGAGGTTCCCCAGACCCCATACCCCAACCCTCACCTGCTGCTAAGGGCAGGAAGTTAGGAGTCCTGGAAGTTGAATGTGTAAATGGCTCTCATGAAAAGGAGTCACAGCACCTCCGACTTTGAACTTGATCACAGGTAAAAAACGAGTTCCCTGCTTCTCCCTACCATGGGGTTGATTGGTCCAGATCCTTGTTTCCAAGTAAGGGCCTGAACCCTCTAGGAGTCTGCTGGGTGCCTCCCCCAACCTCTAAGCAGCCAATCTCACCAACTCCTCCTGGTTTGAAACAGGCTCCAACAGGTGGCCATAAGGGTACATGAGCATCTGAGAGTAGCTATGGATGGAGATCAGAGTCTTGATGTTCCCATGGGCCGTGATGAAGTCCACTATGGCAGCCACCTCTGGCTCTGAGTGAGGGTAAGGCCCGCGATAAGTCTCTGAGCAGGGATTGTCGTTAGAACCATTTCCTGGAAGTAAAATAAAAATCACCCAAAGGGTTTGAATTCCAGGCTTGGGAAAGACAGTGCTCACAGAATTTCCATGCATTCCTTTACATTTCCCAGACTCCTTTGCAGTTTGGTTGAGTCCACGTGACTACTTCTGACCAATGAGAATGTGAGCAGTAATGATATGTCACCTCAAGTTTGAGGCTGTTAAGAGCAAGCGTGCTTCTCCACACTGTCTTCTGTCTGTGTGGTTGGAAGCAAAAAACTCTAGATGGAGGAAACCACCATACAGCTTGTCACCATTGGAAAGGAGCTGCCAAGGGCAGTCACCTACCCACATTGGAATCCAAGTGCATGAAAAACAAACTTTTATCGTGTTTAGCCACTGAGATTTGGAGGAATATTTGTTACTGCTGCATACCCTAGTCCAGGGGTCAGCAAACTGCGGCACATGAGCCACATGCGGCTCTTTGGGTATGTACATGTGGCTCTGAAGTAAAATTGAAAATGAAAATAGGTCCGGCCGAGTGGCGCGATGGTTAAGAACTGGCTTGGGATGCCAGAGGGCCCCGGTTCGGATCCCACATATGAGGGCCAGTGACACTGCCCTCTACAGCTAAGATGCTGAACAACAGCTCAACCTGGAGCTGGGCTGCCGTGAGTCGCCGGCGACGGCGTGGGCTGCAGTCCCTGTGGCAGTGGATTGCCATGGGCTACCATGTGTGGCCAGCAGCCAGCGTGAGCGGCCAGCAGCCGCAGTGAGCGGCCGTCCAGAAGCCGGCAACTGATCTGCCTCGCCAGAGAAGAGCGCAATGATGGTGCCAACTTGGGCCAGTGAAGCAACATCCTCCACAACTAGATTGAAGAACAAAACGACAGCAACTTGTCTGTTCCCCTTTCCCCAATTCCCCAGCACTGTTCCCATCCCCCCAATTCCCCAATAAAAAAATCTTAAAAAAAAAAAAAGAAGAAAATGAAAATAAAACTATCATAGTTTCACTTATAAAAACTTTAAAGGATATTATTCACATAATGGTGATTTCATTTGT
Organism: Hipposideros armiger; assembly: GCF_001890085.2. Classification (NCBI taxonomy): domain Eukaryota; kingdom Metazoa; phylum Chordata; class Mammalia; order Chiroptera; family Hipposideridae; genus Hipposideros; species Hipposideros armiger. The sequence goes on from NW_017731447.1 coordinate 2,137,713, forward strand.
TTTATGGCTCTCGAATAATTTTTAAATTGTTGCGCGGGACAGGATTGGCTCTTCCATCTCAAAAGTTTGCCGACCCCTGGCCTAGTCTAATATATCAGAAGAGTGTAACCACACTGCGACTTAACAACTCTGTAGCCCTGTAGGGAGCTCCTTTGGCTTGTGCTTTGGTTGCGTCCTGACTGTGGCTCCATTAGAAAGGCGGGCTCCCTCAGCAGTTGCCCCAGAGGTCTCTAGGTCTCCACCCCAGGTTTCCCTATAAGCAGCAAACCCCTTTGAGTTGACCCTTCTCTGCCGACCCTTCACCGCCATGGGGAAGGCTTGGATCAGTTGAATGCTCGGACTTCAGTGTCTACTCAAGCTTTGCCACAGCCACTGCCCCAGAAGCAACATGGACCTGGGGGCCAAGAGAAAAGAGAAGAGATGCCCATAGTTGTCCAAGGCTGGTCTGGGAACCAGAGGTGCAATGAGCCTTTGAAAACTCTTCTTGGGGACCTAAGTTGGGGGAGGGGGCAAAGAGAAACTGTGCTTCTATTTTGTTCACAAATTTAATTTGTTCCCATCTCCTAGATTATTTGCTCCCCATCACTTTTTATCCTCTTTCCCTCCTATTCTGCTCTTCTCCCCTTCCCAAAGGCCATGTCATGGAGGACTGGGCTGGGCCAGTAAGATTTGTGGGTTAGGGACGCCTTTGGAAAGAGCCATCCGCATTCCTCCTCTCACTCCTCCTCCCTGAAAATGCCTGCACACAAGCCTGGTCCAGGGGCCAGGGATCGCCCCAACTTCTGAAGCCTCCTGAGGATGCCAGAGCACCTCTCTTGACCCCCAGGGCAGTGGGCTGGCCGGAGAGCTGAGTGGCTAGGTCCATGGGCCAGTTCAGATGCTGCTCTAGAATTGCTGCAAACTGCTCCTCCCCAAGGGTGTAGGTGAGGGCAGCGTGGGTAGGAGGGACGATTTACAGATTACTCATTACGCTGCAATTAAATTAAAGCATTAATAAAACCATAAACAAAACCTTCCTGCCTGAGTCACCAACCCAGACACATGCTATTTCTGGCCAGAGGCAAGTCTGTCACCGGGGAGCACATACCCTCGTGGTCTGCAGGTCCTCACCTGGGGTGGGGACCCAGGTTAGAAGGGGATGCATCGCCTGCAGGGCAGAAGGGGGTGAGGAGCAGGCCCAGTCTACAGTCAGCCCAGCTAACAGTGGCCCTGATTGTTGTGTCTGCCGGCCGCTTCTGCACCTGCTACACTTGATGAATGACAAATAGCAACAGATGAGCAGAGCGGGGGAGGCTGAAAGCTTTGTCTGCGTTTGCAGCCCACGCATGGAAAGCAGTTCCCCTGCCAACGACCAGGTGGCTTTGCCCAAATATGGAGAAACACTTCAGGCCATTAGTTCTGGTTTGAGCTAAGCAGAATAAACTAATCTTCCCCTGACCAAATGGGAATTAGCTGCCTGCCTCTCTCTGACGTGCACCAAGTCCTCTGAACCTGCCTGTTTCACAAGTACCTGCTAATGGATTCATTAGCTCTTTATTTTTCCTTCTCTAAAAATGTAATTTGTAGCAAGGGGAAATCTCGGGAAGGACATGGTAAATTATTAAAAGCAGTAATCTTTGGGTAGTGGGATTATGGGAGCTTTTTGTCCCCTCTGGGCTTTTTTTTTTTCTTTCCATATATATATTTGTTTTGTTTTGTTTTTACATTGTGTATGTACTGATATTTTTTTTTCCTGTGGTGAAACCACAAAAGTTATTTTCTTTAAGAGGTAATTTACCTTTCTACTAGCCAGTCCATCTCAGGGTCTGTGGGTTCTCACTTCAGCCGGTTCTGAGGGGCCCACATGGATGACCACTTGGGACAAGTGTCTGGTCATTTAGAGGAGGAAATGCCTAATTTTACACGGTTGTGTTCCCTTACACAGCAATTACACACAGAGTCCCAGAATCTTCAGAAACCCCCACACTCTGGGCTGGCGGGGGGCAGTAGGCGGCTTCTTTCGGGATGCTTCATTTTTCAATGAGAGCTGCCCTTATTTTTCAATGAAAACAGACTCAAAGAAGTCAGATTTTCAAAGTGATGGGCACCCAGATCTAGAATGTCCTATCTCGTTGGTTTAGCCACCCATCTGTGAATCTGCTTTTCAACCGCATTGGCACTGTCTCCTGTGGCACCAAACCCTGATCCCCCAATATAGTGTGGGTGCCACATCTGGGGGTGGAAGGCTGTGCCCATGCAACGCTTTACTCTGGACACTGACCCAGCATCCTACCCATCAAATTGCTGCATCCCAGGTCCACATACTCATCTTTCTGGAGGCCTCAGTTTCTTCATCTAATGACCATGCCCCTGGTAAAGGCGATAATCAGGAAAAACACCAAGAAACTTGGGGGGTGGGGAGGAAACTGCCCTCTCCTCCTTGGAATCATACAGCCTGGCAAATAACCCCAGCCCATCAGCCCAGGGTTACAAAGTAATTGGGTCAAAAATTAAAACCAGGGGGCGACCGGGGAGTTCAGTTGGCTAGAGCATGTGCTCTGAGCAACAGGGCTGCCGGTTCGATTCCCACATAGGCCAGTGAGCTGCGCCCTCTGCAACTAGATTGAAGACCATGACTTGAGCTGAGCTGCCAGTGGGCAGCTGATGGCTCAGTTGGTTGGAGTGCGTGCTCTTGACAACCAGATTGCTTGTTTGACTCCCGCATGGGATGGTGGGCCCACAGCTAGATTGAAAACGGCAACTGGACTTGGAGCTGAGCTGCGCCCTCCACAACTAAGACTGAAGGACAACAACTTGATTTGGAGCTGATGGGTCCTGGAAAAAACACATTGTTTCCCCAAAAAACGCATTGTTCCCCAATAGAGTTTAAAAAAAATTTTTTTTTAATTAAAAAAATAAATTCCAGGTTCAAGTCAATGTTGATAGGGGTTGGCTTATTCTATCTATTCTATCTGAACTACTGTCCTGGCCTCCCCAGAGGGCAAACGTCTTGGTCACAGCTCTCAGGAAATGCGTTTGGAGGCATTTTGTTGTGGCATGCTCCCTTTAAGGGAGGACTGGAGATATTGGAGGGGCTCCACCACATCTGGGTTTTAATCAAACATCAAGGCTGCGTGCGTTGTGCCTCTTTAAGCCCTTCTCTGCCATATTTAGGATTTGACACTTGCAGTTAGTCCCCATGCAGGACACACATGCATAACCTCTCCCCATATCCCACGGCCAATCCTAGGCACGTGCTTGCCTGTCCCTGGCCATGACTCACTTGCACGAGCCAACTATGACGTTGCCTCCCAAGTTAGGAGTCAAGATAACCTGACTGTGTGGAGACATTCCAGGTCCAGAATGCCATACCTCCAAAGCCTGATCTCCAGTTCCTATTAAGGTCCACGCCAATGCAGAAGATCCCGCGTCTGTTGGACTTGTTCTTCCGCCACAAGCGGTTCTGAGAAAGCCCAGGGCAGATGACGTCATTCACGGGGCCCATTCCCAGGAGTGGGAGCCCCTGACATCCTGGCCTAGGAAGGGGGGTCTGGTGGGACAGGGAGAAGGAAAGAGAAGGAATGGCCAGGGCAGGATGGGACAGGCAGGCAGCTGGGCCAAGGCTACAGATCAGACTCTTTGTGGTTAAAGCTGGGGTATCGGCAGAGGCCTGAGCACAAGCTGCCAACAGTGTGGCCTTCCCTGGGCAGCAGTGGGGAGGTCAGAGGGCCAGAGCCACAGCTACAGTCCTGAGCAGCCCGCCTGCCCCAGTGAGACTCTCTGAAAGGACCCCCCAGGGAACCTCAGCCCAGTTTCCCAAAGCCAACGTGACCTTTCCTCTACCCTCCCAGAGCTGGCCCCTGCCCCCTGCTCCCTCCTTCCCAAACGCCCTCACCATGCTGTGGGTAAAAGCAAACCCATCGGGGTTGGAGACGATCTCCATGAAGATGTCCATGGACATCAGTATGTTTGTCAGGATGCGGTCTTCGCCGTATTCACTGACAATCTGCAAGAAAGGACAGAGTGGGTACAGGGTGAGGGATGGGAGGCCCTGCTGGGCTCTCCTCCAAGGTGGAGCAGGACCTTTGCACAGCCAGGGACCGCAGGCAGGGGTGGCATCAGGCCATCTGGTACACCCTTCATGCAGAACCGAAGGCTCGGATTTTGAACAACTAGAAGGCAGAGGATAGGTGTGGGCTCTGTGCTGCAAAAGGCCAGCTGGCAGCTGTTCCAAAGGCCAGGAGGGTCGAGTGCAGCCTGAGTTTAAAAAAACCAAGTATACTATTTCAGCTGGAGGTGCCCTTAAATAGTTGACCAGCCCTGGCCCCCTGCCCCAGCCCCCATCATCCATGCTGACCTTCTTAGCAGTCCAGATGCCAGTGGCATGGGTGACCCACTCCCGGGAGTGAATTCCAGTGTCCATCCAGATGGCCGGGCGCTGAGACCCTCCAGTGCTGAACTGGGGAAAAGCACCGGGCCCCAAACACATGTGAACAAAGACACCCCCGGTGCTGTCCCTAGGCTGCCTAGAAGGAGGCCCCGGATATACCCTCACTGCCTGAGGAGGCCCTAGGTGCCCTAGAGGGAGTTGTATGTGCAGGGACCTGTGCATGAGCCTGTGAAGTGCACAGGTGTGGGCTCCCTGGCAACAGAGTGGTACCCCTGGAGAGCAAAGTGATGCAGCCAGAAGCACAGAACTTCCCAGGTTTGAAAGTATCTTAGATACGTCTAGTGCTTCCCAAACTTTACAGGGTGTGAGAATCTCCAGGGGATCTTACTAAAATGCAGATTCTGATTCAGTAGTTCTAGGGAGGAGTCTGAGGCTGGGCTGTTTCTACCAAGCTCCTGGGAAGGCTGCTGCTGACTGAGCGTGTGAGGACCGCTCTGACTAACAAGGTCTTAGACAAATGAAAGAGAGAACACAGCCCCTGGGGGAAATCGAAGCAAGGCCAGACGAAGTCAGGTCCCAAGTTCTGTGAGGCCACTTGACCCTTTGGAAGAGTTCCCCAGGGCATTGCAGAGAGCAGCAGTGCCTGTCTTCTCTGAGAGCTGGACATTTAGTGCCCTGCGTGGTCCACGCTCCTAAGTGCCCTTCAGGGCACTTACTAAGAATTGATTTCTGGTGGGTTCGACACTCTATCCTGCCTCCTTCATGACCAAGGGCACTGCTGCGGCCAGGTTTACTCAAACTCTGCTTCCAGTGGCCCTTGTGAAGGGCTGGGAGGCCCCCCCATAGACCCATGCCTATCTGTGGGGCTGCCTGCGCCAGACGACCTCGACGTACCTCTCTTCCCTTTAAACAGGTAAAGCAACTGACAAAACAGGAAGGAGGCTGACTCACCTGTATCACACCCCAAGTCCAGGGTGACAACTGTCACTCTGCCAGTCCATCTCCTTAGCAACCCTCCCACCTACTTCCTGACTTGGGACGTGCCAGGTTACTACACTGTCACCTGTCCATACCTACCAGGGTGGGTCCCTGAAGACCACACATCCAAAGCTTATGGGTCACCCCAGGACAGGAATATACACATCTCTCTCCCTAAAACTCCCGCCCAGCCATGACCCCACATGAGCTGTATCTTATACCAGAAGCTCTTGCTGTAGAGTTTAGTGGTCAACACTGCTAGCTTTTACCTTTAGGACAAGAATGGACCGATTTTCAAAGCTGTGGCCAATTTGAATTTTTGAGACAATATCTGAATGCTCAGTTACAAAGTTGTCCATCCAGCTATATATCTGTAAGGAATGAAGTTCATCAGACAGGCAGTTAAGCAGAGGGGAGGTGAACCCCAGGGTCTCTCCAATTGTTCTCCTTCCCCCACCCCACCCTCCTTAACGCTTTCCCACCTCCCTTGAGGATCTAAAAGAACCCAGATCAAAACTGCAAGAAGATGCCCTCCAGGCCTAAAGCAATGAGCTGTGGTTGGTGTGGATTCCCGGGCTTCTCACCACTGTGCAGAGCTAAGCCTTTGCCTGGAAGAACAGCATGTGCTGAGCCTACTCGGTCCCCAGGTTAGCCTGCAAGGCTCTCTCTGGTTGGAACCTCCTCGTTTCCATTCTCTTGGTTCATTCAACCCACTTGGCAGGCCTCATAGACCTCGCCATGTTGTTTTTGGTCTTTTCACCCCTTTTAGATTCTAAGCCCCTTGGAGGCAGGCTTATTTCTCTCTGACATCAATAAATACTGAGAGGCTTTATTAATTCATTCTATTTTTTCAACACATAGCACTGAATTAACAAATAGGTGAAAGAAAATGGATTCCCTATTACAGGCCTTATGAAATGAGAAGAGCAACGATGACAATGACAGAGCGGACACTACCAATAATGTCACATCCTTTAGATGGAAATGGGACCTTGCCTCGAGTTTCTTTCTGAACTGGGCATCTCTGAGTTCTCCTTGCATATTTTCCTTTATAAACAACTCACAGTGAGTCATGTCTGCCCTACCTGGCTATAACTGCGGCCATGAATTTTCTCCAACTGAAAGCAATTCTGTTTTTTCTAGAAAATGGCTCCAATGTCCCTGGCTTCCTGCCCCTTCTACATTCCAGTACCCACAGCTGGGGCCACTTACCACCAGGAATGGTCATGGAGAGGTTAAGACCCCTGGATCCCTAGCCAGCGTGTTGGATATGAGGTGCCTCTACCTACCCTAGTGTTCTACCTATTAGACCCCTTACTCTGGTCCTGAGCCTACCATGGGCTGTACTGTTGAGCCACGGTCCCCTCTATCCAAATCCTGGCTTCTGGGCCTCTGAAGCTGACTGTCAACCTAACTGACCTTCACCCAGTGTCTGCTCTGTACTCCCCAAGTTGTCAGTTCATGATCTCCCATAGACCCCAGAGTCCTTCACTAGTCTGTGCCTGAGTCTGGAGAGCCTGAGGGCCCAAAGGGAAGACAGAGACCAGGCAGACCCACCTCCTCCAGGGTGTGGTAAGAGGAGTAACTGAAGCTACTGGTGCTGCGCTCCAGCCGGCGGGATTTCGCCATGGCCTCTCTCTCCTGATCCAGCAGCACCTAGGGGAACAGGAGCACATGTTGGAAAGGGAGGGAGGGCTGGGCCAGGCCTGCCTCTTCTGAGCCCTGTGTGCACCCAGACAGCATGAACACAGGAGAATAAGCCACCACGAGTCTGAGCTGCACACGAGGAGGAGGCGCCAGGTCTCTGGGGGATTCTTCAGCTTGAGGAGCTGGCGTTCATAATGCCACTTCCCAAATGAGCACAGGGCAAGGAGTCTGGACAGCTGTGTTCTACGTCTGCCACTGCCACTAACTTGCTGTGGAACCTTGGCCTTTGTTTCCATTAGCTCGAAAACCAAGACAGCAGTACCCGCCTGCCTTGCTCATCTCACAGGAGGAAAAGCAGTAATGGATATGAAAGTGTTTCGAAAAAAGTGCTCATGGTCTACTGCCAACGTTGCTTTTGCCGCTCTAGACACTCTGTTGAGTCGAGGACCACCCTGAGCCATGAACACTGACCACCCCCGCCCGGGGGAACACAGGGCTCTGGGACCCACAACATTCAACCTACGCCCAGGAAGTGGCCTAGACAATTGGTGTCCAAGCCACTTAGAAAGCCAGTTCAAATCATTTGGATTAAAGTGCCAACGGACATTCACTCGCCATCTTAACTGCCTCTTAAGCACAAGCATGGGTGAGACAAAAGCAATGTCCTTGGGTTTCAATTTAGATTTGGCACTTAATCTTCACGTTGTACTTCCCACTGATCATAGAGAGAGCAAGATGGTGCCTGGGTTGGGTCGACCTCCCACATCATCTTGGGACATTTTTCCCGTCTTGGGACTCAGTGAGGCGGGCAGGTACCTTTCCATTGGCACCCAGAGCACTGACTATGCAGCATCATGGGGAGTACCTGGGCCCTTCTGCCACAACGGATGCTGGGAAAACAGAAGACCTCCACCCCACGTTGCCCTGGTTTGCAGCTCTCTCTGAGTCACAAGTTAAGTCTTTGATGATGCCTTGCTTCAGGCCAGAGCCTTTTCATTTACCAGGCATCTTTCTCTTCATTATACCATTTGCTCTGATTAAATGACTAGATGACAAGGGCAGGAATTAACTAATCATGTTTTAGAGATTAGCAGATTAGAGAAGTAAGGGACTTGATGCAAAGTTAACAAGGGACAGAGTTGAGATAAGAACCCAGATATCTTAGTTCTTAGCTTTGGGTTCCTTAAGGCTAGCTAGCTAGCTAGCTATCAAAATGAATAGGAATAACAAACATACATAGATATGTATCTCCCTCTGTGTGTGTGTGTGTGCGCGCGCGCGCACACACACACACACAAAGAGCAAACAAATGTGTAAAATGTTAACAGGTTTGAAAAGTCCATCCTACTATTCTTGCAATTAAAAAGTGTTTTTAAAATAATGAAAGAGCAATACCCTGAGCATAGAACAACAAGACACTAAAATGCCAAAAAATATACCAAAATGCTAACAATGCCTGTTAGGATAGAAGGATCATGATTTTAAACACTTGTTTTCTTTTCTCTGTTTCTACATTTTGGCAATGTCCTTATACTACCACTTTAGTAAGTAAAGTCTTCCAAATGAATAGATAATACTAAAACAAAACCAAAAAGCCCTGGTGGCTAAAATACAGCAGCAGCCATGGGGCCTTCAGTCCTGGGCTGGAAGAGAACCCCTCCCACCCCAATCTGCTGCAGACCAGGCACTGCCGCCCCCGTCAGCGCACTCACCAGCTTGTTCAAATTCACAGATTTAAAAATAGGACTGGCAATCCATGTTTGGGGCTCATTTTAGTTTCTTTTTCAGCACAAACTACATGCTAGGCAATTGTACTTGCAGTGTTTTCTGGCTGAACTGGCTGGGCTGGGCACAGCCTCACTGGGCAAAGCTGGGGTTGCTGGTTGAGTGAGAGATGGCTGGGGGAGGCTTGAACTTAGCTGGCACAAGCACCACCCTGGGATGCTCTCACAAGAATGAAGTTGAAGGGTCCATAGGGCTAACTTCCTGGGACTGGTGGAGGGCCTGAGGCGGTGGGTGAAGGTGCAGAACAGGGCGGGAGAAATGGAAAGGACCGGAGGGCTCAGCTCTTCCCGAAGACAGCTCCCAGAAGCCTGTCCTTTGCTCCACGCAACAGCTTGGAGGCAAATGGGAAGTCGGCACCAAACTGCAAATATCTTTCCAAACACCCTCCCAGGCTTGTGAATGGATATGACACCAGCGTACAAATTGGGAATACTCAGCTCTCACAGCTGGGCCCCAATTCCAGGAACATTAATCTACCCTGGCCTGAAAAAGACACAGATGTTTGCTCCCTTCACAGGTCGGAGGGAAGGGGATGGGAGAGCTAAGAATGCAGTCTTGCCACAGGCTGAGGAATGCCTAATTACAGCCCTGTCAGGCTTCTCAGAGGAAAAAAAACCCCTCAGAAGTAATCCATTTGCCTCTCTGGAAGCCATAACTGGGTGTGAATTAATTTATGACAAGGGCAAGGAAGGATGGGGGCATTGAAGTAAAGAATAGCACCTCCAGGAAGGGGGGTGGGAAGAGACGGAGGCCCCCCAAAAGAGAAGTTGACACCTGAAGGGAACTGGCGCTGGGCAGCTGAAGTCCAGCCACAGACATAAAATGGACACAGCTCATAGAAACTGCGTGGGGAGCAGAAGATAGGCTCTAACCCCAGCTCTGTGCTGACAGCAGTCACCTCTCCTCATATGTCTCTGGCCTTGTCTTCCAGGCCCAATGTTTGCGAGTGCATTGGAAACAGCAGTTGCATGGCTGGTGGCAACTTCAGTCCATGCCCACATGGGGGGTTGCAGGGTAGCTACAGGTCTGGGGGTGTTAGAATGGACCCCCTGAGATGTCAAGGCTGAACTGTGACTTCACTGCCCAAAAGGCAAAATTAAAACACTGCACAAACAACAATGACAACCTCTGAGGAGGCAGATGACACAGGAGCAAAGTGTGTGGGGCCCAGAGCCAGGCTGTCTTGGATGAACTCCTGACGCTGTCGCTGACCTGGGCCAATGACTAATTTCTCTGTGCCTCAGTTTACTAAATTACTCATTTCTCTGTGCCTTCATACAATGGGGATCATGGTAGCACATACTTTAGCACATACTTCAAAGTGTTCTTGTGAGGATTAAAAGGGTTAATACATGTAAAATGCTTAGAACATTGCCTGGCATGTAGTGAATACTAGCTATGATGACGATGATGATGACAGTGACAGTGACAGGACAACAGCAGTAACGCCCCGGGTGACTCCAGGACTCTGGGATGGAACAATCACGGGAAGACATGACCAGGGCATCTGGATTCCTCCAGAGGGAAGCGGTGTGTGTAGGATTTGGGATGGCGGAGTGCCCTCACTAATGGTCACTTGGGTGAGTCAGTTAGCACCTGCTCCTCCCAAGGGCCGACAGAGGGGCCTGTCCTTCTGTCCCCGCCCCCTTGGTGCAGCCAAACTCTGCCTCTCCCTCAGGGCCTTGTCCATGACTGCTTCCTCCTCCTCTCGCCTTCTTCTGCTCTCACACCTATCTTTCCTCCTTTTCTCTAGAGGTGCCTCCCACCCCCACCCCAGCCAAACAAGTGCTTGTTGAGCACACACTGGGCACTAAAAAGATGGCGGCCAGCAAAACAAAACTGCCTGTCCTCCTGGAGCTTACAGACTGGTAGGGGAGACAATAAACAAGATAAGTAAACCACGAAGGATATTAGAAGGCAGTAAGTGCCAAGGAGAGAAGTGATGCAACCAAAAGAGGGAGGGAGTTGGGGGAGTGTGCAGAAGGGTGCATTTAAAGTAAGGTGACAAGGTGACATGTGAATAAAGGTTTTGAAAGCAGTGAATAAGCCACGCAGATATCTGCAGAAATAGCGCTCCAGTTAGAAGGACCAGCACATGCAAAGGCCCTGAGGTGTGAATCTAGTCAAGGGCCCTGAGGCAGCAATGGGCTAAGCAAGTTGGAGGAACATCAAGGGAGGTCCAGGTGTCTGAAGCAGAGTGATCAAGGGAAGACCAGTCAGTGTTGAGGGGTGGGACATAGGTCATGTAGAGCCTTACAGCCATTTGGAGGACTTGGGCTTTTACCCTGGGAGAGTTGGGAGGTCATTGAGGGTTTCAACCACAGGAGTGACATAATCCGACTTAAATATTTTTAAAGGACCCTCTGGTTGCTATTCTGAGACTAGGCAATAAGGAGGCAAGGGTGGAATCAAGATGAGCAGCTAGAAAACTGCTGGAATAATCCAGGTGAGGACTGATGGAGTGTTAGCTCAGGTGGTAACACAGGGTATGGTAAGATATCATTTTGAATGGGATGTGCTGATGGATTGGATGTGGGATGTGAGAAAGGAGTCAAGGATGACTCCAGGTTTCTTCTCTGAGTGACCGGAAGGATAGAGCTGCCATTTCCTGAGAAGGGGAAGGCCATGGAGGAGTGGTACACGGGTCCAGGGGCATTCAGTTTGGACCTGTGAAGTTTGAGATGCCCATCAGACACCCAGTGGGCAGCCAGGTATATGAGTCTGGAGTTCAGGTCAAATATATGCGTCAGGCTGGAGCTACAAATATGGAGTATTCAGGGGGTTGAAGGTATTCAATGCCATGATCCTGGAAGAGGGGGCGGAGCAGAGGTCAAAGGACAGAGCAGAGAGACAGGAAAACAACACGCAAAGGAGCAGCCAGTAAGATGGAATAACCCGGAGGAGTGCAGATTTCCAGGTTTGCTCTACAGGGAAGTGGAGAAATGGGGTGATAGCTGGAGGTAGGGGGGAAGGGATCAAGAGAGGATTTTTTTTTTAAGATGAGAGAAATAATTCTATATTTGTATGCTAATAGGAGTGATTCAGTAGAGAGGGGAAAATTGGTGAAGCAATATTTACACTAAATTGTATTTTGCTCTAGCTGCTGGGAGCATGGGTGATTTTTGTTTTCTCCTTTGTGCTTTTCCCCTATTTTCCAAATTACCTAACATGAATATTTATTAATTTTGTAATCAGAAAAAAAAAAGCCATTAAAATCCACAGAGCTGATTGCTCAAGTGAAGCTTTTCCACAGTGACTCATCCTAGGGAATGGTGGGGGGAAAATAAAAGAAAAAGAAAAAAAAACAACCAAAGGGCTGAAATGAACGAGAAGGTAAAGAAAAATTAAATGCAAATAGAGCTCCCTCGGAATCTGATCATTTCTTGACTGGCCCACTGCAATTTTCTCACCACCCTCCTGCTTGTGAGTCTCTCCCTGCTCCTGTCCCCAACTCCACATTGTCACTGTCGCAGGGGGTTTTCTTCAATGCAAATCTGATCAGTCAGAGACCTCCATTGGCTCCTCCCTGGTTTGGGGGATAAAACCTCAACCTCTTCACCGGGCAGAGGGTGCCCTTTGTGGTCTGAATTGTCCTCATTGCCAATGGGGGGGTGCTTCCTCTCCCAGTCCCCCTTCTGGGCTCTTCAGCCACACCGTAATTACCCGCCTTTTCAGAGCGACTTGCGGGGCCTCTTGTACTCGCTCCCATAGCAACCTGCTCCTCTCCATCCGTGCACTCATCCACTCCTTTGTAATCACTGATTTACTCCCTCCGCTCCCCACCCTCCATGACACTCCAGCTCCCCTGGATACAAGCACCTGATTTTTTATCTTTGTATGTCCAGCACCTTGCCCGATATCCAGCACACAGTAGGTATCTCTGTATCTGTGGGTGGAACGAATGGACCCACCTCTTCTATCTCACGCTTCGCTCTGATCATGGCAGAGGAGGTGGTGGTGGTGGGGGGAGGGCATCACTCCTCAAAACTCTGCAGTGCCTCTGGCCAAAGCAAAAGCCAGCTTCAAGGCTTTTACGCCCCTCTCAGCCTAGGACTATGGAGCAAACACACCCTCTTCCTTTCCTTCTCACACCCACTAATTCAACTAACATTTATTAAGCCCCAACTAAGTGGCAGGTCCTATAGTAGGTGCAGGAGTATAAAGATGAATACAGGACACGACCCTGGACCTTGAGGGACTCAGAGGAGGGAGCTTTGGAGACAAAGGCCAGCACGTATTAATAAGGTCCCTCTCTGGGCATGCTCTTCCTGAACCTGCCAATAGAATAATTCAGCAGGCAGTTGTTAAGGGCCCACCACACAGGAGATACTATGCCAAAAACAGGCTGAGAAGATCCAGGAGACAGGGAGACATCAGGGCTATGCATCAATAGCTAAAACATAAAACCGGAGGCCAGCAACCTGCGTGGTGCGAGGCGCTTCCTCTCCTGTTAGCACCTCTGAGCTTTCCTCCCCTGGACACCTTCCCCCATCATCACCACAAATCAACTGAACACAGCCCCCCCACCCCCCCGGCTCCCTCCAAGCCAAAATCTGATCTCAAGTCTGACAATCAGAGCTTGATGCGCTGCAGACAGTGCGAGTGCGAGTTGGTGAAAATCCTGCCTGGGTGGCTTGGGACCCAGAGTCCAGGGCATTTTACTGAGACAGAATAAAAAACCCCCCCTCCCCCGTCCCCACCTTCAGGGATTCCAAGGCTGGGGACCACGGAAAAGGGCAGGCTGATGAGAAAGAGGACAACCAGCTCCAGAGGAGCCAGTGGGAAGGCTCAGAGGTGCCTCTGGGGCCATTCCTGAAGTGCGGAAATCAACAGGAAAATTTTAGAGACCTCTTCATATCTGTTTGCCAAATGCTGCGGGGGTTTCCAAGGGGGTGGGAGCGGGAGCAAGGAAATGCGAACTTCGAAATGCAGGCATGGGCTACAATGAGAACTGAGTGCTCTTCTTTTGATGTGGTGGCCTCTCTCGTCTGTGGGAGTTGCCCCATTTTTGTTTGTGGGGATTTAATTAGAGAAATAGCCCACCCCCACCCCACACACACATGTTGAGCGGGAAACAGATGTGCCTGATGAGGATAAAGGTCTTTGAATGGACCTGAGTGCCCCAGCCCTGTGCTTGCATGGGAAAGGAATGCTGCCTAATGCGTTTATCCCTTGGCATGTGGTGTCAAGTGTGTGGAGACTGTGTTCCCACACTCCCAGCCCTGAGAGGAGATTAGCTGTAGCACAACGTGGTTGAGAATGACTCTCTGAGGATACAATTCCACAGGTACACAGCAGCCATCATTGGCAGAGGGGGGCAGCAGGAGGCCTAACCAACATGGGGTGCCCCCCAAAATCGCTTAAGAAAGGGGGCTCCTTGGTATATCCTTGAAGACAGAACAATTGAAATAGGATTTCACAGTGTTCAGAAAAGACGCTGTCAGGGGCAGCAAGTGGGGGTGGGGAGATTGGGGTGCCTAGGATAGTCTCCCTTCACCTTACCAAAAGGGGGTTTCTCTGGGAAAAACCTGCCTGGGAGAAGTGTCCAGTAGGACACCCCGATGGTGGAGGTGGGGGCGGGGGGCAGCGGCAGGCCTGCATCTGGGCTCACACTGTCTCCTCTGGAATGAAGCAATTCTCTAGTATTGGATGGTTGAGCTACAACAGGGACAGGAGGGAGCCCTTCAGAGCAGCCTCCCCCACAGGCCCTAAAAAAAAAGCCTGAGCTATTTCCTGTTTCCCTTCTCCACTTTTAGCCCTGGATGGTTTTCCTCCATGTTGGGCCCAAAGCAGGAAGGGATGGGGAAGGCGAGACCCCAGCTGCAGGGCCGCGGTGGGACCTCACCTGGATGTCCTTTATCATGATGCTGTAAGCAAGACCGTGAGACTCCAGATAAGCTTTGACATCTTTCAGTTCAGAGGAAGGAACTCTCATGTCCACGGGGAGGCTGGGCCTGGCTGGGCCACGCCAGAAGTCCACCTTGTTCACAAAGGAAAGAAAACTAGGCAGGTTTATCATGTCCTTACCCACAATCCTGTGGGCACCCTGGGGAACCGGGTGGTCTTCTCTCACATAGATCAAAGGGCTCCAGTTCCACAGTGAAAACCCTAAGGCCAAGGAGAAAGACCGGCACAAACAAACAAAATCCCCAAGTCACTGAGGTTCTATCCCGAATTTCAAGCGTCTTTTTCTCACAGCCCCACTTATGCATTGCAACTTCACCCAGATCCAAAGAGCCCAAAACAGTTGCTAAAGGTGACAGATCAACATCTGGAACATTAACGTGGACAAGAACCCCGGTCAGAAGAGAGAGACATCACTGCCCCCAAACCTGGAAAGGTAGGAAAGGCCTAACCTGGATCCTTAGGTCATCTGAACGTTACATCTACTTTTCGATGTATAAAATGGAGAGAATTATTATAAGGTGTTATGAGCCCTGGTTGATAGGGACACTCATACAAATAGGAACAAGGACTTTGGGCCACATCCAAATATATCTGGTTGTTTCAAAGGCCCTCAAACAAAACCCTTCTATTATTAATAGTTGAAGAAAAGATTTTCCATTGTGGAATACTTGCAGAAGACAAATATTCTCAGAAACAAATGTTCAGGCTGACAGGGACGAGCCCAAATAAAACACAGGTTTGCCAAGCTAAGCCCTTTCAATTGACAAACAGATGTGCCCAGTCTGCGTGCTGCATGGCATCTTACCCAGAGACATATGTACCCCCTGTGTGGCTGCAGGACATTCCAGCTGTGTTCAGAGCAGCCCCTGACAGGGTCTGCTCAGCAGTCCCACATCCTGGACACAGGGGAAAGCCAACGAGAACTGCCCAGCCTTCTGGGCAAGTGTTTCCAACCTTTCCTGAAAAGGAGCCACAGTTGATTTTTCCACAACGCTGTGATCTTTGGCAGAGCCATCAGAGGGCAGGTTTGGAGTGGAGGGAGCAAGACAGGGAGCCAAAGGAGCAAGCCACTGTAAGGGAGGGGTCCTCACCTTCTGGGGCTTCAGGCCCTCCAGATCCCTGAGAAGTGAAAGCTGCTTCTCATCTTTAGCCAGGACTCGAAGAACCTGGTCTCTGGAAAGACAAGGGAAAGGCAGAGGGAGCTGCTAAGAGGGATTCCTGGAAAGGCTGTGCTGCTTGGAGGAGGCAGCATGGAGAAGAGACCCTGCCGAAGGGACCTGACACAAAGGCTGGGGGGCACTTTGTCACCAGGAGGTGGAAGGACCCCTGAGCAAAAGGACTTGTAGCTCTGGGAAGCACTCAACCCAGGACCAGCAATCTCTCCAGCCCCAAGGACAGACCACCCAGGACACTAAATAAAACCTGTCCATGCTACTGATGAACGCAGTGTCAAGACAGGAGAGGAAAGATGGTGAAGGAATGTGTGGGATGGAGGAGCGTGTGAGAACAAGAGGAATGAAGGGGAGAGAGGAATAGATACAGGGTGACCGGGACCAGTGGTGGTCCCAAGTGCTCTTCGTACTTCGGTCCCAAGGCCATGGTCTGTCCAAACCCCATCCCCCCACCTGCCTTCTCCCAAGAGCTTGAGGACATGGAAGGGGAGATCAGTCTCACTCTGCCCTACAGAAGCTGAGCTTCTTCCTGGGAAGGGGAAGTTGTGGAACTGAGCAGCCTGCAGTGTGACCTCTGGGGTCTGATGGCCTGGGATGGTGTTGGCTCCCTCCAGAACCAGCTCTGAGACCGTAACAATGAGCCCACTCTCTAAGCTTGTGTCCCCTCTTCTTTACTATGGAGATACTACAGAGTATCTACCCTATGGGATCTTTGGGTCACTGAGAAATCATGTCCACAGATGGCCTGGTGTATAATACTGGTGCCTGCTGTTGTTTAATGGAAGACAATATGTATATGTCAATCTATGGTAACATACATAGTATTTTTTTTGGGGGGGGGATTACTAACTCCTTTAAGAATCTGAGGAAAGCTATAAATCCTTCCCCCAGAAAAAAAGTACATATACAAAACATTTTACATATGATAGAACCCTGAAAATTTACCCACGGGCCCCAGATTAAGAACTCTGGGTTTGGGGAGGGACAATAATACAGCTGTGTGTCCTGCCCTTGAGCACGACAGTGGGAGGTTATGGAGTTGGGGGTGGGTTCAGGATGGAAACCGAAGTCCTGACTCCGCTCCTTGATCAGATCCCAGCAGGACAGCCACCTCCCCACTAGAACACCCAGGCCCCCAGCTCCCAACAGTTCTCCCTCTTTCTGTGGAGCAGCCACTCACCCTGTGAAATTCATTTGGCCCAAAGCTGCTGCCAGAATAAAGCTGCAGACCAGGAGCGTCCGCCTGTCCACAGGGGACAGCCCAGGGCCCGTGCCCCCTCCAGGCGTGCCCTGCATGCTTCTCCCTCCAGACGAGCTTCAGGGGCGCTCCTCACGCACGGGCATGGCCCAGACCTCAGGACAGCACCGCACCTAACGGCCGGCAGGGCCGGCCTGAGGATGGGCTTGTTAGGCTCTCTCCAGGGAGACCCAGCCTGTGACTCCCATATGCTGGGCCTTGAGAGAGCCAGGGCCGCCCCTCCCCACTTCTAGGCAAACCCTCTCCTGGGAAGGGGAGAGGGAAGAGAGAAAGAGGAAGACAAAGCCCATAGCTTTCTTCCCTCCCTGGAGGTCCGCTGGGCCAGCTTCTTGTGAACGAGAAACCCTCCATCTCCAGAGAAAGATGAGAATAGCTAGAGGTCCAAGGAAACCACTCCTTGCCTCCCTCCTCATTTAATTCTTTCCTTTTCACCCTCTTTCTCCCTCCCCATCCACTCACACTTTCCTGGGGGGGGGGAGGGATGGGAGAGCTGGGGTCGGGGTTGGGGGGCACCATTGAAAGAACGCAGATTTAGAGAAAGAATTGGGTGCTTACTTCTTCTCTAAAAGATCTGAGACCTAATCTCTCTACATCTCAGTGTACTCATCAGTCAAATGGGGTTAATAACAGCTCCCTACCTCACAGGGTTTGGACGGGGGCGGGGGGTATTAGATGAGACAACCTTGGTGACTTGGCTTGGCAAAGCCTGCAAAATGTAAAGTATTGTTATTTCAAAGGCGTTAACTCTCAGTCACAGCTGCATCTTAGGTCAATACTCCAATTGTAATGGGGAGAAGGGGAACAGGAAAGAATGGAGAGGGGAACAAAGGAAATAAATATGGTATGAGAAGGGAAAATTCCCTTTTTTCTATCTTCAGGTGGTCACCATTATGCTGAGACAGGTAATGCATTTTCTGCTGGACAGGAAGGTCCCTGCAGTCATTATTATAGTTCTCAACAGATAGCAGAGTCAGTTTTTCAGTCCTGCTAAAGCCCCACACACAACCCTCTTTATGGTCTGGGAATAGTAAGAATAGAGCAGAGACCAGCACACAACGCAGCCATATTGGAAGGAGAAATGGAAAGGTGATGCCTAAATGGTAAACGATGAATCTAACAGAAAATCCACAGGCGTTGGAGGAAAGGCAGAGAGCAAATCCAACACAGTTGTTCAGCAGAGGATGTCAACAAAAGGCCACTTAACGGTCACCGGTGATTCTCAGAAGCCCCCACCCCATCCATACCTTCCCAGAGTGGCCAATTAACTGGCCATGTGTGCAGAGAGGGAAGCTCTTTTATTACTAGATTGCCCTACTCCCACACCCCACTGGACCGACTCCATTATTTTGTGGTTCAGCTGTTCAGATATGCCAAACTCTCCTAGAACCCTGGCTTTGGGAACTCTCAGACAGAAACAATAGCAAAAGGTTTAAGGACCTAAAAAAGAAGGCAATTACGCTTTCCACCCAAGTAACATTCAGCGTGAGTAGAAATAGGAACAAAAGAATATATTAGTAAATAATAACTCAGGGATTTAAAAGAAAAAAAGTGGGGGTGGTGCTAGTCCTTAAAAGTACCCAGCATCTTCTTGTTTAAAAGCATCATTTTAAGTCACTAATAATAAGACAACTATCACTGCGCTTGGTTTAGGGGTGGGGGAGAGAAAGCTAGAGAGAGAGCGGTCAAGAACAAGAGCAAAAGAGAAAGAGAGAGAAGCAGTTAAGAATTCTCGAGAATTCTATGGCAGCTCTTCCAATAGAACTTTCTATGACAATGGAAATGTTCTATCTCTGCACTGTCCAATAGGATAACCATGAGCCTTGCAATGTGGCTATGGAATGACCGGTTAGCTCAGTTGGTTAGAGCATCGTGCTGATAATGCCAAGGTTGCTGGTTCGATCCCTGCGTGGGCCTCTGTGAGCTGTGCCCTCCATAAAAGAGTCAACTATGCCATTGTAGCATGAAAGCAATGTGTAACCAATGGCCATGGCTGTTCCCCAATTAAAAAAAAAAATTAAAAACAAAGGTTTAAAAAAAAGAAAGAAATGTGGCTAGTGTAACTGAGGAATTAAAATTTTAATTTTGTTTAATTTTAACTAATTTTAAAGTTAATTAATGGCTAATGGCTACTGTATTCATAGCATAATGCTACTGGAATTCATCAGCCCTTAAAGCATTGCCTCCAATGGCTGGATCTGAAGCAGAGACATACAGCTGTGCTTGATCTAACACCTAATATTGGCTTCCCCCTTGAAACTAATTACTCATCTAATCATATATTCAATAAATGTCTACTGAATACCTACTACATGCCAGGCACTTGCTAAGGTCTGGGAATAAAACGGGGATACAGACCGAGCCCTTAGATTTTTTTTTTTTAAGATTTTATTGGGGAATTGGGAGAGTGGAACAATGCTGGGGAATCAGGGGAAGGAGAACAGACAAGTTGCTGTTGTTTTGTTCTTCAGTCTAGTTGTGGAGGATGTGGCTTCACTGGCTTATGTTGGTATTATCATTGCACTCTTCCGGGGTGAGGCAGATCAGTCGCCAGCCTCTGGACAGCCGCTCACTGCGGCTGCTGGCCGCTCACGCTGGCTCCCGGCTACACAGGGTAGCCCATGGCAACCCACTGCAGCAGGGGACTGCAGCCTACACCGACGCAGGCGACCCATGGCAGACCAGCCCCAGGTTGAGCGGCCGTTCACCATCTTAGCTGCAGAGGGCAATGTCACTGGCCCTCATATGTGGGATCCGAACCGGGGCCCTCTGGCATCCCAAGCCAGTTCTTAACCAATGCGCCACTCGGCAGGCCCCAAGCCCTTAGATTTTTTAACGGGTAAGTAGACTATTTAAAGAGCATATAAATAATTGTAAAAATATAGCTAGTGTGTGTGCTACAAAGAAAAGGTCCAATGTGCCATGAAGACAGGTGACATGGACTGCATTTATACCCAAGAGACAGAGAGAGTTTCCCTAAAGAAGTTTTGTTGGAGGACTTTTACCTCCTACAAGTGAGTGGATTAGATACCTAAACACTCATGTTCAAATGAAACAACTAAAATGCTGAATAAAATATTTCTAATAATTTTTTTAATGTATCACATGGTTGGCATGACAGTAAGACTCTACAGATTCCAAAAAGAAGCAAAAGCCAGACACCGGAGCAGTACGAGCAACTTCCTTGAAGATGAAATGAGAAAAAGGGGGGAAAATAAAGTAAAAGAAAATCAAAAACTAAGGTTAAAACAAGTAATTTTTGAAAGTAGGACAAGTAGAAAGGCCATAAAGAGAAACTCATTGCGCTAAATGTAAATGGGTTTAACTCGCCTGTAAAAGACAAAAAATTTATCAGGATAATTTTTTTTAAACCTGGCTATATGTACTCACTCACAAGAGATATGCTTAAAGTATAAGAACAAAGAGAAACCAAAAGTCAAAGAGAGAAAAAAAGATACTCCAGGTAAATGCTGATCAAAAGAAAGCATCTGTAGAGTTATTGATAATATAAAGTAAAATAAATTTTAAGGCAAAAGGTATTATCAGAAATAAGAGGGTCACTACATAACAATACTACTTTCCATTTCTCAAGAATATCTAATATATAAAAATATTTGAGAACAATTCTAACAAATAATGTGCAGTCTTTCCTGGAGACAATCATAAAACTTTATTGAAAAATGTTAAGGTTCTAAACGAATCTAAAAATATACTGCATTTTTGGAATAGAAAACTCATGTCATCAAATTATCCATTCTTCCCAAATAGCTCTAGAGATTCAATGTAATTCCAGTCAAAAGCCCAGCAGTTCTACAAAACTTCATAACTGATAAAAACATATATGCAAACACAAAGATCCTAAGAAGAGGCAAAACAATTCTGAAGAAGAAAACTATCTATACCAGACATTAAGGTATGCTATAAAGCTAGAGTAATTGAGCCAGTAGCTCATTGGCACAGATAGACAAATAGAACATAACACAGAAACAAACCCAAACATACTGGAAACTTCATTTTGTGCAGACTTGGCACGGCAGATCATTGTGGAACAAACTAGTCAATAAATGTTACTGGGACAATTATAGATCTATATGGGGAAGATGGAATCCCTATCACACCACCTACCAAAATCAGTTCCAGGTAGATTAAAATAATTAAATGTATAAGGCAAAAAACTATAATACACTTAGAAGACAATATAGAGAATATTTTTATGACTTTGGGCTGTCATCATTTTTCTAAATAGGACACGAAAGGGAAAAAACAAAACAAAACATAAAGGTTCCCATAAAGGGAAAGATGGATAAAATCAACTGCATTAAAATTAAGAACTTCTGTCCTTAAGACTCTTTACAAAGAGAAGAAAGCAGACCTCAAACTGAGAGGACATATTTATAACATATAAAACTGGTCAACAATTAATATCCATGACATACAAAGAACATCTGTGAATTAATTTTTTAATGAGCAAAAAACATGAAAGGCCATTTCACAGAAGAGGACTTACAAATGATCTATAAACATGAAAGTTAGTAATCAGGGAAAAGCAAATTAAAACCACAATGAAATTATGTCACACCAACAAATTGGCAAAAATCAAAGTCAGTCTATACCCAGTGTTGGATGGGGGAGCAACAGAATCTCTCATCCACCCCTGGTGGAGCTTTAAATTGGTAAAATTGCTTTGGAAAACAGTTGTTACCTAGTAAAGTTTAAAATGTACTACATGCCCTATGCCCTGACAATTCCACTCCCAGCTAAATGGCCTGGAGGAAATCCTGTGCACGTGCAGCAAGATACATGAACAAGGAGCAGCCGGTTAGCTCAGTTGGTTAGAGCACAGTGCTCATAACACCAAGGTTGCCGGTTCGATTCCCACATGGGCCAAGGAACCGCGCCCTCCACAACTAGATTGAAACAACTACTTGACTTGGAGCTGATGGGTCCTGGAAAAACAGACTGTTCCCCAATAAAATAAAAAATATATGAACAAGACTGGATAAATGGAGACAGAGTTGAACTCATACAGAGTACGACAGAATAGAGAAAATGAGTCAACTCCAGCTACATGCGTCCTGTGGAATGAACCTCAAAACTGCAATGTTGAGTGAAAGACACAAAATCAGAACACGCATTGTATGTTTCCATTATATATGTTCACAGACAGGTAAGACTAAACAATATATTGTTTAGGAGCATGAGGAAAAGGAAGGAAATTATTAGCACGGAATTAGTAGTTTCATCTGGGGATGGAAAGGTCAGGTAATTGAAGGGCACAGGCAGGCAGAATTCTAAGGTCGTGTTATGTGCTTGTTCTTAAGCTGAATGGTAGGCGAAGGGTGTTAGTTTTATTTTTAACAAGCCATGGAAGCTTTATTCAGGCTCTTATATGTATGGTATATGTCACAATAAAACGTATTTTAAAGGAAATGTGGGAAAGCTAAATTTGTCCTTTTCATAGTGAAAAATCAATAGCAAATGCCTAAACCTTAAAAATCAAGTAGCAACAGGAGCACCTTATCTAGGTGTATGGATGTGAATATCAAGCTAAAAGAATTCCGCATGGTTATTGCTGGAGAGCAAGACATGGGAGGGTGGGCGTGGGGGCAGAATTCGGCTGCTTTATACAAGTCTTGTAGAAATACATGACTCTTTAGACAATTTATCTAACTGTATAACTGATTGAAATAAAAGTGAAATTTAAAAAGTGGCATCTGATACCTAGAGTAGCCAAATGCATAGAGATAGAAAGTAGAATGGTGACCAGGGGCTGACGGGAGGAGGGGAAAATGGGGGGTTCGTGTTTAATGGAGACAGAGTTTCAGTTGGGGAAAATGAAAAAGTTCTGGAAATGGATGGTGGTGATGGGTGTACAACAATGTGAATGTAATTAACATCACTAAACTGTACACTTAAAATAATTAAAGCGGTCAAGTTTATGTTACGTTTATTTTACCACACACAAAAAGAATTTAAACTCAAAAAAAAAAGGAGTGATATTTGAGCTGAGGTAGGTAAGGTATGAAGGAGTTAATTAGCTGAAGCAGGGTGAGGAGGTTACAGGAAATCTGATCTTGCCCTGAATCCCTTCTTTATTAAAGGTATTAATTCCCACTGCTGGTTGGGAACCACCCGGAGGGTCTCCACAGATTGCATGAGGTGCTTCAATATTTGCAAATAAAACTTCCAAACTAAATTATGTTTAATTTCCGAAGGTCCCCTTTGGGTGCTTAATGGAAATAAATATATCAAATGTAATCTTAAAAAAAAAAAAAAGAAACAGAAAAACAGGAGTGCTCTCATTCACATTACACAAGGATTCTTTGATTAACAAGAGGATTTACTGTAGTCAGCTCCCACGGTACACTCAAAATGTGATTTAATTAACAAAAGAACAGGCTTATCCCACCTTCCAGAAATATGCCAAACGGGTTCTTCTAAAGGAAATTGAGTACTGAAAATTCAAACACAAAAGTGACCCATCCAAAGGTGAGTTGATGATGCTCTAAACTAGACTTTCTAAACCCACTTCATCATTCAGAGGCTCCCACCCCAGAAGCCGTACTAAACATTTCTCACCTAATTACATCTTGTGCCCCCTCTACCATCACACATCATATAGATTCTAAGTCTTTACAAGCATCAGTCTCACATGAAACAAACTCTTCGTGGGCTGGGGCTGTGTCTTTTCATGTATGTGACCCCAGGAACCCTGCAAACTGCCCAGGACCACTCAATGATTGATTCACTCATTCAAATGACTGCCAAAAGCTTAGGGAACAAACCCTTGCTTCCTAGGCCTTCACCCTTGCCTGTTCCACCAGGTCTGCATCCACCAGCTCTGCATCCATCAGCTCAGAGCTAAATCTTTGCTCGGTTTTTTAGTTACTGGACCCCATTCTCACCTCCCAAAACCAGAGACCTCACCTGATGTCATCCTTAACTGCAACCCTCTAAGACAAGGAAAGGTCTTGCGTTCCTCTCCCCCAGGACTGGTGCCCATCCTCAAGCCTAAGCCCAGCAGTGGATAACAGGCTCTTAGGCCACCTTCTGTCACATGGCTGCTTCCACCTAGGCACCCAGCTGGCCTCTTCCCAACTGCAGTACACCTACCCCTTTCCCCGCTGGTCCAGCCATCTACCAAGGGAACCCCCAGCTCCAGCCCACCTCCACCCAGCTTCTGAGGAGAAGGGCGTTTGCCCAGTGACATGCCCTGCCCCGGTTTTGGCCCACAGCTCTCACCACCCTATGGTCGAGGGTCTGACCAAGATCACCCAGCGAATAACCGCTGTGGGATGCCCAAGTCCAAGAGCCTGCTCCCAGTGAGGCAGAGGGTTGGCAGCCACCCCCCAAGAGGCCACTTCCTACTCCTTGGAGGAAGGGCAGCTACAGGCCAAGGGGTACAGCTGCAGCCAGGGCCAACAGCGGATTAGAGAGCCACATGGCAGCCCTGTGACGAGCCGATGAAGCCTCTCCTGCGTGGAGGAAAAGCAAAGGTGACTCAGACACTTTCTGTGTCCAGGGGCCGCCAAACTCCTTCCAGAAAGAGCCAACTAGTACATAGTTTAAGCTTTGGGGGCCACACGGTGAGATAGAGTAACTGTTCTCACTGGAGAGTCTTTCTTATATTTAAAAATATAAAAACGATTCTTAGCTTTCAGGCTGTACAAACATAGGTAGAGATGAGATTCGACCTGCAGGCTGTATCTGGTCTAGTTGAAGAGGCAGGCGTTCCTTCACGAGACTATTAGAAACTATTGGAGAGCTCCAGGTAAACCAGAGACGGGGTTAGAAGCATCTTTCATCAGGCCCAGTGGTCCCCAGAGTGAGGCATTCACTCTTATTGGGAATAAGGGAAGAGATAATGAAGACTTCTGTGTTTTTTTATCTCATCCTTTTTTTTATTTCAATTTTTGTTTGTGTTTTATAAAATACATGAGTCCAGTGATATTTATACAGAATTTATAAATACATAATTATATATGTTGGGTGTGACATGCTAAATGTTTTTTGTTGTTGTTGTTTTTTATTACAGTTTCTTGGGGTGACAGCTGTTAGCAAAGTTACATAGGTTTCAGGTGTACAATTCTGTAATACATCATGTATATATCACATTGTATGTTCACCACCCAGAGTCAGTTCTCCTTCCATCACCACATATTAAATGTTTTTTAATTATAGGGGCGCAGTACGAAACTAATTTGAAGAATACTGGCCTGATGATCTGGTGCCAATTATTTTGAAAAGCCACACACCATCATGCCTTTGTTTCTGTAAGTACCTCTTCTCTTACACAGTGGTGGGTGGCAAAATCTGATTTTTGTAAATTAAAATTTATTTAAATCAATGTTGACAGATATAGGAAAATTTCGCTATCCTTGAGATCAATGTATTATGCAAAAGACAAGCTATTTGAGCCCTGCCATGAGCTAGGCTCTGCCTTTGCAAACTGATGTTTGGTCGAGCTTTTGATACTTAACGACTCCATTTTGTCACATACAGTCAGAACCATCTTCCTCCATGACGGGCCTTTGGGATCAAGAATTTTAAGACTATGGGCTGCTGAATCTATGTTTACTTCAGGCTCTCCTTGACTTGCATCAATTACATAGTAACACTCCCTATATGGGATGAACTCAGTCTCTTACAACAGCAGACTTTTGTGCAACAGTGGAAGGACAAGGACGTGAGCGGTGGTGGGGGCTGCCTGCCAATTCAGCTCCTCGTCTTACTTGATTTCATCCAGACAGCAGTGTTTGTGCATTTCCCCCACCTTTTGTAAAAATTAGTGGAAAATGGAAACTGAACTGAATAGTGCCAGTGATTAAACAATTGAGATCAACTTGATGCACCTGAGATAAAGATGGAAATAAACATTCTGGAATCAGATAGTTAGCCTCACTTGGACATTCATTGGATGAACCTAGGTGGCTAGGTATCGATTTAGGCTGGAAAAGAATAAAACGATAAAAGATGTTGTCAAGAACTCTGAAAAGCCAACGATTTTACCCTGCCTTCAAGCTAACAAGTTAGCTTGCCACAGTTTCATGCATGTCAGCAGAAGACACAAAAATCCTGAGTCACTGACAAAGGACTATTACTCATGGCAATATCAGCATTTGTGTCAGTTCCGTGAGCCCCATTGTCCACAAAGAGGTGACACCTGCCCAGACACTAAATTGAATTCTAGGAGAGGAATCCTGAGTGTAGGAAACCTGAAATTTTTCATGATTTGTATTCTTTCAAACGTCTTTAAAAATTTTTTATGGCCCAGAATGTGGTCTATCTTAGCGAAAGTTCCATGAGAGCATGAGAACAGGTAATCTACTGCCGTTGCATAGAGCGTTCCACGAATGTCAATCAGATCAAGTTGATTGATGGTGCTGTGCAGGTCAACATATATTCTTGCTGATTTTCTGCTTGCTTGACCTATAAATTACTGAAAGAAGGGTGTTAAAGTCTCCAACCAGGTAATGGATTTGTCTATTGCTCCTTGCAATTCTATCAGTTTTTGCCTCATATACTATGACACTCAGCTGTTAAGTGCGTACATGTTAAGAATTGTTATATCTTCTTGGAGAATTAAATTCTTTTTTGTTATAGAATGGCCTTCTTTACCCCCGATAATTTTCATTTTTCTGGTCTACTTTGTCTGAAATTAAGATAGTTACTATAATTTTCTTTTGATTAGCGTTCACAAGGAATAGCTTTCTCCATTCCTTTGCTTTTAACATAACTGAATCTTTAGATTTAAACTGGATTTCTTGTAGACAGCTTAACAGTTGGGTCATGTTTCTTTATCCAGTCTGACAATCTCTGTCTTTTAGTTGGTGTATTTAGACCATTCGTATTTAAATTTATTACTGATATAGTTAGAGTAATTGCTACTGTGTTTGTAACTGTTTTCTATTTATTATGCTTGTTCTTTGTTTCTTTGGTTCCACCCCTTTTCCTGTCTTCTCTGCTTTTAATTGAGCATTTCATACAATTCCATTTTATCTTCTCTCTTTGCATATCAAGAATACATACGTCTTTTAAAAATTATTTTAGTAATTGCCTTAGAGTTTGCCATGTACTTTTAATTATGTCTACCTTCAAATAACATGTAGTGCAGGTAACTTATAGCAGAGTATTCCCAATTCCTTCCTCCTATCCCTTATGATATTGCTGAATTATATTTCACTTCTCCATAAGCTATGATAACATAATACATTGTTACTATTATAACTTTAAACAATTCTCTTTTAGATCAGTTAAGAATAAGAAAAATAAAATATTTTATTTGACCCTCATTTTTTATTTTCCTTCTCTTTCTTTAAGTAGATATGAATTTCTGACCTGTATCATTTTTATCATTTTCCTACTCTCTAAAGAACTTCTTTCTTTGAATTCTGGTGATGAATTTTCCTCAGTGTCTGTTTGTCTGAGAAAGCATTTCTCCTTCACTCTTGAAGGATAATCTCTCATGATAGGAATTCTAGGTTGGTGGGGGTTCTTTGTTTCAATATTTTAAATATTTCATTCCACTATCTCCTTCCTTGCATGGTTTCTGACAAGAAGTCTCCCATAATTCTTATTCTTGTTTCTCTATAGGTGAGGTGATTCCCCCCACCACCTCCCCGGTTGTCTTTCCAGATTTTCTCTGTCTTTATTTTCCTGCAGTTTGAATATGATACTTTTTTTTTAAATTAAGGAACAGTGTGTTTTTCCAGGACCCACCAGCTCCAAGTCAAGTAGTTGTTTCAATCTAGTTCTGGAGGGCGCAGTGGGGCCCATGTGGGAATCGAACTGGCAACCTTGGTGTTATGAGCCTGTGCTCTAACCAACTGAGCTAACTGGCCACCCCTGATGATTATTTTTATTATAAAGGACAGTAAACAAATCATTCCAGAGGGAAACATTATCTCTGTCTTCCAAGGCTGTTTGTTGTTTTAGCATCCTTGAAAAGATAATCTGAAATAATTCGAATGTGCAGAAATGTAAGACATCCATGGACAACTGTCTCCCACTGATGTATAAAACATTGGAAAACGGCACTGGAAATTGGGTGTAAAACAGTGGTCCTCAGCCTCAGCTGTCCACTAGCATCACCTGAGCAGATATTTACAAAACCAATGTCCAGAGATTCTGTTTTACTTGGCCTGGGATGGAACCCAAGTATTGATAGTCTGCAAAAGCCCCCAGGAGATTCTCATGTATGGCCAGGGTAGAGAACCTGTCTAAAAAATAATGAGATGAGGAATAATTAGTTATATATATTTTAAGCTCACTGCTTCCCAAACGTTGCTGGGCCTGTGAATTACCTGGGAATCATGTTCAATGCAGAGTCTGATTCAGTAGGTCTGGAGTGAGGCCAGAGATTCTGTTTCTGACAAACTCCCTGGTATAGCCTGATGTTATCATTCAACATAGTAGAAAGGTTTGGGCTCACTGGCAATCCACTTCTCATTATAATCCGTGTCTACTGCTAAACTTCACACTTTAGGCTTTATAAACATACATGTTCAGGAATTTATCGTGCATGAAAGGAGAAGGCAGCCTGACTCTGGAAGACAGTTCTTGCAATAACAGTGAAGCCCACCCTTTCCTGGGACCCTGGGTGTTGAGATCATGAGAAATTTGAAATTTGAAAGACACTTCAAGCTGTTGAAAAACCAGGTGTAGAACCCCAGGCCATTAAGTCCTAAGCAACAACTTTACTCTCTGAACCTTACATGGCTCAACTATTGATGACGGCAGCAGTTGTGGAAGGGTCTACAAATATGGATCTAAGTGTCAGAGACATAAAAAGTCAAATCCTGATGTTGCTGGAGCCAAAGAACTATCAGGTTCGAGCAACTCAGGAAAACATTGATCCACTGATGATGATTTCTCCTTCTGTTGGGAGTAAGGAAAGTCAACCCTGGACCACCTCCTCCCAATCTCCTGGCTTAATTTCCAAAGGCCATGAAACCATTGGCCTCTGAGACCACAGAGCTGGCACCTGTAGCTTCCCACCACCCTGCAGCTCTGGCAGGGGTGGGAAGGGAACACCTTCTTCCAGGGCCAGTGCTATTCATTGCCAGGTCTTCCCCAGCCTAGCAATTTGTTCACTTTCCAGCTTGAACAAGTATCTTCCTGGCTATACAATTTCTGTATTTGTTTTCCAGAGTTACTGGAAGGCTCCTAGACCTCCTGCCAGGCACCAGGGAGCCCTGAGGACATAGAGAAACATGCCTGTTAAATATTGATCCTACTGAAGGCCCCAGAGCAGGAGAGAGGGAGAGAAGGAGGGAGGAAGATCTGGTGCCGTCTTCTTTGACATGCCTCCTTAACAAGTTAATACCTGTCCTCCACCGGCTGCCTCTGGAAGCGTCTTAGAAATACCACTTCAGGATGATGAGATAGGTCATCCTGCCTGAGCTTTCTAATACAGATTTGCTGAAATCGGGACAGAAGGTCTTTGCATTCCATAGCCTCTATATTTCTCATGTCCATCAGAAAACAACCATGCCAGGGCAAGGTACTCAGAGCTGAGAAAGGAGACTGCCTCAGTCAGTTAGTTAAGTGGAAAGAAGGCACTGGGCTTTTTTTTTTTTTAATTGGAGAATTGGGGGGATGGGAACAGTGCTGGGGAACTGGGGGAAGGGGAACAGACAAGTTGCTGTCGTTTTGTTCTTCAGTCTAGTTGTGGAGGACGTTGCTTCACTGGCCCAAGTTGGCACCATCATTGCGCTCTTCCTGGGCGAGGCACATCAGTCGCCGGCTTCTGGACGGCCGCTCACTGCGGCTGCTGGCTACACACGGTAGCCCATGGCAACCCACTGCCACAGGTGCTGCAGCCCACGCCGTCGCCGGCGACTCACGGCAGCCCAGCTCCAGGTTGAGCTGTTGTTCAGCATCTTAGCTGTAGAGGGCAGTGTCGCTGGCCTTCATATGTGAGATCCGAACCGGGGCCCTCTGGCGTCCCAAGCCAGTTCTTAACCATCGCGCCACTCTGCCGGCCCGGCACTGGGCTTCTTTTGGGTTAGATGTGAAGCTGACACTGCTGCAGGTATTCATTTAATGCCTGCATGATGCGCTATTATGATGCACCACTGGTGCTTAGGTGCTAGGGATCCAAAATAAGTAAAACCTTGGCTCTGCCCTTGAGGCAACTGTAAGCCCAAAACCTGGGTTAATGGTTTTCTAAGGTTAGGCCAAGTTATTTAAATACTCAAACAGAACATAGCTATTTGCTTGTTGAACGATGTAGACATTTTGTCATCCAAGGTTTCGAGAGGCTAATAGTTAAAGATGGGGGTTTGTGGTTCTAGGGGTTGTGTAATCCCTATGAAAGGGCATAAAATACCTAAAGGATGGAAACTGTGTCAATTGCCCATTCTGGATGTTTCGTAATAATTAAAACATTACCCCAAATTCTCCCTGGAGGACAATCTTGAGCACAGGCACAAAGAGGGGGCAGACCCGTAAGAGCCATGCAGTGCCCTTCAATTAGTGGTCATCATCTGCCATCAACAGCAGCCAGAGAGGGTGGCCTGGGTCCTGTTTCCTCCCTCAATTCTCTCTCATCGCTGCAAAACTGGGAACACCAAGGATTCAGGAGCCAGGCAGATAATACAGGGTTGTGAAACCAGGAGGACTGGAGGAACTCGGTGCATTTAAAAGGCATTCATATTCAAACACAAATTCAACAAAATGGTGGCCTCTTTGCTTTCTCAGCAACCATCTGTAGAGCTGGTCCTGAGAATCTGCTTCACCATTTCCATCTGTGTACGGGCATGTTACTTGTCTTTAAGACTTTGATTCCTCATCATTTCAGTAGGGATAATAATACCCATCTTGCATGTATCACCAGGTGGTTGTGATAATTTAATTATCTGATATCTATAAAAGTGTTTTTAAACTATAAATCATTACAAAAAATGCAAGCAATGTAACCAATATCAAATCTTCCTTATCTCTGAGGGTGTAATTTATGCTCTGTCTTTCTTAGAACTTAGGGACGTACATTCTAATCTATTTTCCAGAAATCCCCTGATGATATTTGCTGGGAAAAAGTACTCTTTTCCTGCTGCCCTAACTTGTTGAGGGTATGGCTTCTGTGACTGTTAACTCACTGCCCTGCAGCAAATCGAATCAACAAATATTTACTAGCTGCTGAGCTCGGCCTTGTAGGAGATACAGAAAATGATGAGACTCACTTTCTGCATTAAAGGAGCAAATTTCCCAGCTGCCCCATTGTACCCATATATTCTAGAGGAGGAAGAAAACTACTTGTGCTCCCTAGATGCCCCCTAATACACCTGGAGCTTTACTTCAAATACAAGAAACAGCTGGTGTTCATAATTTAAGGCTCAATCCAAATAGTAGAGAGAATGTCTTTTACAAGCTGTCTGGTTTGGCAAAATTCCAGGGTTCATCAAACAGAAAGATAAGGATGGTGATGATAAAAATGATTCTTCATAGTTGGCCTTCATAGAGTGACATAAAAGAAGTGTGATCTACATAGGACATTCCAAAGCTTGGAATAGACCCTCAACTTCACCAGAAATTGACTTAGAGGAGGGCCTTCCCAGCACCTGTAAAAATCAAAGGGGACCCCATATACTTGACACGGTTGTGCTTGGAAGGTGGACCTGTGAAGGTTTCAAGCAAGGATTCTTTGTATTACCCCAGTAAAAGGACATCAATTTCTATTTAACACACGAAAGCCCCTAGAGAAAGAACCCCAGTATTTCCAAACCCAAGTACTCAAAATGACTTAATATCCAACTAGTGATTTTCTGTGAACTGTTGAGATCTGTGTCAGTAAGTCTCATGAAAAGTCTGAAGAGAAGTCTTCCAGTTAGGGGCAATGCCAATGACCAAATTCACAAATAAGTTTCCACCACTTGTTGAGGGTGATAATTCCGGCTAACACATACTGAGTGCTTTTACTGCCAGGCACGGTGCTAAGCTTACTGAATTCAGTAAGTACAGTAGCATATGGAGTTCTCTTAACAAGTTATTATAAATAATATCATTATTCTCACTTTTTTATTTTTTTAAGGAGGGTGCCACTCACAGTGGCCCATGAGGGGATCGAACCGGCAATCTTGGTGAGCAACATGCTCTAACCGGTCATCCCTCCTTATTCTCATTTAAAGATGAGGAAACTGAGGCTCCCAGAGTTTTACATCATGGCCCAAGGTCACATGGCTAAGTGAGAGAGTTGGGTATTCTGCTCTTCCCCACCTTCTATAACCCAAAAGACAGGAATAGATGCCTTTCAGTAGGCTGGCAGATCAATGAATGGCTCCAGTTGAAGTGGGCAGCGCATGGATGACAGCTAATCCATCCACAGCCATGGACTGTATCCTTCATCCTGTCAGCTACATCACGAAGATCATCTTTTGGTCCCCAACAGGACTGGGTGTAAGGCCTGGAGATGGCTTAGCAAATCCCCTCCCCAGTACTGCCAAAACAAAACAAAACAAAAAACAAAAAAACCTCTCAAAATACTTTTTCCATTATCGATGCTCACTGGTGTCCTTAATAGTGGAAAATTCCATGGAGACGGATTTAATACAAAAGCCTTTTGAACTTAAATGTGTTTCAGAAATTTAAGTCATGTCCGTGAATGTTTAGATTTTCTCTCTTTCAGTGGGGTCCTCACTTAGAAAACAGAACATATTAATTATTTGTCTTGGGCAAGAAACATATTGCTCTTAAATTTTTCCACCCGTAAAACGTGGATAATCACATCTAGCCTGCCTTTTTCACATGGTTTTGGGTGGTGTAAAAAGACTACAAAGACAAAAGTTAAGAACAATTTTATAATACAAGCTCAAATGCCGCCTTCTCGAACTTTCCCAGCCTAACTTTCCCACCGCCACCCATGACTCTCCTTACAGCTGCCAGGTTTTGTTTTGTTTTGTTTTGTTTTTTACTTAAAGCAGCTCTCATTACCCAAATTAAATTTTTTAATTTAATTGTTCACTTGAGTATTTCCTGTCTTTCCAACTACAATGAATTCCCACGCAAGAAGGGATTTTTGTCTTCTTTCTTGCCATTGCATTGCCAGCCTCTAAGCCTGTCCCTGGCACACACTAGATCCCCAACAAATCCATGTTGAATAGTAACACCTTTTTGTGTGGAAATCAATATCTTTATAGACATTTTAAAAATTGGATTTCAGGTACATGGAATTAGATTAACCATCATCCTTGGTTAATGGCATACTCATGGTTGAGCCATGCCTGGCCCTCTTTTATTATTTATTTAGCTATTTAATTCGGTTTTTAAAAACTCATGTAATCAAGTCCCTGAGAAAACAGAACCTAAAACAAAATCTAGGGTCCCTCACCTAACCAGAGGGCCCTAACCCACATTTCACCCCCTGCCTTGCCTCACCTGAGGGCATCATCCTTCAGAATCCCAGGTTCACTTCTTGTTATCTCGCAAGTCGATTTCCCTAGAAGCAGAGCCTGAGATGATGGGAGTCTCGTTTTGGTGATTTATTAAAGCAGTGCTCAGAAGAAGGGGAGTTTGGAAAGCAGGATGGGGCTAGAGAAAAAGCTAGGCAAAGCTGTAGAATCAGCTGGAGACGAGATTCAGAGCTCTGGAGCCCACAGTGCACTGCAGAGTTGACCCACCTTGAGGCAAAAGACTAGCTCTTCATACCCCCAAGTCGGCGAGACATAGGCTGGCATTTGGGGAGGTGATATAGGGAAAGCAGGTACACAGCCTCCTGGGTGAGGCAGGCCCCATTGGGCTAAGGGCAAGTCTTCAGAGAAGGATGGAGCCTTGAGCAGTTGGCAGCCAACACTCATAGCAGCTAGGGGTCAGTGCACTTGACCAGGAAAAGGGGGGTCTGTCTGGGCGTTTCTCCTACATCTTGCTTTCTTTTTTATACAGTTTTATAAAATTGTGTCTGTCTTCTTTAAAAGCATATATATATATATATATATATATATATATATATATATATATATATATATATATTTCAGTTATTTGGAACTTTCTAGAAAGGAAATCACACTAAATTTTGTTTTGATTGTTGTATAATATTTCAGGATGTGCAAATACCATACTTCATTCACCCATTCTCCCACTGGTGGACTTTTGAGTCATTTTTAGGTCATATGAGTCATTTTGCTAGGAACATTCTCATATACAGGTTATGTCTCCTCTTGCATATGTGCAAGAATTTGGGGGGTTTATGCCTAGGATGAAATAGCTGGATCGTAAGTATGGACTTTAGAAGATAATGCCAAATTGTTTTCCAAGTGGTTTTACTAATCCACATGCTCACCAATAATTTATATACGAGCTCTTTCATCTTTTTCGATTTTTGTAAATTGAAGGAGTATAAAATAGTATCTCACTGTGGTCTTGATTTGTATGTCCTCCATCACTAATCATCCCTTCATATGTTTATCGGATATACCTGTTTCCTCTTACATGAAAGGCTTGCTCCTATCTTTTGTCCATTTTTCTATCGGCTTATTTATGCTTTTCTTATTGATCTGTAGGAGTTCTTTATGTGTCCTTAGTCTGTTGTGTGTATTTTGAATATTGTGAATATCTTTTCCTAGTGTGTAACTTCTCTCACTTTCTTTATGGTGTCTTTTAATAAGTTCTAATGAACGGAAGTTCTTAATTTTATTATAGTCACAGGTATTCTTTTTATAGTTTGTTTGTTTTTTGTAGAAATGAGAGCAAATATTACATACTACATGGCCAGTCCTGTACTAAGCACTTTCTATTATAACTCTCTTAATTCTCATTACAAACATATAAGGTAGGTCCTACTCTCATTCCTATATATTTTTTTGCGGGCGGAGGGGGGGAGGGAACAGTGTGTTTTTCCAGGAATCCTCAGCTCCAAGTCAAGTAGTTGTTTCAATCTAGTTGTGGAGGGTGCATCTCAGTGGCACATGTGGGGATCGAACAGGCAAACTTGGTGTTATGAGCACTGCGCTCTAAGCAACTGAGCTAACCAGCCGCCCCCTTATGGCTTTTTATATCTTGTTTAAGAAATATTTCCCTTAAGGAATCTAAAGGATCATTTTCTTCTTGGGGTGGACGGGAGCGCCGCAAATGGAGCCGAGTTACAGGTGAGTCACAGAGACGAGCATTGTCATGCTTACTGAGGCATCGTCAGGGTCCAAGGCAGCCCTGACCAGCCAGCACAAGCAACCAGCTGCCTGGTTGGCAGGTGTGTCTTGGTTATAGAATTGGATATATCGTGCTATTAGAGCTGGATACCATTAACAATTCTAATCATAGACTGTAATTAACTTTCCTTGCTCTGATGCCCCGCTCACTAAACAACCTTCTGATTATAATTTGGCTTCCCATGTACCTTGCCTACAGGGAGAGAATGTACTATTCAGGCCGACGTGAGGATCCAATCCACTGAATAGTTACATGCCATGATGTAAATTAATAAATTCGTATTCTGGCTTTATCATCTGCCTCATCTGAGCTTTGTAAGCGTGAGTCAGCATCCCCGAGTCTAATCAACAGGGACGCTGAGAACATCAAGCTTCTGAGCTGAAAGCTAAGAACTAGACCCAGGACCAGAGTGAAGTCACCAAGGTAACACTGCCCTGGAGGCCCCTCGGCCTCATGGAGAAGGTCTTCCTGCACGTCATGCGATACAGAAAGACATTAAAATTAACTTTTGACATTACAAAAAAACTGCATATTCAAAACCATGGCTTGGTTCCTTTTAGGTGAAGGCGAAGAACAGGAGACAATCATAAGACTTATATTGAATATTTATTGGCTTATGAGCACACACCAGATGCTGCACAAATCCTAGGCAGAATAATAAGATTTACAGACATATTTGAAAAAAAGAAAAAAAGAAGGGGAGGTGCAGATGGTCCACGCCAAGGAGGACTAGAACAAGAGGAACCTGACAGGAATCCTTGTCCCACCTTGGTACAGGGTGCAAAATAGAAGATGGCGGCTTTAAAGACCAACAAAACAATACAAAACAAAACAAAACAGGGGAAGGAAACACAAGGCACACCAGAGCATGTGCTAGGGCAGTGAGATTATCCAGGCCAGAGGAGTGATTTAGGACCTGTAGGGTGAGGGCAAGATCTTTGAAGTGAGTTCAAAAGGTAAAACGGAGGTGAGCCCATTAGGACAGATGGGGATAATTTAGCCATCCTGCTATTAGATCACCACTTTATCCAGGGTTTCAGGGTGAGCAGTACCTATAGTGACACAGATGCCCTTCTGGGATCCCAGTTACATTGAATAATAAAGGAAAGAATGTGATCAGAGCTGTAGCAGCTGGGGATTTTTGGCCCAGTGATGAGAAGTGATTCTTCACTTTGTATTCAGACAGAAACAAACAAAAACAAAAAAAAGGTGGGGGAGGGATGACCTATACTGATGATCCTGCAGGATTTGTTTTTCTAAGAAAAATATGTTCCAGAAGGACTTAGATAAATTACAGGAAGATCTGCATCGTCTTTGAGATTACAGTGCCTCCCTCGGGGCCCCCACCAGAGCAAGGGCACCAGCTTGGCTGGATTGGATGAGGCTAGAGAACCATCTCAGATATCCTTTTGTTCTAAAAATGAGGTAGAGACATGCAACCCAGTAAGGGGCCATCCTAAGCGTGGCCTGCCCAACCAGCTACGTAGAAGGAAAGGCATACAAAGGACTCAGCGAAACAGCCGAACCAAAATGTGGCAGGTGACGGAGCACGTCTCTCAGGTGCACCCCCAGGATGCTCAACTTCAGGAAGCGGGAGCTGGAGAAGGGCTGACCTGTGTCCTCTACAAAGCTAGAGGGCGCTGACTCACATGTGAAGGAGCAAGCTCCCTTTCATAGTGGCTTCTGTGTGTGTGCGCATGCGTAGGGATAAAGAAGAGTAGACAGAGCGGGGCTCCTCGTCTAGTAGAGGTGGTCCCGCACATGCTCCATGATGCTCTTCAGCCCCAGCCAGGTCTCCTCCGCAGTGGGAATGATCTGGTCGGCTGGCAGGAGGAAGCCGTAGTGCCCAGTATCTCTCAACTCAAAAGTGAAGGCATACTTGATGCCATTATTGTACGCCCAATCCACGCTGCTCCCGCTCGCTTGATCTGCAAGTCAGAAAAGAAAACGCCTTTGAAGCTCAGTGCCTTTCAGGGTCAGGTGGCAAGAGGCCAGGAGTTCCATATGCCTGTGTTTCCTTAGGGGTCCAGAGTTCTTTCTGCAAGTCATTAGGCTTATGACATACAAACATTGGTCTGATCCATAGGACTCAGGCTTTCCTGCACCATGAGGTTCTTCACTAGTCTCAAATAAAGAGATGAAATCCGGAGGGAGGGGGGTAAATAAGGGTAAAGGGGATCAAATATATGGTGATGGAAAGAGAACTGACTCTGGGTGGTGAACACAAAGTGATATATAGATGTATTACAGAACTGTACACCTGAAATCTATGTAACTTTGCTAATAATTGTCATCCCAATAAACTTTAATTTTAAAAAAAGAGATTAAATCCTCATTTCCACCTTGTCACTAACTCACTCTGTAGACACCTGCAGGTCACTCCAAACCAATCTTTACAGAGACAGGGTACGGTAGACAGCCTCTAAGATAGCTCCAGTGATCCTTGTCCCCTGGTATTCACACATCAAATAGGGCTGACTTGGCCTGTGTAAGTAACAGGAGACTGCAGAAATGAAGGTGTGTGACCTTCAGGGCTAGGTCGTAAAAGATTCTGTGGCTTCCACCTTGCTCTCTCTGGGGAAAGCCAGCTGTCATGTTATAAGGACACTCAAGCAGCCCTATAAAGAGGTCCACATGCTGAAGACCTGAGGCTTCCAGCCAATAATCAGCACTCATTCACCAGACACCTGAGGGAGCCACCACAGAAGCAGACCCCTTAGCCCAGTCAAACCTTTAGATGACTGTAGCCCTGGAAGATATTTGACTGCAGCCTCATGAGAGACCTTGAGCCAGAGCCACCCAGCTAAGCCACTCTTGAATTCCTGACCCACAAACAGTTTTTAAAAAAATGTCTATTGTTTTAAGCTGCTAAGTTTTAGGATAACTTTTTGCAAGAGATAACTGATATACAGAGAGAAAGCAGCACAACCCTTGCGATTTCCCTTGGCCAAAAGGTTGGAGGAAAAGGCAAGAGGCCTGTTTTTCTGCTTCTTCCCAAACTCTACTAGAGCAGAAATTAGGTAAGAGTGCAAAGTGTAGATGATATTGAATAATAAAATAATGATGTCAATGGTAGCTACCCTTTATTAAACATCTACCATGAGCCATTCATTATACTGGCAAGTTTACATTTATGATCTCATTTAATCTTTAAAAACCCAATGAGGGTAGGTATTGTTGTCCTTGCTTTTCAGATGAGAAAATCCAGGCTCAGAATGGGTCATTTAACTCAAGAAATATAGATGGAAAATGGCAAGGATGGAATTTAAACCCAGGTCCATCTGATGACAAAGCCCATGCTTTCTTCAACCTATTTCCAGTCCATTTGGTAAATTACATGTCAGTTAAACGAAAACATGGGTCCTTTTGTGTTTCCCTTGTTCCTGAGGGTTATTTCTCATGATACCATTTGTGATTTTTCTAGAGATGCTGGCTCCACTGAGATTACCTGTTCCCTGAGGTTATGGAGCAGGCTTTCTTACACTCTCTCAAATCTTTGTGTGGTTCCCATAGCCTTTCTCTACCCTGAGAAAATGCTGAATAAAGAACAGACAATGGCACCAGAGGTTTATAGAGGTTATATATGTAGCAAGCTCGAGTATTTCAGAACACATTTAAAATTCAGGAAGGAGGCAAGGCCTCTGCTGAGCAAAATGATCAAGTTCATGAACTTCACTTTATTTGGGTCCCTGCTCAAAGTCTATCTAATCTTTTTTTTTTTTAACACAAATAGGAATACACTATTTACACTGTTCTGCACACTGTATTTCTAGTTAATATTTGAAGGTTATAGCCTATTAGCACATATAGATCTACCTCATTCATTTAAGGGCTGTCTATTATTTCATTGGTGAATGCACCAAATGTATTTTTACCCCATACTCTACCGATGGACATTTAGATGTGTACCATTCTTTTGTATAAACAATGCTGTCATGAACATCCTTAATACTCACAATCTAATGAGCCAAACCAGCTCAAAGAACTTGTTTCCAAGCCCTTAGAACAGTGGTTCTCAACCTGTGGGTTGCGACCCCTTTGGGGGTTGAACGACCCTTTCACAGGGGTCGCCTAAGACCATCGGAAAACAAAAAGATATTTACATTACGATTCATAACAGTAGCAAAATGACAGTTATAGAGTAGCAACGAAAATAATTTTATGGTTGGGGGTCACCACAACATGAGGAACTGTATTAAGGGGTC